>NC_135118.1:11700833-12015666 GCF_050908995.1 Andrena cerasifolii | reverse complement strand
CAGCTACACGGCGAACAAGACGAATTATCCTAATTTTTGGGGGGAAATATTCTTTAAATTATAAGCTTTCAAGTGCACAGGACGATTTTTGATTAACAAAATTACAAACAGGTAAAAAAAATCATAAAAATTCACCTCTTTTCACGTTCCTAGGTGTATGTAACCGCTTAATGAAGAAATGGATTCTTATTTTTTGTTCTTATTATTATTACAAATGCGTAACGGTGGTGAATGTAATTTAATTAAATTTTGCAGATTTTAATTGCTCCTCTGTTACCGGCTAGTCTCACCAGTAGGCAGTGTATTAGCTTGAATGAAATTTTAAAATCCATTCTGCCGTTCACTGGCGCGAATTTAAATAGTCGAACAGCATTTTTCGTTGCCCCGTTTCTCGCAAGGTGCGCTGGAACTTTCGAATTTCATTACAGTTAAACGAGTTTCATCGTCTACGCCGACAAACAAAGAAGAAAAGGACTCGCAACTTCTAATTGCTCTATTTTCGTCATGAATTATTTATACCTGCCCGTCGAAGCACGGACTATGGGGAAGCAGTGTTCGTTTTACAGTCCGCGAACGATAGCAGAAACGGGCGGGAACTTGTTTGTTTGAAACATCGGAAACAAGTTCGCACGCGACAGGAAGTAATCGAAAAAAAAAAAGTTATTTCCAATAAGGAGAATGGCCTTCGAGAGTGTTTCCCTTCCGTATACAGGGACAAATTCAATTCTACGATCTGCTGGCTTTCATTTCAGCCTTTTAAAACAAGGCGCGCTCACTTGTCCATGTTAATCCACGATTCTCGCGGTGATTGGTCCCTTTAACGTTTCGAAACTCGATCTGGCAATCGATAATGGAGCTTTAATAAATAAATTATTATTTAACACAGCTGGGTCTTCGAAAATTGTTTCGAGAATCGACATCGACATTGGACAAGGAACGTCAGAAAAATGTGGGCTTCTTTACATCTCCACTATGGTTCTCGTGTCTTTTCTTTACCCAATTATAGCTTTAGCTGTGACAAAAAAATATCCCAAGTGTGCTCCAGCATATACAACCCTCACTTTCGCAACATATTAATCTCTGCCTACTTGCAAACTTATCGTTTGCAATTTGCAACGCTAGTTTGCAATTTTATAGGAACTTATCTCATTAACGCGTTCGAAGATACATATCCTTTCTAAAAAAAAAAACGTTGAAATCACGAGGAATTTACCGTAAATTCAACTCTGCTGCAATTGAACAGAGCAGTGCAACTTTTTTTTTATCAGTTTTGAAAATCCTAACGCTAGCTTTAAATCCCACTATGGCATTCAACGTGTTCAGCCCACACTTTTCGCATCATGTTCAGAGAAATTTTTTTATTTGTTACTATCTCTCCAATCGCCTCCCTTAAAGATGTCTGCTGCTCCATAGGCACTCTGTACTATTTTCAAGCCGTGGTTGTCTAATTTCCATTCAAGATTATCGATAAATAGTGAAGGTGAGCAGCAATGATATTTCATCTCGGGGGCTGCGCAGGGATCATATTGAAAACAGGACTTTTAACAGATATCGTGCGACTTATGTACATCGGTAGCCTCGCGCGAGATTGATCGTTCTGCGCATCGAAGATGAGTGATTACCTCGGGCGGCGCTGTTAATCGTAGTTCTCGATCAACCACCGATCTGTCATTCCCCAAGTAACGGTCGTTGAAATCGATGCTGCTCGATGATAAGCTAGGAGGCAAGAGTGGCTCGAGACGACAACCTGTTTAACAAAGTTATCTTTAAAACGTATCGTTGTTAACAGAAACTTGAACCCCTCGAATCAGCTGTTCGCGAATTCAGCAGGAAAGTGACAAGGACTGTCTGAAATAACGTCTTCTGATTCTGCACGTGTCTATCAATAAAAATTTCCCCTTCCTTTTTCTGGTTGATAGCAAAGAAGCTATAACTGCGTCTGTTGTTTCTGAATTTTCTTCTTGGCTCCTTTTAAAAGCTGCCATCACTACTACGCTCATCTCTACTTATTTTTAAGTGGGTACACGGATATTTCGGGGTCAAAAAATTCGAAATTTTTTTCCTCGATTGTGTTTGTAATTGTTTAGGCTTGAAAGTATTTTGAAAAAGATTTCGTTGAAAAATTGCGAGAGTTACAACGTAAAAAAAAATAGACGGGCCAATGCGGGTAAACGCGCCGCAGCGGGATTTGAAGCCGTTTTTCTCAAAAATATATTCTCAAGACGGTGAACATCGTAACTCGAGAGCGAGTCGATATTTTTTGTTGAAATTTTAACTGAACCTACAACACACTTTTCTCCACGATGTGGAATTTTCTGAATAAGATCGCATAACTGTAACAACATTTAAGGCAACATTTATCACAGGATTTCAGTAAAATCCTTGAAAGATGATGTTTGTTGTATAGCCGCGTGAATTTTTATTAAAATTTTTCGACCGAGTTCCGCATTGTCGAGAAGAGTGTTTTGGAGGTTCAGTTCAAATTTCAACTATAAATATTGATCCGCTCTCGACGTATGATATTCACCGTTTCAACGCGTGCATTGCGCAGCGCCCACTTTGACGCTTTGTGAATCCTTTATTGTGGATGTAACACGAATTTTAAGACCAGGAAACCTGAAAAGTATTAAAAATTAAAGGATTCTAAAACGTGCAAATGGTATGAATTATTAGTTGTCCTTCGATCCAACCCACTAGGAACCGTTCGTTTTTGTACCTATATTTGCTTGAACCTATCAGGAATACTGGTTCCTATCAAACATGCCTGTTGAGTACTAAAACACTCTGCAGCAGAAGAATCTTTCTCATTTAACTCTTCGACGGTAGACAATTTGACGCACATCGAGCGCTGAGGTTATTTTAACCCATGATTTCATATATACACACCTCAAACTAAGCGTTTATATTAGTTAAATAAATTAAAAATAAATGTTTATCTTCTCCAAGAAGTAATATATGTAATGATATATGTAGTGATAAGTAACATATTTAATTGGAAAGAATCTGCTGCCATTAAGTCTGGGAAATTCAAAAAATTCTGAAACTTTGTGAATATGTAGAAAATTTCCTCCTGATTATAACGCAATTTTTGTTTGCTGCCCAAATTCACTATAAGGGGGTGTGATTGACCCCTGAAAATCCGGTTATTTTCCGATTTTCTGTTATAACTCGTGAACTGTAAAATAAATTTTTTACCAAATGATCGATCTAATTAAAAGAAGTAACTTTTGTCTTAAAACTTTTTTTCTATCTCTTACAGTTCGCGAGTTATAACACAAAATCGAAAAACAGCCGAATTTTCGGGGGTTGATTCCACCCCTTCGAGTGAATTTGGGCAGCAAACAAAAATTGCGTTGTAATCAGGAAGAAATCCCCTATATATTCACAAAGTTTCAGAATTTTTTTATTTTTCGGGTTCGGAATCTTCCCTTAATAAGTGCTCACGAAGTTAGGACAATGATAAATGTCACAGTTATAAAAACATAACGAGTTATTTCATCAAAGAGCAATTAAATCGAAGAAAAAGACCGAAATTTCCTTTACCATTCTTAAGCACATAAATCTCTGATAACTTCCCTCGATGCTACATACTAAATAGTTGCTGTCGTGCGTGCAGTAAAGTTACAAGATTTGCGCTCGATGTTTCACGTGTTTCTTGCATGTTCTACATAAGCTGAAGACACTGCAGGGTACTTCATGTGTGTGTAGAGGATACTTACCCGAGTCTGATGTGCTGTTCCGTTGGGGAACAAGCGTAAATATGTACATTAAAGCCTTTTAACGTCACGTCCTTGCCAATTCAGTGGATATTGCAAGAAGGTCCTTAAAAGGGATACACGAGGAATTTACCATCAGCAGGAACTATTTTGATTATGAAACGACGAGAGGGACGCTGAATTCGACGCCCACCATTACGAGGGTACCTACTTTCATGAGTGCGGAAAGCTCCTATTTGCAAAATGCTTCTTCGTCACGTTTTATCTCACACGTCTTGCAAATTACCTGCGAATCGCCCGAACATCTGCTGGCCCTCCTTTCTTCCTTTCCCTTTTTTTCTTATTCTTCTCCTGTCTTTTGGAAAAATGTATTTTAAAGTAAGGGTGAGCAAGGGTAGGTATAAGTTAAATGACAATACAATTGAGTTCATTGAACCTTGCTTCGTTACTGATGGACTAAAGTATTAAAACTTTATTTTCTCAATAAAGCTGTTTTGTGACATTCCATCTTTCCCCCCTTACCCTTCAATATACTTTCCTGTTAAAGTATAAAATTGAACAGCAATGAAATGTATATGACTGATACAATTGTCATAATACAAGATACAAATAGAGTTCTATTTTATTATGATTCCCTCTCAAACACGCTCCCCCATAAATTGAAAAAAACATGTTTGTAAGTAGAAATAAGAGACTTTCAGCTGTTAAAAAAAGAAATTCCTTTACGTGTGTTCACTTGTAATATACATAACAATTACTCTGCATTACAAAATCCTATATCTTGTACCTGGAACTAGGGCTGGGACTATTTGTCGAATTTTTCGGTACTCGAATATTCGAATACTTCAGTTGCTGAATTATTTGGCGAATATAATTCAAATATCCATGTATTCGAATACTATTCGCATATTTAAGTATTCGAATATCCAAGTATTCGAATACTATTCGCATATTTAAATATTCGAATACTGATGTATTCAAATACTATTCGCATATTTAAGTATTCAAATACTGATGTATTCAAATACTATTCGCATATTTAAGTATTCGAATATCCAAGTATTCGAATACTATTCGCATATTTAAATATTCGAATACTATTCGCATATTTAAATATTCGAATACTGATGTATTCAAATACTATTCGCATATTTTAGTATTCAAATACTGATGTATTCAAATACTATTCGCATATTGAAGTATTCGAATACTAATGTATTCGATTATTATGGTGTGAATTATAAATCTAGTTCTTTAAGTTCATTTGTCAGGATGAAATCTTGTAAGCTAATTTTGACCCACTTCACACCATACTATTCGAATACATCAGTAAGTATATAGTATTCGAATAATGACATTCGAATACTCAAATATTAGATGTTTATTCGTAGCATTCGAATACTCAAATATTCCAAGTATATTCGTAGGATTCGAATACTTGTAAAATATTCGAATATTAAATTATTTGAATAGTCCTAGCCTGGAACGGATACAGTCACGTACAAATCATCAACTACTGCTTCACCCAACTTATGTAATTTAACTAGGATCTTTTAACAAAGCTGCTCCGCGCCAGTATATCACCAAAATTCTTCATAGCCGCGATCTTCTCGTACCGAGCGCACAATAGCCAGCCACGATTCACATTCTCGTAATGTGGAATCGTAAAGTGGTCGCGCAAGAATACGCAAGTGGCGTAAAATACGCTCAGGCAGCTCGTCTTCCCTTGAATTCTGGGATACCGAAGATCGTTACGGAAATGACGCTTACTCTGGAAAGCGTGATGCTGGAAAATCCAAGGAGAAACATTTTCATCCACCGTTCCCTACCTTATTTCGTTGGCAAAGCGCTCGTTACACAAACACGCGGAGTAGTCTCAATATTCCTCCCTTTGTCATCTCAGCCTTTCATTTTTCGTTCTTTCCTCACAAACACCGGAACCCCTGACAATGCTACCCGTCGTGCAAGGCTCTCTAAATAGTCGCTCCTTTACGCGTTCTTTTTTCTTTTTCATTACTTCCTCAACCGCTCATTTCCCCCCTCGCTCTGCTCACCACCCTCCCCGTGGCTATTCCGTGCATGCATTTCTCCTTCCCCCAAAGCGACAAGCAGATTTTTCGCAATTATTTCTACGATGCTTCAGCCGTCATTGTCGCGCGGAAGTGTAAGCGCGGCGCGAATGCGCGCAATGAGCGGGGACGCGTTGGAAATTCCGGTCAAATGGATATACGAGGATTTAGAAGTGTGTGAAGCGGGTATTCGCTCGGAGGCGAAGCACGGTGGTGGAGGCATGTCTCATTTCTGAAATCATTTGCGCGCGTATTCATTTTGGGGCGGTGCTGCGGAGTATTTCGTATTACGAACATTTTTAAAGCAATTATCGTTGAATAATTCGCCTTGGTAGAAAGAACGCCTATCGAACTTAGAATATTCTTTGGAGTTTCATGATTCATGAAGAGAATATTAAGTGGGGATTGCCGCTTGTTGGGCCGAAGAATAGGTAATTCTTTATGAATTCTTTGCACAAAAACGGTTCGACAAATTAATTTGAGGTTCGGCGGGTGGGTTTGTTGTGTCTTGAACTACTGTTCTGAATTTTTATGTGACTGTGAAAAAATAATATGGCAGATACAGAGAGAGCGTTGAAAAATAATCGTGTGGCCGTGGTGTTGACGAAAAATGCAGTAAGGGTTATCCGAAACACAAAAAGGAAAAGAGATTCTTAAACTATATGAATGCGGCTTTTTATTCTATTAAAACTTCTTTAGTTAAAGAAGTGTTCCCGATTTTGAGGCAAAATCTTTCTCGGACTCAAATCAGGGAGCTTCTTCAAAAGGATTCTTCTTATTTTTCTTAATGCGTTTACGACCACCCATAGCCACATTCATATAGTTTAAGAATCTATTTTCCTCTTTGAGTTTCGGATAACCCTTACAGTACTTTTTGCCAACGCCAAGGCCACCCGATTTTTTTCAACGCTTGCTTTGTATCTGCTGTTATTTTTACTGTCACACAAAAATTCAGAACAATAGTTCAAGATTGTATAATAAAACAGCCTGCCAAACCGCAAATTAATTTGTCGAACCGTTTTTTGTACAAAAAATTCACAAAGAAGTACCTATTTGTCGGCCCAACAAGGCGCAATCCCCCCTTAATGAATACAAAGTTATTGATAAGAGAAAGATTTCGATTGGTATAAACATTAACCAAATGTCGCTGTTTATAAATTCAAAATGAATTCGGACCTTAATATTAAAATTTAAAAATCTGATGGATTTTAACTAAAATAATCACTTTCTCACGCAACTATTTTTCAACTAGAAGTTTCATCGTATCAAAATTTACGTTTCTATAAAAAGAATATTAAAGCATTACGAATATGCAATTCTCCCTGAAATGTTAAAAGAAAATGGTAACTCAAAAATGACGCTGGGGTGCGCCGAACCTCGTGTGACCAATTTGTGATTATAAGAAATTGTAACCTCAAAAGGTTAATAACTAAATTTGTACGTTCCGTAAAATGAAATAACCTGCGGAACCACAATCACGTAAGATACACCTACAAGGACATAACAACCATTCGGAGTCAAACCCTCACCACCCTTGCTATCACAGAAATAATCTTACTTTGATTTAACAACCCCAATGACAAAAAACCAGCAGCATTAGATGTTCAGAGTCATTTTCCTCGGAAACGCAGTGTTACGTTCAAAAACCTTGCGCATATCATAATTTCGACTTATTTTACCAAGAAAAATCAGCCTCCTTCCAGCTGGATCCTTCCGTGGTCACCAGACCATCCATTGCAGCGAAACAGGAACCAGTCCTTTACCGCGCCCCATCCACCAAGCAACGTCGGCGAGTATCGCATAACGAAATTTTTCATTCGCATGCAAACGGCCTGCCGGCGAAAAGCTGACCGGCGATTTAGTTGCGCGGTGCCTGTGAATTACATTGCCGCGATCTTTTAGACAACTGTGCGTAATCGTTTCGCGGAAAATTGTGAAAGAGCATCGCCGCGGCGCGCCTACAAAAGGGCATCGCGACACGAGACCGCCGCTCCCTGCGCTTCGCTGCGGCAGAAACCACCGCTGATTCAGCTGGCCAATTACGCGCGGACGCAAAATATCCTCGGCGTTACATATTTATGCGTGCGACTGCCTTCCCTGCGCGCTGCCCGTTTTCTACTTCTTATTCCCGTGTAATCCGATATGCAGATGCACATGTGCATCAAGCGCGAGCTGGGGAGAAAGGGGAGCGTGGGGCTGCAACGATTCGCGAAAAGTGCGGTAATAATCAACCCTTGCAGCGGGGATATGTTGATAGTCGGGCGTGTGGGCTCCATTCGGATGAATAATTTTGCTCGTTGCACGGCTCGGAATAAGGTTTTGACTTACGCCAGATTTTCATTCCGAGATGAAATGGGAATCTAATGGGAAGTAATGGAAGTTAATATTTATGACGGGATAAAGTGGATCCCCTATCCGCCTGGTAAGGGTTAATTGAAACACTCGAGATATGGAGGGTAAAAATAGTTTATTAGATGGAGTTCAGTGAGAATGATTATTTGCGCTGAATTATACAGCGAGCTATACATTCTGTAAAAAAAAGTACCGGCAGTCGATCATTTAAAAAGCTCGCTTAAAGGGATTGTTGAAATTCTTTTTGTCGCTAACAAGGGAACACCGCGAACCCGGACTCACCGATTGGAACGCAGCTTTGTGAGTTTTTAGAGTGACTCAAAACAAGAGCAACGGTGTCTTTCATCTGAGCCCTATCGCACTTTGAGGGGGTGAAAACTAACCTCAAAGTCAAATTGGCGCCTCCACTTTTTCGCGTATAACCCTCAAAGTACAACAGGCAGAAAAAAATGTTTCAAACAAAAGTTTAATGGTGCAATAAGCGCTACAAACTTGCGTTAACAAAATTTTGAAAACAGTTTTTTTCGTCAGTTATAAATATTTTTTTTAACTCTTTTCAAAATTTTCAAAATGTATAGGAAAAAGTTGTTCAGAATGATGCCCCGACAACATTTTCTAAGGTCATCGAAGTGGGTCAGAACAGAACTGCCCTTTTGTAAATAATTACCATTATTTTTTTTTCACATTAAGTTTGAAGAACGGACACGTAGCTGCGGCCCTCCCTGTTGGAGGGCCATCATGGAGCTATTACGATACTCACAAGGAAAGATCTCGAACCCGAAAATTCAAAAAATTCTGAGATTTTGTGAATAGGGTGGATGCACCATCTGTGGCTACTTTAAGATATTGTACCAGTTTTGGCCACTTCTTAAAAAATATAATACTTTTCCGTGAAAGCAATAAATGTAACCTTATATTTCTGGTGGTATACTAAACAAAATATTCATGATGTGAAATTCTCCACATAACAATGATCCGCGAGCAATTTAAAAATGAGATAATTAAGCACATGGCCAAAAACAGTGCAATAGCCACAAAGGGTGCATCTACCCTATGCAGGGGATTCCCTCCTGATTACAACGCAATTTTTGTTTGCTGCCCAAGTTCACTCTGAGGGGGTGAAATGGAGCCCTTAAATCCTGTCCTTAAAGTCCTAATCAAAAGAAGTAACTTTTGTCTTGAAACTGTTTTTCTTTCTCTTACAAATTGCGTGTTACAAAAACCATTCGGAAAATAGCCGAATTTTCAGGGGTTAATTTCACCCCCTTAGAGTGAATTTGGGCGGCAAGCACAAATGCGTTGTAATCAAGAGGAAATCCCCCACATTCTACATATTCACGAAGTCCCAGAATTTTTTGAATTTCCGGGTTCGGGATCTTTCCTTGTCAGCTTCAAGCTCGGCTCTGACCCGGCGCCCAGATTCGCAAAGAGGTCTCCTCGCGGCTCTTCGCGCACCCTGCCGTACAGTTAAGCTTCCACGTAACCCGAAATGCGGTAACGGTAACGCGCACATACAAATCCAAGAACATACGTAAACTTCAGCCCTGCGCGAAGCCTTGAGTAATTGAATAAAACGTTAAACAAACCCTCGGAGCGACTGCCACCTCCGCGGATCATATAAGCGATCGCGGCTATCCGCGGGACCGAATACGAAAGCCTGCGATAAATCATGGCCGCGGCACACTCGCCGAACGGCGAAACCCCGTTCGGCTTTACATAAGCAACCGCGAAAACGGCAATACAGCAGCGATTCCAGTTTCTGTTTGTGATCCAGGTTTCCCTCCGGCGCGGGGTGGAAAAAATCAGCCGATCGGGCGAAATCTGGCGCAGGGTACGCCTACGGGAGACAGGGGCCGGCCAGAGGCGGAAGATTATTCAATCCCAATGAGCTTGCGTTTAATCGAGCCACGGCCAGTTTAACCGCGATCTGTCGGCATAATTGATCGACTGCATCTCATCCGGACCAAAGAGGGCAGCCGGCCGGCGGCCCCGTGGCAAAGTGGATCGATAATGCGCCGTGTTGGATTTTTCCATGCCCGTTTCACCGCGTAGAATTACAACGGCCGCTGTATCGGGTGCGCCTGTATTACAAGTGTGCTCACGCGATCTAGCAAGATAATTATGGCGATGCAGTGTGCAGTTCGTCAAGTGATACGCGGGCAATTGCGTGCAACTTCATTGCAAGCGATCTCAGCGGGGGGTGGGCGGGGGGGGGGCTGGGGAGGGGGGAGGGGAGCGCAGCCCGGTGTAGGAAGAGCCGGCGCGTTATCGCCCGAACCCCGGCCATCGCCAGGTGTTATTATTCTCTGGTGATTATTATTCGCGCGCGGTGCGTATATAAGTCGGCGAGGCACGCTCTTCCGAGAAGTGATATTTAATTAATGGGCGGTGAACACCCGGCCTAAGAGCAAACACGGGGCGAACGCACCCGGCAGTCCGTTCACGCCCGTTCTTTTCCCGGGTTCCCCCCACGGTTAATCCCCCCTGCAGGCAGATCTCCCGCGGACGGTATCGCGATAGAAAGTAGATTTACAGTCGCCGCGTGATGGGGGACCGCCGCTCCCTGCATCGAAAACTATGCTTTCTGGTTCGTGCACTCTTGGAATCAAGCGGTTCCAGTGAACTTCTGCGAATAGTACTCGGGTCTTGAGTTCTGAGGGTCAAAGAGACATTGATAAGGTTTGGTTAAACTTAAGAACTGCAATCAGAAAAATAGTGTAATGAATATTTATTTTAAGATATAATTTTGACAGTGAGTGAAAGTTTTGTAGGTATTTTTTTAATGACGAAAGCCTCTTTGTTTTATACAAAATTTAATATTTATATATTACCAGTTAACCAGATTTTCCGCTCTGGGCAGTGGGAAACTCTAGATCAGGCCCTGACTGTAATCAATGCGTTGTTGGCATTGTTTAAGGGGTCGTTCTACTTTGATAGGCCGATAAATTAAGCTATTTTTAAAAAAAATTTCTCTGTAAAGACAGCATATAATGAAATAAATCTTTTTGGTATTTATTAAGCTACTCTCATATTACAGAACAAAATATTAAAAAGAATTTTTTTAATTTGTTTTGATGTTTTTTTACAGCGTTAATATGGCACCTAAATAAAAGAGTATGTTCATGGCGTAGGTGATTTTTCGGCTCTGGCTTTTCCGCAACAAAAAGTTCCAAAAGATTCTTAATCTGTATCAGTGTCACTATAGCCCCTAGCTCAATTAACAACTTTTGTCGAAAAGTAATCAAATTTTTTTCATGGAATACCCGAGAATACATCCTTTTGAGTGTTTGTCAAACTTTTTTTTACAAACCCGCGCCACTTTGTTCCTTTCAACAAAAATTGTTAATCGAGTTAGGGGCTATGACGATACTCGTACAGAGGAAATACACCTACGCCATGAACATACCTCTTTTTTTAGTAACAAAACAATTAAAACAAATTGCAAAAATTCTTTCTAATTTTTTTTTATACAATATAAGAGTAGCTTAATAAACACCAAAAAGATTTATTTCATTATATGTTGCATTTACTCAGAAAAACATCTTTAAAAATACCTTAATATTTCGGCGGTTCAAAGTAGAATGATGTAATGTACTGACCCTTTCTTATCGTTTTTCTCTGACTTTCTCTGTAAACGTGATTCACACTGACTACCCAAATGCTGCGTAAATGTAAATACTGCTTCATCCCTGCCACCCAGCGTTATCTTAGTCAATGCGTCACCTATCCAAAATCCTGCAATTCTGCCCTATCCCGTCACCCCCTCTCTTACATTCAGAAACCTTTAAAACCCATCACAGTCCCTTATCCTACAGCATTACTATTCCAAAAGCCACCAGTGTCAGTCACGGAGTGAAATTAAAACAGTTGAATCTCCAATATTCTTACTTTAAATTAAATAAATATATTTATAAGTATTATTCGTAAAAACGATAGTTTAAATGTTTTGATTTATAACTAACCAGATGGGTGAGTTTTGTTAGAACTACGTTTCCTTGCTCCTAATAGCTAACAAAATCACTGCCATCTTCCCTTCTATTACTACTGTTACTACTCGAGTTCGTGTATTATAGCTGCAGAGCAGTACGCGCTCACTACGTAACAACAAACAGTATATCGCTTAGACTTCACAGTTTACCACTTGTTTTCACAGATGAATTACTGCGCGTAGGATGATATTCCTTGGGTAATCAGTATTGCATTCTACGTGGGTAATTACACCGGCCAGTAATGTAACGTTGATGCGATAAATTGATTCCCAGAGTATTAATTGGTGTTCCATTAATTGAAATCTGATACATTAACGATGTAGCAGCATGAAACGTAGCGGTGCTATAATACTTTTGCCGGCATAAACGCGATAATTTCTTGCGGGATGCAGTCACGTGTCAAGATTTATAATGATTTAAGCCTCTAGATTCCTCATACCTGAGTATCGACTGTTACGCAAACAGTACATACCTAATCTCTGATTTTAATTATTTTACAAAATTGTGTTTTTCACATGTCCTATAATCGTGAAGCTCAACAACCCGAATTTTGCTTTCCCTCGGCTAACTTAGTATTTCACCCTAATTCAAGAATTCTGTTTCAGCACCTAAAGGTTTAAAGGTCTCTAAAAGACTTCCTAGATCATTACAATTTTTCAAGGAGCACCCAGCTCTCCTTGAGTTTCCCTAGAACGTCGAATAGGTGCGTCTGAACACGTAGAAATCATAATAATAAACCACTCATCTTTATTGCACGCTAACACAAGATTACAAAGTGTTGTAAAAAGAGATTGCAGTACGTAAAGTGCGAGGTCCAGTGACTTAAGAATGCGCTGTTTCTGAACCTAAACTTATGTCTTTAAACCTCGACCCGATGCGTATGTGTTTCGCTTAATCCAAATCCCCCAGAATTCGAGCTGCCTCTGGTCCCGCCACTATATCTCGAAAGAAATAGCTCCCGCCAGGCTCAGAGTTGTCCTGGGATGACGGTATAAGCGTCGTGGAAATGGAGGATCTGTAAGCAGTTCCGTTGCACGGGGAAGCGTGTGTAAGGAAAACGAGCGCACATTGTTTTGCAGCGGTCCGCAGAAACAATGTGGGTGCCATTGAACACCCTAACGAACGCCTACCCACCGCTATCCCCATTGTACACGGACATACGGACCGCGAGATGGGCGAGACCATGCATAAATCGCCATTACCGTACCTCATCCCAAGCCTGATTTGCATACAAAAAGTGTGGGCGCATTGTCACGTAAATTAAGATATAAATACAGCGTGGCAAGGTAATGATGGGCCCCGGTGATCATCAGAGGACGGCCGGCGAAGCTCCTCGCGCTGCTATCAAGGCCGATCTGCGCAAGTCCAACGGGGACAAAGGTGGATGCCCCTTTATTTATTCCCTCTGCGAACAGGCAAGCTGAAAACAGCGTGAAGTAGATTAAAGTCTCTGTGACACAACTCCAAGAATTGTAGAGTGCAAACTGGAAGCACGAAAGGGACTATTTGTCGCAATTAGGTAGATTACAGCTTTTTGCTAATTAGGTTTCACGTGGCATTACTGATAATCCTACAAAGGGTCAATGCGAAGGGAATTCCTTTGTGATTGAGAAGCACGAGCATCACTTTTTGTTCGATCCTTTGTAATTAAAGAACTACTATTTGGCAGTAAGCTTAATTAAATTGAGAGATATAATTATTTGGAAGAATTGCTTAGAAGAGTTAATAACTTGGAATGTTTGAAAGGAATGCTAAATTTGGGGAATTATTGTATTACATTCCTGTGAGATGATATTAATTTTCATGGTATTACGTTCAACTGTGATTTTCCTTAATTTAGAATCATTGCATACAGAGTAAATTATCGAAATGAGGGACAGCTTAATATCAGCCGTCTTCTAATGCGTCGGTTTAAATAGAACGTTTAATTTTGGACATTTTAATCGCGTAGTATGGAGGGACTTATGAATTCGTTGTAAATTAATAATACATAGCTGGCAGGTACTGCGTTTATTAATGCAGATACGTGGTCCTGCGAAATGTAATTAAACGCGGAACGCATGCTTCCCTGAATATTCCGTGGAACTTTTTCAAAAATATTCTATGCAACCGTATAATCGTAATTAGAATGCATTGAATTATATATTTACGTGGAATTTTTTCGATTTGAAATGCGAAGCGTACCTCTGATTCTGGAACGTTTCTGAATTCATCAGTTTTAACATATAACTGCAATAAAGAAGACCAGCGTTTCGAAGAATCATGAATTTTTGAAAAAGACTCTAAGCTGTCAGACAAAAAAGTGGTGACTTGTTGCTATTGGCTTATTACTATCAGTTGTTATTTCACTATTGCAGAGAATACAGGCGTAAATCTCAGTGAAATGGAGGACTGTATGATTGAATATAAAATCATTTTTTTGTTTTAGGAGACGCTTTAGTTACCAAAGCTTCTTCAGCTTATAGAGGGAGCCCCAATCGTCGAGCGCAAATTCCTATAAAAATTTGTGAGTGCTTTTTTTCGGAAACTGAGCAAACCAAGGATCTATTTCAAATTGTGAGGGTATTTTTAAGCATCGATTTTGCAAAATCGTTACTTTTCTTCAGGCTGCCGTCATTTTGTCAATTTTGCAGTTTTTTATGCAGATCGAGGTTCATTATCTGCGTAATTTGCTAGGAAACAAAGACCTTTCTGATTTTTCTGTTTCAGATAAATAAAACAACCGCTATGCTGCACGCCGCAGAGAAACGGAGCGCCTTCCAATTGCATAAATAACTAATGGGGTTTTCTTTTGTTCATAGGTATAAAAATTACCCTCACAATTTGAAATGGATCCAGAGCTCAGTTTCTGAAAAAAACCCAAATTTTCATATGAATTTGCGCTCGTCGATTGGAGTTCCCCCTCTTAACCAATTAACTGAATCACTTTCCGTTCATAAACGTACAATACTGAATCAAAAACAAATTAATTCGTTGTTGCGTACAGCAAATGCTTTACAAATTTACACGGGTATAATATATAAACTTTCTCTATAAATTCACTCGTTCTATCAAATGCAGAGATAGGTCCAAATAACGAGTTCACACGCCTACCCCGCTTAATAAATTCATCTTTTATCCTAGACTATGATGCCCGAATTTGTTATGCACTTCTAGCTCGAGGTGCATTTGCAGTGGTTTAATCTGCGATTCTAGCTAAGAAAAATTATTTTTGATATTATTTTTTCCTGCACGTATATGCACTTTAAAAGTTATTTACTCATTTATCATTTTTTATGCTATTTATACTTATTTATACTTATTTGTTGCTTGGTTTTTGTGTGTAAGTAAAAATACAGGTGTTATGGATAAAAGTCAACATTACCTGGATGTGTCCGTATTATAGAATATACGTACATGATAGCAAATATTATTATAAATATGTACAAACTTATGCAATATATTCTTAATTTTAATAGCTAACATCCGATGTTAATGTTGACAAATTACTTTTTGATATTCATCGATAACAGATAAAAGAAAAGTAATTAAATCTCTTCTTGAAATTCGGCTACGTCCTTAAAAACAACCAGTTTCTCAATAACCTGAAAAACAGCAAAAGTTGTCCCTAAATTACTTCTTGATATTCCTCGATAATAGGTAAAAAAAAAGTAATTGAATCTCTTCTTGAAATTCGGTTATGTCCTTACCGAAAATCAATTTCTCAACGACCTGAAAAAACAGCAAAAAAGTTGTACTAGCAGCAACCTTCTATTAATGTATTTATCGAAGCACCTACCAGAAGAAACTAAATATTACAGCACTTCCTACGCTTCGCATTACTTTTATTCTATACACATTATATGTATTTTTTTTTTTTGCTGAAATACTTAGCTGTGTATTTGTAAATTTACACTAAACTGATTGATCATTCTCTGGAAATATTAACTTTTCTCGAGAACAACTGTACTTTTATTTGCACAGAAAAACAAGCGAAAAATAATCATAAATACGTAAATACTTTATAAAGTACATACAGGAACAGGAAAAAAATAATGCCAAAAATAATTTTGCTTAGCTAGAATCGCATTTTGAACCACTATGTATCGCAGCAGTCGAAAAAGCGGGTTAGAACGAAGAGATCGTTACTCCAAAGCTAAAATCAAGTTTTTTTTAGAACGACTGGCTGTCCGCGTATTACCTTTTACGCTACCAATGACCATGCATCCGTATTTATTTCCTGCGAACAAGCCGTCCCACCTGAGCGTGCTGACGCGTGCACGCATCGACTTCCGTTATCCCAGCGCAAATGTAATTCCCCAACTGATATGGGAATTTCACGCTACGCGACCGAAATTCAAATTTATTCCGCCGTCAACTCGCCGTGCTGATAAGGTCGAGGCTGAAGCTGCAACATCGCCTCGTCGCGAATTGCAGAACTGTGTAATTCGTCCACGGAACTGCATCTGACCCGTGTACAATAAAGTTGCGTATCTTGCAAAGCGATTCGGACACAGACTGGCCCGGGGAGAAATTACAGATTACAGGAGCCACGTGTTCGGTGAACACGCAAATGCTTCCAGCGTTCACTGACAACGAAATTTGAGTAGTCCGTTAATAATCGGAGTGCTGACATATGCTGAGGTGTGATTTTACTCCGATATTGCAACAAGGTGGGCGACAGATTTTGAAATTGAATAGATACTTTTGTTAACACTTAATATTTCTCGCAAGTGAAACTTTCATTTGGAGGAAAAAGGTGCCGTAAACTGGGGGAACATTGGCATACGCCGGGATTACATTGTTTTACGTCGGATTAGTGAAACTGAACCTGTTAAAGCTATTCATATGCAATGCTATTAACGCTATCAAGGGGTTACGCCACCCTGAAAGTTTTGAAAAAACGATTTTTTTTTCTTTGCACTTTCTTATTACGTAAAGTTTTAAGAATAATTTAAGCCATGGTAGACGAAAAAATTCCCCAAAATAGCCGGGTTGTAGACTTTAAACGAGGCGCGGATGTCGATATTCCGCAGCAGTAGCTACCATTCTACTTTTCTTCTTTTGCGTTTTTCTCGAAACTACATTTTCAAATATCTCCAAAACTATTTCTCCGATTGAGTTCAAACTTGGCACGCATATTCTTAATGGTATTATCTACGATGCAGCATATCAGTTTTTCCATCCTATACCCCATTCGTATATAATTAATGGTTTAAATTCGTTTTTTCATGTGAAAAACGTATAATTTTTTTCACTTTGCTCTCATTTGTGCAATAATTTTTTTTTTCTCAAATCCCTATGCTACATCGTAGGTATTTTATTAAGGAACACGAAAATCATCGGGTATTTGATTTCAGACGAACATGTTCGTTATAATTTGCTAGGTTAGTCACGCGTGTAACGGCGGACGAGCTTCGCGGGAGAACAAATAACTCGGTCATTTTTTAATATTTTTGTACAGTATTTATACAATATATGCGCTAATACATGCTCTACCCATAAGAAGAAAATAAATAATTTTCAACCTCATAGTATCAGTAAAAAAAATTCGTCTAATTTACTGCTGTTACGAGCGCCTCGGGGTGCCGATATATCTTGCTGGCTTCAGATTAGTAAAACTTAACCCGTTAATGCTATCTATATGATGTGCCAATGTTACCCCGAAGCTTCCCCTTCTTGAAGAAAAAACGAAATACCTAGGCAAATGCTGTATTAGTAAAGCGCTAGCCAATTTGAACAGTTGGTTTGTTGTTATACATAAATATATTCAAGTATTAATCTCAAAGGTCCATAGATTCAACAATTCGGTCATTCACTGGTTGGATTACCCTAGCACAATCACAAAAGACGCAATGTTACGATAGGATACATAAAGCGAATGTAAACATGTTAATTTTTAAATGTTTCAAAAACCTGCCAATGTTGTCCCAGGTTACGGTATGTCTCGATTCAGTGAAAGTCTCGATTCGAAATCAGAATAGAGGAAAAAAGCTGAAATTGTGAAGAATATAACATAACTACTATTTGTCTACAATTAAATATCGCAAGCTGAGTTTCAAACTGGATAATGCTGCTAACGTCAAGAAAGTAGGGATACTGTGAGTACAACAAGCAATAATAATAATTGGTCTCCATTGCACCAGTGCCTAAGACATATTAAGCGTTAATAAATAATAAAAAAAAAAGAACAGAACGATGATTATAAATAAGTACTATGCTACATTGAGATTGCTTGCATTTCGTATCCTTTGTAAAGAAGTTCTTTGTCCAAAGCTTCATTTTTCCTTGCACTACAATGCACTTCGCGACACTGAAGAATTTTCTGCAGCTCTGTTTTGTGCATTTATATTACATTAATACTCAGAAATTTATAACTTTTTTAGTATTCATGAAAACATACATTTCAGTAAATGAATGGGTGTTTGAAATTCATAGAACAACCGCGAAACATTATTACGATTAATATTTAGATAACGCTGCAGAACTGTTCAGAGTTTCGGGCGTTGAATAGTTTAAAATGTTTTACTTCGTGCAAGGTTATATCAAAACAGTGGTTCCTGTGGAAAAGCAACTGCTTTATTTTTTCATACTCTCAGGGACTTTCGTAGACCATATTTTCCACAATAACACCTCGCGGTGCCGAGTCGCGGAAACTCGCTGGGGTGCTCATTACCGAAAATGTTCCGATTATTTAGCAATCGGGTCCAAAGTGTATTCGCAGTCACACAGCAGCGTCTTCGTTAAATGCTCAATTATTGCGATCGGGGATGAGTCGCGTCCAAATGTGGCGAATTTGCAGCTGCCATTAATCATGACACGCCAGTTAGCAGAAGCACCGGATGGTTGCGCCTTCCACGGAGGAAAGACAATCGTTCACACGGAACACGGCATAAGCGCGGCTCATTTTATCGTAATTTAATCTCTATTCAGATTCGCGAAGGCGAATCAGTCCAGCACCGTGCCAATTTGCAGCGAGGACAGATCCTTCCCTTCCTTTTCTTCTCATTTTACGCTGCATCTATCCCATAAGTCAGCTTCCAGGTAGCAATTCGTAATCCATACACACAGAACGCTGATAAGATGTTTGTTATTAATTCACCTCGCCCCCCTGTGCAACTGTGATGTATTTGATAGGCTAAATGTTTCGAGATCTTTGCTGGCATTGTTAGAACCCTGCACTATTTAAATATGGTATCTTCGTAGTCATTTGCATCGTCAAAAACGAGCATGTCTTAATTACCTTCGTGGGAATAGCGAATGACAGAAGTACCGCGTTATCTTGGTTGTTTAAGGGGTCATGCTCAGTCAGGAGGCCGAGAAAGGGTGGTCTTTGGAAATTTTTTACTCAAAAACTATAACACATTTCTCAAAAAATCTTTTTTCCTTTTAAGGATTGCATCTAGTGCCGTGCATCGTATTTTTTTTTTATTTAAAAATAATTATCAATAACTAAGTTATTATCCATCATTCGAAGGCTCTAAATAAATAAGGATTCTGCGGTGACCACTGCTGCTCGAAAGTCGATCATCTAAAATGAAAAATTCAAAAGAATTTACTTATTATATTATATTATCTAGTATTTGAACGAAGGATTTTTTTTATCCGATGCTTAGTTTTCTTTTAGTTGACGAAAATCAGGCACGATTTATGATAAAATTTGAGACTTTTACTTTAAACATCAGCCATTTCTTCCCAAATCAATATTTCGAAAAATTCTTCGTTCAAATAACCAAGAAAATCAGCACAAACGGAAAATTGTCCGATACTTCTATTGAGGTCCTCCACAAACCTGGACCGTTTGAAAAAAAAAATCGGAATGTTCGGGTAACCGAATTTCCTTTGTTACTCTCGTTCTAGTTTATTTTCAATACTAATCTATTAGATCAGTTCTAATTCAAATTCTATAGAAGACATGCACCTACACTCTGCTCGATTTAAAATAATTGAAGATATTCTTTCGGAACTGTTTAATAATTTCGATACTCCGTGAAGCGTCGATGTGAAGTATGCATTGCCAGCGAAAAGGAACCACTTCTAATAATTCCTCTAATAAATAAAACATATTTACTGCCTTTATAACGATGTTTCCAAACTCACCCTTCTTTAACTTATTCTACATATTTAGAAGTCGCCCCATTACTTAGTCAGAAATACTAAAAATGACGAACACCTTCGATTTCGACGTTTCCTCTATTTTCATCCTTGCCGAAATATCTGCCAACGTACATCCTACCTGCTGTATGATAGCTAGCATAGACGAAGCTCTCTACCTATCGATTAAACTCCTCGTACCCTTCCTCAAACGCAGGTTTCCCCATTTCCCCCCCGAATTTCCCTGAAAGACGTAATAAAACCGACTTCGGTTACACAGCTGCAATCGCTATTGAGACGTACACAGGGAACGGGGATCACAAATCGTCCTTACCCCAGCATTCACAGAGCTCCCTCGCCGTAATCCATATCAATCCAGCATTTTATTATGTATATTCCTGGCTGCGGACATTCCCAGGTACGTATCTCTGTCCCCGTGTTTTCATTTAGCAGCCACTCGTTACAGCACTCCAATTACTCGCCGGCATTGCATTTGAATACAGCTCGATATATAATTTAAAGGAAGGCCCTCAGCGGAAGCTGACAGGAGGATTTGTATTTTTGCCCTTCCCTCCGTCTTTTTATTCCTTTCCGTCCACTCCTACCGCCGCATGCACCCCCCGGCTCCTTTCCACCCTTCGTTTAAAGTAGATGACGCGGCTGACGCTTCGGCCGAGGCTCCACTAGGTACACCAAGCTAGAGTGTCCTCTCGGATTTCATCGTAATCCTTCCGTCTCCAGGACACCGTATAATTCGGTTGGGCAAGATTAAAACTGCATCCGTTACAGGAGTTCCGAATCCACCGTGCCGTAACGTCCTCCCGAGGCCACCGCTCCGGCGAGAAGTATAATTGGAACTGTCGGACAATTCTGCCGAGGGAGGGCCTCGTTAAGGTTCTTCTTTAATGCGTTACTCGGATCGCTGGAATTTCTCTCAAAGTGGGAAAGGAAGAGTGACTCGTTTCACCGGGATATTTTCCTTTCTCCTCTCCCTCTTCCTTTCCCTTCTTCTGTTTTTAGGAGCTCGCGGAGGATTGTGTCTCCGACGACAGAAGGTTACCGTACTGCCCGCTCACCCTGGATTAACTTTTGTGTACAGGTATATTTAGAGAAAGAGTAATTTCGCTGGTTTTTGTTCCGGGGACGTTAATTGAATTTCTCTGCTGTTTGTGGGATTTTATATATAGTCGCCGCTTATGCTTACTCGTGGCTGCGTAATGCTACGGGCGTGACTTGCTGACATCAGTGTTTCGCTGGTGGAATCGAATGAAATTGTAGATAATACGAGGAAGTGAATTTGTTGCGTCAGCCGATGGCAATGAATTACCAATTGCAGTTGTACGAAACGTTTATCCAAGCTGATATTTTGCGAGTCAATAAATTGAACCTTTTCGCTACACGTGCCAGAATAAGTTTTTAATTTTAGCTCATTAGGAAATAATTATTCAGATAATGAAGTTGAGCGAGTAAATTCTACTAGTTTAATTTTCTTTTTTAATTGGGTAAGATTCAGTCTGTCTTTTTGTATAAAGTGGAAATTTTATACGATCCTATATGATACGAAGTCGAAGCAAATGAAACACAGGCAAAAGTAGAATCTACTTGTGCATAGCCAGACAAGTGAAACCGAAGTACATCAGAGTCGGGCGTAATCAGTTAACAAATGTATTTTATCAAGTAACAATTACTTTCATTGCAATTACAGTTTAATTGATTTAGAAATTACATTGTAATCGATGTGGCAATTACGATTGTAATTGTGGTCAACTAAACTAAGGATTACAGAAACTAATCTGTAATTGAATTAAACAATTACATTTCACTGGTAATTTTTAATTTGTAATTAGATTACATTTTGCGCAACTCTGAAGTGCGTGCAGATGTACTTTGCTTTTGAAAAGAAAATTATTTTTAAGTTGTCACATTTCTGCAGGAATAATGCCTTCGTTGGAACAACTAATTTCGTCACAATCAATCATTAATTTTGTAATTTTAAAAACAGTAGTCTTAGTTGTTCAATGTAACGATCGCGAATAAATGATAAAAAGAAAAAACGAAGGTCGGCGCGTGTGATACGAAGAGACAGCTCTCCTGAGTTTCGATATACTTTCCGAAGAGCTGAAGGTCCCCGATTGGTTATCTCCGAAATTTTATGACGTAATTGCATTGCAAGTATTATCCTCGGGGAAATCTCTTGATATCATAGTATCCTACCGCTATAACTTCTTACTAAAACTCATGTCCATGGGATGGCCGTCCATGACGACTCCCACGAACTGCCTACTACCATCAGGCCGCGCTAATCATGGGAGCGGCCTCGAACAACCGAATTCCAAATTTAAGACTTTATGTCTGTTTGGTTGTCACCGATAAAAGCACGCTTGGGAACTGTTCCCCCTTGCAACGATATTTCTTTTATGATACGAACTTTCGCGATACAAACACTATTTCTTTTACGATAGAATGGAGTAGGCACTGCTACTGGGGTAAATATAAATGGATGGTAATAAGATTTTACTGATACGGAATGAGATTGACTTTTGATGGCACAAACAGATATTTGGGGACAGAACATTGTTTAACCATTTCACTGTAAGTACGGTCCTCAGGTATAGCAATGTTTAGGTATAGTAAGATTACACATTGAAATTAGTAAATCATGTAAACCGCGATTGGCAGAATTAAAAGCATCAATGACCGTTTTCAAAACTTCGATTAGAATTTCCTATATACAACGTAATTGAATCGCCTTTAAACTTCACGACTTTTCCTCAAATATACGCATGCACATGATATACTTCTGAATAAAAGAAACTATATTTCCATACTGTCAAATTGGCTATCATCTTCATTCTGCAGTGAGTAAAAAAAGTATTTGGACGGTATTTAAAATCGCATAACTTTTTTAGAATTAGTCCAAACGACATGAGTTTTTTTTAGAAGCTAGAAGGATTAGTTTGCTAAGTGACGTGTTTCGCCGTTTTGAAAAAAATGCATTTGGTCGGAATAGAAAAAAAAAATTGTAAAGGTCGTTTTTTAACTTTTCTTTGTGAGCCTGTAATGAAAATTCAAAAAACCCGTTTGTAGATTCAAGTAAGTTGTACACGTGCCTAAAATTTCATCAAAATCGGTTAACGTTGCTCCGAGCTACAAACGTTTAAAGATCGCAGAATAAGGTCGAAAATCGCTGATTTCGGGAATTTTCGCGATTCTCGACCTTATTCTGCGATCTTTAAACGTTTGTAGCTCGGAGCAGCGTTAACCGATTTTGATGAAATTTTAGGCACGTATACAACTTACTGCAATCTACAAACGGTTTTTTTTTTAATTTTCATTACAAGCTCACGAAAAAAAGTTTAAAAATTGACCTTTACTATTTTTTCGCTATTCCGACGAAATACATTTTTTTCTTCAAAACGACCAAATACGTCATTTAGCAAACTAATCCTTCTAGCTTCTAAAAAAAACTCAAGTCGTTTGGACCAATTCCAAAAAAGTTATGCGATTTTAAAAAGTGTCCAAATACTTTTTTTACTCACTGTATATCGAAAAAATATAAGTTGCGCTAAAGACCGGTCATTCGACTGGCCGCGGTAGGAATAGGTATACGTGAAGTGTCGGTAGGAATAGTGTTAATAAATATTTTCGTCAAAGAACAAGCCCCAGCTTCAATTTATTTCTCTGTAATTATTTCAACAAGAAATGCTTGATTTTCGACAAAAGCCACTGCCTAGTACCCTTAGGAAGGCAGAATTTCGAATCTTCAAACATTTCCGCGGTTGCTATTTTCAAGCAATCACCCGCGCTAAATCACACCTCCACATTATCGCTACCCCTCACTACGGACGCAACTCTTACAATTCTACCCGCAGCACGCTCTGGGCAACAGATTCCCAAGATTCTCCCGTCCTCCTGTCAGGCCCCAAGAGAGTGGAAGCACCAAGGGGGTGAGGTTTATCGGTGATCAACCCGCAGGGCGCGGCAAGGCGGCCGCGAGGGGGCGGCATTTCGAGTTTCTCGCCTCGCGAATGAAATCGATCGTATCGATCGGCACGGGGGGAAGATATTCGGTTAAACGATGCTAGTAGTTAACAGAGAGGCTACGATGTAATTCATAGGTCGGGCCATCCAGCCGGGGCACTCGACTTCACCCGGGCACGAGAGATATCGATGGCCGCTGGAACGTTGTCCGTGGACAGCGGCTCCACCACCGACGGACAGCTTTACAACCATCTCGAATACCATTACAAGGGTCCCACCAACACCGGTCGCCCTCGCCGCGCTGTCCTGCTCGCACGCGCTACCTGCGGGCGGCTGACGGCCGCCGCTGGCCAACCACCGCCGCACCGTCAGACGAACGGCCCCGCCGATTCCTGTATTCACGGGCCCGGGATAATTCCTCGCCCCTAACAATATCAAGTCACCGTGAATTGCTCCATGAATCTCCGTAGGAGCGTTTATTTGTGCGCGGGCCCGCGTAACTCGCAAATTTAGTGCGTCCATCGGACACAGCCGACCGAGCCGAACGATCGGATGCCAGGGCACCACCGCGTCCACGGAACCAGTCGCTGTCGCGCGGCGACCGCGATTCCGCTATAAGCGCTTTCCCCCTCGCCCCGCCGGGGAACTGATTACGAGGCAAGAACGGCGTTCGATGGGTTCGATGGGTCCCCTCCGTGGCCGTTATCGACGTCACGCGATCCCGATATTGTTCGGGAGTCGGTTGCTCGGATATTTAGATCGATCGATGAAATTATGGCATCTCTGTGTAACCTGATTCTGTATACGGAGGCTTGTAATTAGCGAGGGAATTATATCTCTGTGTACGCTTTTGGGGCGGGTTTTTTTTATTTACCGTGTGACATTTGTGCCGGTGATTATGATAGTGGTGTAAGTCGCGTGTTTTTTTGTATTAAAAAATATTTTTCCATTATTGAACATTAATTGAAGCAATAAGAGGACTAACGCTCGAAAATGGGAAAAATTATTGTCCAAGCGCTAAGAAAGATTTGAAAATTGAATGTTGTTAAGCTGAATTTTAAAAAATATAGTGTTGTAAAGCCCGTCACGACACACACTTTTTCTATTTATAGTTTGTTTATCCAATCATTGCTATTCGAGCTAAAAATAATAGACAAAAAGATATTCATCTTCTAAAATCATTATTTCTTTAAACATAAATTGCGATTACTTGAGTAAATATTAACGGATCGTTATGAGATTTAAAACATACCTTCAGGAAACTCTAGCGAAGCAAAAGGTACGTATACACGACGACACTTTGGTGTCTGGATCAAGTGCATTTTGTGTCTAGCTTGAGCTAGTTGCAGTGTCTTCAGTCTAGCTCTAGCCGCAACGTCGCGGACTGCCCTAGGTAGTTTCCAATCTTGCGGAATTTGTTTTGAGTGTCGTCGTGTATACGTACCTTAATATTGGCATGTAAATGAATATAACACTAAATAAGAGAAATCCGAATTTTTCGGGTTTTTTGACTTGCACCACTTTCATAATCACCGGCACATTTGTTTATGTGATTTTTATAAAAACTTGGATGGAAGTACCTATATGCATATTGGTGTACTTGCGAGGAACTTTATTTACAGATAATGCGTCAGAGAAGTATTTATTTTGCCGTGTTAATTCGAAGGGGCGTATCTGCAACTTTCTCTGAAACTCCCCTTTGGAGTTTATGAAATATTTTACGGGTTTGTCACAAAGATTTAGGTACCTTTTTTATCTAGATTTAATATTTAACCTTTAGGGAGCCGGGCTGGCCACTATAGTGGTCACCTAAGAATTTGGATACTTTGCCGGCCATTTTGGTGGCAAAAAAAATCGCTGCCGAGGGATCGCTAATATTTTTTTTTATTTATGTATATTTTCCATCGCAAAAATTACCACAAGTAGTTTAACATGCACACTTTCGAATACATCAAGGTTTATTTAAAAAAAAGTCTTGGAATGTTTTAAAAAAAATCCCGAAAATACTTGTGTTTTCAGACCTTGCAGGTAGGCATAACCCCTTAATACGTGGCATTGGGTGTTTTAGAGTACTTTGATGAATGGGGAAAATTGAATGAAATACTGATTTTAAAAAGAAGGGGGTATTGCCGAATTGGACGTTGAGCTCTTGGTGGATGTTTCTTGTGCCTGTAAACGTCAAGGTTTGGAGTGCGACGTCTGGCCGTGAGGCTTCCTTGCAATCAATACAGTTTAGCGGTTGCTCGAAGGTTGAGTTTTGGCAAGCGACTTGAGCGAAAGTTTGAAGCGGTTCTTAGTGATATCTCTGTTTTGGCGCATAACTTCTGCAACTCTCGTCGTGTTGGTTGATTAGATGATGTATTTAACATATTCCGAACGTAGTAATTTCTCCTCCTCCTATATTTTGCATGGCGAAATATCGTATTTCTATAATTACGTCCCTCGTTAGGATAATTTCGTAATCACGCTTCATTACTTAGCGTTAATTGCTTAACTTTCGCGAAACTGTGCACGCTAAATCTGTTCAACTTATTTTTAAACAAATTAAATTTGAAGCAATATCCATTAGGATTTATTAGATAAAGTATCTGTTACATGTTACTTGTGATGTGGTTTCTGAAAAGATCACTCCCTATTTTGAAAATTGTTTGCTCAATTCCTTTTAACATTTTGGCATAAAGAAAGGTCGATCGACTTTTTGTAAGTATGCTTGTTAACATAGGTACGCAGGTAGTAATCACTTTTTCTTTTTGCGCGAATGAAACAGCGAAAATGTCTAGCTTTGTGC
This sequence comes from Andrena cerasifolii, assembly GCF_050908995.1. Lineage (NCBI taxonomy): Eukaryota > Metazoa > Arthropoda > Insecta > Hymenoptera > Andrenidae > Andrena > Andrena cerasifolii. Next base: position 11,988,698 of record NC_135118.1, on the reverse strand, counting down.
AACGATGAAAATTACTCCTTTAAAGGCAGTCTCCATTAAAAGCAGTTACGAATGTGGGCAACAGCTTTGACAATGCTAATGGCTGTCCCCTTGTGGTTTTATATCTGGCTATTGTGTTCTTTATTTATAATGATTACACGCCGCTCGAGAGAATCCTTTGTAACGGTTCCCTTTTGCTAACCTCCTACGCTTTGCACACATTGGGCGGTGATCAACTTGTGCCACATCCGTCGGTGGAAGTTCATAATTCCGTATTTTATTATGATCTCATGTCGCTTCTTTCAAATATCAATTCGATTTAGACGGAGCAAATATTGGATATTTTCATTCTGATTTTGAAATATGAAAAACGAACGGAGATCTACTGATTCGTAAAAAATTGTTCCATTTAACGAAATTAATAATCGTTGATGGTGCAGCAGTATAAGGAACACCAGTGATAAACAGAGCTAAGTTCCCTGATACTCCTTTGTGTGCAAATTTGTGAAAATACGTGGAATGTTAAGGTTCAGCTTGTTTTAATTAATTTAGATACTTCCCTTCACTTTTTGCTGTTAAATCACACCCTTGATAAATTGGGAGACCGTATTATAATATTGTTTTAAGAATTGCTTTCGTAGACAGATTGGAAAATCGAGAAATTGAACAGAAATGGTAGGCAATATGTAATAAAAAATAACTGTTGGCGAACGTAAATAGAGGCAGTATATTTCAGATGTTTGAAACCATAATTTAGGAGTACTGGCCATCCGTTGATCCCAGATGCAAACTACGAAAATACAGGCATTAATTCTCTAATTCTGATAGTTCTAAGTGGAGGCCAAGCCTCTTGAGAATGCAAACGAAATGGTCCAACAATTCCCGCTGCGATGGCTTTAAATCCCGAACTGAAAATAATAATTCATCCCGAATATTATATTTCCTCTCAATCCTCGGAGATTTCTGCGTCAAAGTTTACAAAGTTGACGAATATTCGCTATTTCTTTGGAATGCGAATGAGAGAAGGCAAATACTTATTCAGAACGATACTATGAATACTTCGAGTTCGATAGGTTTTTAGCAGAAACTTGGTTGTTGATATTTTTACTTGAAAGAATATCAAATTTCTCCAGCAGAAAAAAAAAACTAAACTACTCGTGTTTCGTCAAACGATTCGAAGTATCGCTCTCAAACACTCGACAAGGCTCTGGAGTGACTCTAGAATCTATTCTCGCTGATGTCAGTGGCACGAGGCGACAAAGATAAGTGGCAGACTTTGCGATAGTCAGTACTTTGCGAATAATCTTTTAATATTTCGTATTTTCTACTTTTCAAAAAACGTCCAGGACTCATCGAATAAATGGAAGAATGCTTAATGAACGTGGGTTAAAAAACGACTCTTTCAGAGTTAGAAACTACTTTCAATGTTAACAATGACAGTTACTAGGCTTCTATTCATGACATGCAGAATGAAAACGAAATACGTATTATCTTACCACTTTTGTACTTTGACGTTTGTAAACCAGACACTGTGTGTCCTATTTCCACGCACACTTCACATCTACGGACTACAGAATACATAGCGAACTTTTTAAAAAACTCCTGGTCTTGCCATGACACGCATTTTCTACTTACTGAAGGGAAACGTGCAGCATTGTACTTTGTAATATTACAGAATGATACAACAGTTATTAATAATGATACGAGTGAAATATAATTGTTAATGTAATAAAAGGTCCCCTTGTCCCAGCTCCACGTACAATAAATATTAATAAAAGCAAGCAAGCAGAACCGAAAATCGATTCTAACTCTGACAGACTCAATTTCTCGATCCACGTTAATGAAACATTTTTTACCCACCTTACCAAGTGCCGTCTACCCCATAAATCCCGAACCCTTTCTCAAAACCACCTTATGGGCTGAAGGTATCCAATACCACCCGTGCTCCTAATATTGCCACTCGTTGTATCTCGCAAAGCAAGCACTAAAATTTATCGGTCATGAACTGAATTAGTACGTAAACGTACGTAGGAAGGCATACTGTAATTGCAGCGTCGTTTGTGTGTTGTGTGTTACCTAGGTACACTTTTTTCAGAAACCGATTTTTGTTTGTCTTGTATTTTGAGTCCTAGTTAACCCTTCGTTGACACACCTCATTTTTCGATCAACTTTGACATACCTGGGTGGCTCACACCCAGAGCAATTTTTGAACAACTGTTATTATCATCTAAAGAATCGAATTGTCATAAAAAAAATCATGGATCAGTTTTAAGGTCTCTAGAATATATGCCAATAATTTTTATATTGAAATTTAATCACAGTTTTTGTAAAAAAATTCTAGATTACCACATGTGGAGAAAAAACGAAGAAAATCTTTAAATCGTTGTAGCTTTGATAAATTTCAATATTAGAAGCTAAAAATCTACAGAGTCGTTGCTCCGGCATCATATTTTGAGAGAAAAGACAGTTTGTAAGTCAGTTTTGGAGAAAAGTTATTCATTTTGCATATAGAAGGTACAGAGCGTCAAAATCAGCTTATGGGTGGCTCACACCCAGAGTGTCAACGAAGGGTTAACAAATTTTAGGTTTCAACGATTCTATCTTATGCTGTACTAACGATGAATAATTCCTCTTTACTTCGAGACAAAGTTCACACAAAAATATAAATTATTATTCAATTAACAGCGATTTGACTTTTGCTAGGCGATATTAGGTACCACCGTTCAGAGATGGGCAAAAGTCTAATTTAAATAAAAGTTTCGAATAACAAATAAAGGTTTAAAAAAAAGAGAATCGTTGAATAAAGTCAAATTAAAGCTAGAGCTGAAAAATGTATTCGACGCTGAAGTTGAAACTCGACAAATAAGAAAATAGTAACTTTTATTTGATCCATTGTTTAAATAGTTTTTTATTTAGTTAATGCCGAACTCTGCCATCACCCTACACACATATTCTAAAACGCCATGGCGACTCAAACAGTGTATCACGTCGAATGACCAGAGCTCTCCACAGTAAGCAGTGCCCCTCGTATGTACGCAAAAGCGAGCACGGCACTGATCCTCTTTCATTTCCTACCCCCACAGAACGACCACATCCACGACAGAAGAACTACAGCTCGTGCAAAATACGTAAGCCTTCTACCAGTGCGCGTTCCATGGCATGAATTATGGCACGTCGTTCCACCCCCGTGATACCTTCGCTGGGGCGGAACGTGGGGGGTGAGACGGAGAAAGGGCGAGAGTGCGAGCATCCCTCGTGTCTCTGGAAAGTGCTCTTAACGCAAGTGCAGAGACCCTCCTGGCCAGCCTCGGGGCCCACAGTGGTGCATCATGGTCGTTGGTGTTGAACAGTAATAAACATCCCTCGAATACTAGTCGGATGGTTTAGCAGGATGGACCAAGGTCTGGTTGGTTGGTCAGTTGATCGGTCGTACGAGTTGTGGATAGCGAACAATTTCGAAGCAGTGGCCATGTCCACGCGCTCGTCCTTCCTTCCTGCGTGGCTTTCCACCCCGTCTTCCTACCACGGCTCCACTTTTCAGGTCATGCGGCCTCGCCGAATTCGCTTCACCTCGCATGGCGACTCGTGTTGGGTACTGCTTGTTGTGGCACAGCTGCTTGGAGATTTCAGATTTCTATTGGAATTCTAATTGATTTGGGATTCAATCAAGTTCAGAAAGATGCAACTTGATGACAAGATGATGTTTCCTCTGTATACTAGTTTCAAGGTAGTTACTAGTTGCATCGACTTCTTATTTATCCCTATGTCCACTTACTAGACGATTCAAACCAATTTTTTTTTTCATTTTTAATGCGTGCAAAAGAGTCTAGTGGGGTAAGCATAAGGAAAACGGGCCCAGCACCAATTTTAGTATTTATGTATAACAAAATACTATACCTACGCCCTGTCATTTAAGAAGGAACCCGTTTCGCGCATGTAGAATGAGCTCATTGGCTCCGTAAAAGCGTTGGTGGGGGTAAAGCCAATAGTGGCTTCTCCTGGCACCAATGAGCGTCAACCTGCGCAGAACCGGTCTAATCTCGTCGGTCGACAGGTTCCTTCTTAAATGACACGGAGTATAAATACAAATAATGCTCTTTACCTGAAAAAAACACTGACAATGGAACATCCCGAACCCGGATATTCAAAAAATTCTGAAACTTCGTGAATCTGTAGGGAGTTTCCCCCTGATTACGCAATTTTTGTTTGCTGCCCAAATTCCTGAAAATCCGGTTATTTTCCGATTTTCTGTTACAACTCGTGAACTGTAAAATATTTTTTTTAACCAAATGATAGATCTAATTAAAAGAAGTAACTTTTGTCTCGAAACTTTCTTTTCTGCGTGTTTATAACAAGCTTATAAACATACATGTACACGCGTTTGAGAAAACATTAATCCTAACATTATTAAATAATTAATTTTCCACTGAGTACACATGCGGGGCAAAGTGACCGGGGTAAACTGAGCTGCAAAGAAAAGATGCGCGAGTGATGTGCGCAATAACCTAACCTGTTATTTTTATGTGAAACCTGTCTGCCAAAAATTATTGAAGCCCATTTGAAAAAAAAATTTAGATAAAAAAAATATATGTTTTTGTTGAAAAATTTATTTAGATATTATATATTTTATAATATGTCAGACTGATCATGTAAACAAAGTTCCTTTAAAAACACATTTTCAGAAGAAAATGAGTTTAGGTTAGTAACACAAAGTACAAAAGTACAAAGTACAAATTATTAACATTAACCTTGTATTAATGAAATATATTTAAAAAAAATAGTTTAAATAGTTTAAAAGTTCTAATAAAGTCGATTTTATAATTATATCCTTCATTAAAACACGTATTTTATTTCTGCTCACTTTACCCCATATATGGGGTAAAGTGGTCGATTTTGCATTTTCTTTTCAAGTTGAATTTTAATATACTTTAAGTTTATTTTAAGTATTAATATTCGTCATTTATCAATAGTAATGTTCAAATTGTATTATAAATCTATTTTCACACATTTTTATCGAAAGGGAAAAATTTTATTCGACATCAAACATTTTTCGTCCCACTTTGCCCCGGTCTCCCCTACCGGGCTAGACCCTTTGAAGCAAAGTGTTGACAATGGTATTTTGTTTCTCTCATCAGCGATTCCCGAGTACAAAGGAAGTGAAGCATAGACTTTAAATAATAGTTTATAAGTAGCAAGGAATTGCACAGGAATCCCGTGGTATCGGATGTCCGGCTGGGAAAACGCATTCCAGCGCTATTACGAACGCTCCGGAATGGGGCGCGCGCGTTTGAATTCTTTCCGTCCTTCGGCTGGAGCCTGCGCTTCCCTATCGGCTTCCCTTGCAACAGCACGATGTATTAGCCTCCTCTCTCCTGCATCCGTATCGTTCGACCGCGAGATAACGATAGATTTTATTGCGGCTCGTAATACGTTTTCATTACAGGACGTGCTCCGAAGGTTGAATGGCGCATCTTCCCTGCGTACGTCGGTCCCTTAGGTCACTCCTCTCCTAACGAGTCCCTGGTTCCCATGCAAGTGGAATGGATAGAAGATAAATTCAATCGATAAGGGCGCTCTCGCTCGAGGAAGAAAAAAGGATTTAATAACGCGGAGGGGTCTAGCCGAGATGCGAAATCTGGCGTTCGGTATACATGTAATTAATTCCTTGCGCATTGCGGTCGAATACTTGCCGGGGAAATTTGCTGGATGGACATGCGGATTCGAGGGTGCTTTAGGTTTCTTCGAAATCTTTCTATTTGTGGATTGTGCAGGCGGACGTTCTTGTCGATTAATAAATTTCAAGGTAATGCGCTGCAGGCCTCGGTATACTGTTCTGAGGTACACAGTAGTGGAATATAAGTTTTAATTGATCGGTACCTAAATGGCTTCGTTTAGCACAGGCTCTCTTATTGAGCTTCGGTAGGGGCCGTTATCTGCTGCATGCTTTTAAAACCGTGGCTGCCGGAGGTATCGGAAAGGTTACTTTAGAAATATATTTCTGAGCGATTCGATCCATTAAGGGGCACGATCAATCACGCAGTGAAACGCAGAATCTCGATCAGGCAAATATAATGGAAGGAAACGTGAACCCTTGTCTGTGAAGTCGGTGTGTGTCTATACAGAATAATGGACGGTAAACACTTCTTTCGGTGATAAATAAATTAGGAGATTGAACGATTGAGGTAGATCGAGAGTTGGGTTGCTTTTGTACATATTCGATATTTGAAACACTTTCCGTAATGAAATTAGTTAATTCAATGGCTGAATCCTTGAATTCGGAAATTATTTGGAGCACTATTTCAGGGACAATTTATTCGAACTCAAAGTACAATAAAAATTAATCGATTAGTAACCAAATAACGAAGTTATTCAGATGAAAGTCATTTGCTTGTTCAAATAAAATAGTCTACCAGTGTTTGAGAAGAACTTTTAATCATATAAGATAGTGTATTTATTGAGAAATCATTTCTCAAATATTTTATTCGAGTAATACTCAAATCTTTTTCAAACTAGTCCTCGTTCTTCCCCAATACCTGCTCTTATTTTTAACCAACTTCGAAAAGAAAGAAGTTCTCAGTTCGATGTGTATGTAAACTAACTACTCGACCGATTTTCGTGAAACTTGTCGCATTTAGTTTAGCTTTAATCAACTTAGGTCGCGGAGAAAGAAGTATAAAAATTGGTAAAGTAGTTTTGAAGTTACACCAAAAATAAAAAATCTGTTTCATTACTATTGGAATCTTCCGTTTCTACCAAACGGTTCTTTTTTTACAATTAAAAATAAATGCAGGTTATACAACTTAAATAACTAAAATAAAAAGTAAAAAATAAACGATTTAATAAAAATCAAAACCAACTTCAAACAAGTAAAAATGCACTAAACAGTGAAAAATAAGTTTTTTCCTTATTTAATCTATTCATAAAAAAGAATTGAATCGAAAAGGCCAATCTACCTTGATTGAAGCATTGGAGGAATGAATTCTGCACTGTTGGTAGTTTTGGAGATAGAAATTCATTTGTAGATTCTTAGTTTCACGAAACTAGGCAAAAATTGCACATTCACGCCTGTATTTTTTAGTGAAACACCAGCAAAATGATGACTTAAACCCCCCCGTCCCGAAACCCACGTCTGCCCTGTATGGCTGTTTGCTCCGTGAACGAGCAAGAACAATGGTCCCTGTAAGAAGGCGCAGCCTTAAAAGCACACTAAATTACGAGCAGTGTAAAAAATCCATGATGTAGTCATCGCGTGGTCATTAGCGACAAACCAGGGGAGAAGCCGACTGGTTCTGCGCGCGGGCATAAAATAGAGACGGCAATGAGAAGAGCCGAGGGAGAACAGGAAGAAAAATAATGGCAAAAGGACGAGCACGCTCGTCCAGGGTTCCTTCGGTACCGTTTTCCTTTTGTTTCTGGGATAGAGAGCGCAACAGACGTATCTCGATATTTCATCTTACCCGAGTTTAATTAGCTCCTATAGAGTATCGCGAGGGGTAGATGGGAGGGGGTTGAATTCCGCGGGAGTTTTTCGATGTTATTAGATTATGCGTATTGGAGTGCGGGCAATGGATTTACCCCCCCTCGATCGCGGAGCGGAGCAGGGTGCAAAAGGAACATTGACTCCACGGGGGAGCACGAAATAGGGTAAATAAAAGCGTAATGTGTAGATTTCGTGATCTCGAGATTTTTCGTTTCGAGATCCGTCTTGCGTTCCGGATATGGAAGGATGGAAGTGACTCTAAATAAGGAATTGGACATCGGGACGTTCAAGCCATTTCTGCGTAAAACGCATAATTAGATTTCTCGTTCCTTTCTACATATGCTCTTTACATTTCATTGCCGTATCTTTAAAACTGACAGAGCTGTGGTAAATTTTGTGAATCGATGTTAACCAATTCACCTTAACTCGTATCTAAGCCAACATACGTACATCAATCTGAACATGACATGATCTATGACGATTTTCATGACTATACTTCTTCAATATTCTATATTTTTTCAAAAATTATTGATATATCAAATAAATAATAAAAAAAATAATGCTAAAAAACAACATTTTTCTATAATTCTTATTCTAATTTTATGCAAGAAGGACCTGAGAGAGCTCTAATTAAAATTAATTTCACTGATTAATTTATTACATAATTCCGATTGTAATAATGCCACTACAAATGAGATGTATAAAAAATTTAAATATAGAAAGTTTTATAACAACTTTACTATAAAATGTATCTAACTTCGCAATGCTTACAGATACTTTTCTCGAATCTGACTTTTATCACTGAGGCTCTTCCTGCATCGAACAGTACAATTGTGGAAATAATTGAATATTAGAAAAGGACCAATCACTGCTAATTATGACAGCAAATGGTACACTGTGTTTCCGAAGTAATGGTTTTCTTATACAGTCGCATCGGAATGTAAGTCGACACTCTTTAAAATCGCATAACTTTTTTAAAATTAGTCCAAGCGACTTGAGTTTTGTTTTAGAATCTATCGGAATTAGTTTTCTAGGTGGCGTATTTCGTCGTTTTGAAAAAAAAATTGCAACTGCTCGGAATAGCGATGAAAATAGTAAAGGTCGTTTTTTCTACAATTTTTTTTCTGAATTTCGCGATTTTCTACCTTACTCTGCGATGTAGATGAAATTTTCATCATGTACACAACTTACATCGATCTACAAACTGTTTTTTTGAATTATCATTACAGGCTCAAGAAAAAAAAAATTGAAAAAAAGACCTTCACTATTTTCATCGCTATTCCGACCAGTTGCAATTATTTTCAAAACGACGAAACACGTAACCTAGAAAACTAATTCCGCTAGCTCCTAAAAAAAACTCACGTCATTTGGACCAATTTTAAAAAAGTTATGCGATTTTAAAGAGTGTCAAGTTACATTCCGATGCGACCGTAGGAGGTGGGAGGACATCTTGAATCAGCTTCGCAATATTCATCCCCAAAACAGTAGCACAACCTGCAGGTGTTAATCCTCAGCTTCGGACAAATTGCAATCAAACATTCTTCGCGAAAAACCATTTTTTGTTGAACTCCTTTACGTTTATCCACAAATATTTTCAACGTGGTATGCTAAACGCGAATTTCAAGTACCGCAGCATAAACCCACATGATAGTATCGTTCGGCCATGAATGTCACTTAAGCGACGCATGTTCACATCATCATCTCGTAAGACTAAACCTTTGTCGAATTACAAAGCGAGTGTGCAAGGTATCACGGCGCGAGTGAGTCCGACCCAGGACCATGTGCGTGAGGCTCAGCCTCGTGGTAGCCAGCAGATACTTGACGATGGTCATCTCTACGATGTAAATCACGGTGGATACTGCGGAATAGCGCCTCAGCCACGCCCTGCTTCTTTCTCAGTTTCCGCGTATATATAAAGATACAGGTTAAGATAAGCCCCTATGCGCCGCTGTGTTTATTCACTTGCCTGTCCTGCGTAGAAAAATGAACGCCAGTTCAGCGGCTGGTGTATTATTCAACCCTTATCTCCTTAATTAAGAAAGTAAATTATGATGAAAGGTGCACAAGAATGTCGCCGTGCCGGCGAATTAAATAACGCTATTAAAATTACGCGTGAGGCTAATAGCTCGATTTCACGTTTCGTTGTGTTGTCCTTGAAGCAGTGTGTGGGTAAATTTGTGGGTTCTTGTGGCTTATTGGAGCTAAATATTCATTTATTATGGTGCGTTTTGAGTGGAGAAGCTGGCGCAACGTTCAACGCAGATGACTGTTGATTCCAAGATTAAAATGACAATGAAAGGAGAAAATTATAAAATATAAAAAGGTTCGAGAAATTGTTATGCCAAAGTTTACTTGTAATATCTTTTTTTTCTTTTACCAAGTCTTTTACCAGCGTTTCTTTATAACTTAAAAGGTCTCCATAAGTAATAGTAGCTAATAATAAAAATAATAATTATAGATACATGCACTTATCATAGAACTAGAAATTAAGAAGTAAAATAAGATAATTTAAATACACCTAAAACACCCATGACAAGTGCCACAAACGATGGCATCACGGGTAGTAAAAAGTTGCAGCGAGCTTCCCCATTTGTTTCAAAATTTGGAATTCCCTTTCTCCGTTACAGTTCTCTGAAATATAAATTTTTCTCTCGCTACTGTATTTACTTTTCCAGATTAATTACCTGTTGTTCACTTTTTATGTGAAATGTGCAGTTTCAGTTTAATGCATTTGGGATTCATTGGGATTGAGGGAGGGGGTGGGAAGGGGTGGGGAGGAGAATTTTCTTAGTAAGAGTGGGGAGAAGTTACTTTGTAAAATGAAGTACTACGAGAATCGTTTCTTTTCTGCTGTGAATGGGCCCTCTTCGAGGCTTGAAATAAGCAGACCTCTATTTCATTCGTTTTAGAGACGATCTAAATCTTTTCAAGGCGCATACTGTTTACGACCCCACCAACCTTAATCCTGCTGTAAGACCTAACAGTACCAAAGACATTAAACTCGCACGCGTAAGCCGTAAACTCAATTTGCCCCTCGCGCTTAAACTTGCATAAAGATAGGGCAATATAAGGGTGCTAGTTGCGACGATAGTTCTGTCAAAGGAATTTGACTTATCTTACAGGTTTACTTGACGTTTAGGTGACTTAGAGGTGTAACACGTAATAGGTTCAAAAGAAACAGATATAAAACTTTGGTTCTATGAAGTATCTTCGAAATCTACGCTGCTACTTCACGAGGCAGAATTTTCCAAATAAGACTATGGAAGAATGCTTCATTTTAAATTGCCTGGCATTTTCTCTCTTATACGTTGCGTATTCAAATTGCACCTGCCTTTGCAGAATATTTCAAACAACGGTTCGTTTCGCTGAACAAATTGAATTTTAATTTCCTTTTTAGAATTTTTGTAAGCGGTCCGTTTTGGAAAGTGAGTTTCAATGAATATACGACTATGTCATGCAGGAATATTTGTTTCTTAGCTACATGTGGCGAAGTTTAAGTTCATACATCGAGGCTATTATGGTGAGTCCAGTAATAGCCAACACAGCAACAATTACTCTTCACGTTTAGCGATAAGCACGAAATTATTATACCGTAATTTCTTCAAATTTGAAAGAGATTACAGAAAACTTGCATAATTACGTAAATTCTGATCTAAGGTAGATTGCGACTTTCCTGATAAAAGTACAAGCAGGTGTAGTAGGAACAGACATTTCCGTACACATAACGTCGCCCGACAGTGATCGAGCAAACTTTTGCACCGACCTAATACATTGCGATTTCAATATAGGGTAATTGTGGGAGAGATGCCGCACTGCGAGAGACGCTGCACCTTCGGTGTTTCAGGGCTATCGATAATAAAATACAACGCTGTCGATTTCATTTGCTTTAGGCTGTTCGTTTAGGTTAGATTAATAAGCCAGAACGTGTTTCCATTATTACTTTTAAAGATTTTGCTATTTTTTTAGGGAAGCCTACCGCACTTTGCCTCAACAGTTATACGTCGAGTTTATTTTTGCTATCGTAGTAGTTAAAAATTCATAGTCGTTCGTGATATAAATTTTGTAATACGTTGAAGGAACTCTGTGGAATATTTCTCGGCCAGAATAGGTCATATTCGACGCAGCACTTGGAAATACGAAACTGCGGCGTCTCTTCCGGGCATTTGGGACAGATGCCGCAGTTTTATGCGCACTGTATCGGGAGGTACCCAAGTCAACTAAATCATGCTTTTAATATTAAAAATACAAGAAAAGTGCCTCAAAATATCTCAGGGCAAATTATTTATTTTTTAATGACAAATCTGATAATCCAAACATATTTGCGGGCCTTTTTTTACTCTTTTTTCACATTTTATTTTAATTTTATGCGTAATGAATGTGGAAGGAAGAAGAAAAGACAATTAAATTTAGAAAAGCAGGAATAATATCTGCACCTATTTATTTTCCCAATTTTATTGTATTTTACAACTGTATAAATTAAAAAGATGTTTCATTTTACTGTGCTTTTACTATTTTTTTTAAAGAAAAAGTTCAAATTAACAAGTTTAAATTGAAAATTAAACGTTTTCCGGAATGCGGTACCACTCCCACACGTGCGGCGTCTCTCCCCAAAAAATGGATATTCTTAGTTTCAATTTTTAAGGGTGACAGATATTAAAATTTTGTTTTTCCTTAATGCCAGTAGTGGGACAAGATGTTCAACTAATAATACGTATCATTGGAACGAATTTTCATTGCAAAATTTAGACACGCCGACAATTTTGCGTAAGTCGCGGCAACTGTCCCGCAATTACCCTACACCCGAAATTTCTTCCGCAAAGGGCATTGGCAATCTCTTGGAAGAAACACCAGCATTCCCACGATGTTCTGCCATGTCCAAAGAATCTAATCCCACGATCGCTAGTAGGTAACCGATCGATCTTCCCCCATGGATCATTAAACCCGGCCCTTGTTACGTAACCAGAATTACGGAACGCTGTCGACGGAGGACCCAGCTGAATCAGGCTGAGCGCGGAGAATACGTGTCCCCCGCCGACTGAACTCCACCCTTCGATCGGCCGTCCGACTGTCTACAGCCGTCGTAACCGCACCAGCATACAATGGCTGATTAAGCCGCTTCGAACCGTTTGCAATGTCCACGAGCTGCCACTCGGCACGCGTTTCAATCGCGCAAAACCGACAACCAGATCGATCGGTTGCATCGACGTCACTCCGTTACGAGACACGCAAACACCTACGTCCGAACAATTTGCAACGCCTGTGTGCGTGTGTGTGTGTGTCTCCCGGCGTATCGCAGTCCTTTTTGGCGGTCTTCAACCCCTCGACGCCCGACGAGGGGTTGTGCTCGAGCGTCGCGACGCACGCTAGCCTTCGCCGTGATCCGCTCGTTGCCGCGGCTTTCGTTATTCGCGATCTACTTTCCCCTCGATTGCTGCGAGGGTGCTTTTCAGTGGGATGCTCGGCAGTTTTATTATGCATGGGGAAGTTTGGAGAAAGTGTCTATATGCCAGAATTGGGAATCAGCTAAATAAAAGATTATTTAAATAACGGATCGAATAAGAGGTGCTTTGACTTTAGATTATTCGACGAATGAAGTTGATTTTTTTATTCGACGAGTAAAGCTAATTTTCTGTCTAACTTTATTCGACACACAATGAATAATTTTTGTAAGTTCTATTCGTTATTCGAAGTTTTTATTTAAATAGAACGCGTTGCCTGTCTCTGCTATATACTGCAGTGGGTTTCTTGCGATTTTTGGAAGAGTGAAATGCAATAGTTGGAACGCTGTTTTGTAGATAAAAGTGGATATTTTTATTGTACCTGAAAGAGCAGCGTAGAAAAGATTAATTAACAACCATAGGAAGCGGTAAGTTAACGATGCAGATGTCCGCGATGATGCGTTTATAATTAACCCTTAACTGGTATCCTGGGGTCGCTCGTGACCCCAAGCACCCAAAGTTCGATGTACAATTTTCGGTTGTCTAAGTTGGTAAACTGAATTTCTAATACATTTTATAATAATAGTTTAACTTTCTACGCTTATATTATTTTCTACATTACCTAAGAAGAAAATATTCATAGTGGGTGCTCTAGTGTCGACTTTACAAATTTCTGTGTCCTTTTTTATTTGGGGTCTGCCACGACCCCAGTATACCAGTCACGTTTGCTAAAAACAGTATACCAGTTAAGGGTTAAAAGATTCTTAGGTTTCGTATCAAAACAATTGATGGACTTGTACTTTGTCACACGATCGCGCGTTGACATTAACACTGTCACATCTTACCATCGTACTATCACAGAAACCTATTAGCTGATCAACCTGTCCTGCTATCAGTATGGAACAATACGTGCAAACGTCTGTGTATGTTTGCAATTCTACTACGTACATATCTATGCAAACTCAACGTGTTCGGTTTCCACACTATGCTGTATCCATTTCCCCTATATATACACAATGCAGGATTGAACTAACGAAATTTGCAGATAAATATTCATAAGTACATTACGAGACTTTTCAAGGAAATGCCTTTATCTTATCTATCTTTAAATTTTATCATAAGGAGGGCTGAGGATCACAGTGGTGTAAGTCCGAATTTTGATAATCTGAGTTAATAACAGTTTTTAAGTTTTAAAGGCTCCATCTGTTTGCTTTCATAGCGAATTAAATTATAACTTCACTCTTAACTGAGAAGCAAGAACATTTTTTTTCTCTTTAGCACTAACAAGAGCTAAGCGTTTCGAAACATAATAATTAGTGTATGTCCGATTACTTCAGTGTCGTCGCTCTTATCAGCACAACGCATCAGCGGTATAAATTAATATAACGAATGCGCCGATGCTTCATCTGCGAAGACAAGTGAAGAAACGAAGAAATTATTTTTTTTTTAATTTTTAACCCGGCGGGAGACGTACTCCATATTTTATTGTAAAAAAAATACCAAAAATTGCAACGTAAAAAACCAGGGTTTCAGAATATTTTTTTTAACTTTGTAATTTTTATGTTAAAGTACAGTGTTTTAAGAATCGAACAACATTTATGAAATATCTTAAAAATCTTTATCGAAGTTCTTTAAAAAATGGTAACAAAAACTCAAACAGTCTTCATATTTTCGCAACTAGAGCCTCGGATAAATTTAACCCAGTAGCGCCTCCCGCCGAGTTAACCCTTAACTGGTATCCTGGGGTCGCTCGTGACCCCAAGCACCCAAAGTTCGATGTACAATTTTCGGTTGTCTAAGTTGGTAAACTGAATTTCTAATTAATTTTATAATAATAGTTTAATTTTATATTATTTTCTACATTACCTAAGAAGAAAATATTCATAGTGGGTGCTTTAGTGTCGACTTTACAAATCTCTGTGCCCTTTTTTATTTGGGGTCTGCCACGACCCCAGTATACCAGTCACGTTTTGCCAAAAACAGTATACCAGTTAAGGGTTAAGCACATACATATTTATTACGGTAGTATTTTGAGCCTTTATATGTGTCCCCACAACCGCAATATATACGTAGAGTTTCTTATAAATGTGACTTATACCGCCACGAATCTCAGCCCTCCAATTAAGTGGATTCTATTATTTCATTATTTTATTCCCCCATACCAAACTGTAACGAAAGTGTAGCTAATTACAAAATAAAATTATCCAAACGATTCACGAAGAAAACATTAGTCTGCGCGAAAACTGTGCAATGCAAATAAGCTACAACTGTACCTACACAATATTCTCACCTCACTTCGACAAACATACGCGCAAATCCACATCTAAACGAATATCATTAAACGCCCTAATAAAACCCTCGAGAGGTTCAGCCACAAAAGCCATGATAAAAAGCTATGCTCAAAGTTGGTAATTGAAATGCATCGTTCTTAAAGCAGCGGTTCGAACATTCCAAACAGCAACCCGCGGCAGTGGATAGATGCGGGTCGAGCCTCGGGCGGCGATGCCGCTCTCCGATTAAATAAATCCCGGCCCCTTTTGGTCCGTCCGGGCCGGAAACAAAGGTCTGACCAAAGTGTTGGTAAGGATACCGTTAAGGGCGGGGAGGAGGGTGAATTCGAAAGAGGATTTCACCCGGTGGTCTCGAGCGATTCGTGTCCAGCGCGTAATTAAATTCAGCTTAAACAATACCCGCGGAGAGTATTGCAGGGTAGAATCGATTCGCAGCGGTGACTGGCTGACAGAGCTATCGTCACGCGGGAGAAGGAAGGACAGGGGTAGGTGAGCGGCGGATCGAGAAACAGTGGGAAGGAAAAAATGATGGGCGCGCGTGGAAGGGCGGCAGCGGGGAGAAGGGGCAGCGCGACGCAAGAACAATGCGAACTGTAGAAATGGATTAAATGCCTGAACATCGTACCAGCGGTATGTGCGAGCCCCAACGCTGGAATTGCCCTCCTGATGGGCACAAAGCGGCTCTCGCGTTATTCACAGCTGTGCGTGCCGTCGCTTCCGTGCGTGCGCGGAAAATGAACGCGGAGGAAAGCGATTGTAGAAAAATGGTAACCCGTCGGACTAACAGCGGTCATTATTCCAACGGCGCGCGGTCTTTGTGCGTGCTTACCTTGGACGGGGAATGCCGGTGTTCGATAATGCTGCAGCCTGGAGAGTCGTGTTTTTCGTTGGAGAAGATGTTAGAAGTGTAGCAGTTACGTCTTGGTTGCCACGTTTCTCTTCGGTACTTTCCTTTCCCTACGTTTCTAACTCTCAGTTTTCTAAATTCTCTTGCTGTTTACTTTGTTCGGTTCGTTCCCCGAGGGTTTCGCCTGGGCCTGGCGTTCGTTGAGAACATGTGGCGACCAGGTCCGCGCGAGCCGAGCGAAGTCGAGTAGCTTTCTCTTTTACCTTCATCTCAGCTTTTCTTCAGTTTCCTGTCTTTCTGTTTTTCTATTTCCTTCCTTCAGCTTTTCTACCCCCGGTCAAGGGCACGGTTGGTGAAGAGATGGCAGTTGGATTTAGGCAGTTCTTGCGTGAACACTCCGACGTCTACAAGCGAGTCATTTAGCAACATTGTCGTTTTTCTTTGGTAAAAAATAAATTGAGTGTTGGGTAAACCGGAGTCGACATTATTTCACCATATTCCACCTCAGAAGATTCGAAGAGGGTGGTACTTATTCTTTGTACATGCAGGGTTTGATTAAAGGGGTAGTGGACTATTTCAGGTTAAGAAGATCGATATTTCTTATTTTACTGCCTCTGAAAGTCTTATCCTTTACGAACATTTTAAACGAGTGTTCATGAAAAATTCAAATAATTGTCGAAGTTATGGCAGCAAACGTAACAGCATGTTGCGCTCTGTTGCCTTTGAGCGCAGTAGTATCTAGAGGAACGTGTGAAATGGTCAGTGTTAATCTGAATGGTACGCTGACGTGATGCGTTGCACAACGGTAGACAGTGGCCTTGTCCTTGCCCGAAGACGTAACCAAAGTGGGCTTCAAGGTTGGTCACTGGATATACCTAACCATTAATTCACATGCTACCGCAATATGCAAAGTCTTAGAAGTCGACACGCTGTTTCCGTGTTGTGCAACGATAACCGAGGATCGTCTGAACAACAAAACGTAGTATCGTTCATGCGGAAGAAAAAAAAGTTCTATCTAACTCACAAAGACACAAGTTATTATTAAGCTGAAGCGTAGTATACCATAGCGTTACTTTTAGTCTTATTTTTGCTACTATTTTTCCTCTGTATATTTTTCTTTTTATTTTCTCTTTCTTTATAAATATAGGTTAATTATTATAGACTGCCTCGCACTTACTTAGCTATATGCTTTGTTGTAACTAAAGGGTACACTCAAGGGAATAAAATAGAGAAAATAAAATAAAATCAGCTACTTTGAACCTGTGACATTACCTTTAGAGGAGAAGTCCGTATAAACGGCTTATTTTTTTATCAATGTTTAGGATTTTTTTGCAAAGATTCCAACGCGCTAATCCTTCTGGAACTTTAAGGGTACTTTATTTAACATTATAACAAGTGAAAATAAATTTTATGACAGTAAAATTATGATAAATACAAAGCAACGGAGCTCAATAGTATCTTAAATAGGGTTTTTTTTCGAGGTTCAAAACGGCGCTGGTTGCAGCGTCTCCGGTAGTTATGTGAAACAGACCAGTACAATTTTTTTTCAATTTATTTAACAATTGTAAGAATATGAACCTAATATGGTGTAAAAAAAATGCATATTTTAAAAATGGCGGCACTTAAAACTATTAAGTGTGATTTTAGCAAAAAATCTGTATTTTATTGGTTTAAAAAAGTGGTTAAAATTAATCATTTGGTTAAATATTTAGGCTCATATTCTGAGGAATATTATAAACTAGGTGTGCAAAATTTGAAATCGATTGGTCAAATAGCTTTTGAGTTATCCCGGCGCTAATTTTGAAAACGTGGTTTCGAGAGAAACGCGTTTAAAATGCGTTTTAGGTATGCTCGACAGTCGAAGGCGCTTACCAGGCTACAGGGTAGGTGGAGTATTACTGCGGATGCCCCGATTACTGCGGATATTCTAAAAACAGACCACATTTAATGTTGGGAAGTAATCTCCTGAACATTTTTGATAAAATTATTTTAAACTCTATTACAGATAATTATGAACTTTCATTCATTTGAACGCCGTAACGAGGGTTTCAAAGTTAACCTACCTTAAAAGTCCGCAGTAATACCCACACTTGCTCTGGTATCGATACGGAGTTCAATTTCGGCCTATAACTTTGAGAATATATTTTTTAAATGTTTTAGAAGCGACTTATGCAAAGATGTTTGTTTCCATTTTTCGTTCGATTTATACGGTCTTCTCTCCTTAATCTACTAACACTAATATACAACAGAGATGTCCTAAACTCACATGAGAAAACGTAAAATGGTAATCACTATTATGTTATTCGCGAAAAATCGTGTGCCAATAGCATCGACAAGTGCATATGTCTGAAAGGAACCACCCTGCTGTTGTATCGAATCTGAGCATATACCTACTAAAAGATGGCAAACTCGTATCCAACCCTCGCTTGGCGTGTACGGGGCTCATTATGATTCATCCTAAACGTCAAAACTACCTATATCACTTGCCTACTATTAGTACCTAATACGATTTGGAGGAAATACGGATTTTACGATATAGAAGCTTATTCTGAGATGTGCGTGAATGAAATTAGGTATAGAGCAAGATCGACCCTGCGTGCGACACATTGTGTTCAACCTATCCGCCGTTCAAGGTTCAATCGAACACCTTGAACTTACTGCGGTATTATCAGCTTCGCCTAATATTAATCCTACAAAACCGAAATGTAAAGACACATTTGAAGACATTGCAAGATCGACTGGGAACTAATAATACAGACATGAAGTGTGTTTGTCCGAGAGGAACCATCTCGCTACCGTGCCGAGTCTGTAGCGGATACGTAATATAAATCGGCCTTAACGCGGCAGGACGACAAACATTCCCGACCACAACACCCGTCAACGATAAGGCGGGATTAATAAATAATCATTACGTGGCAATAAATAGCTCAGATGTCCAGCGGTCGAATCGCGCACGGATATCTCTAATTATTAATGGAGAGAAGCCGCGGCGCACGTTGAAGACCGCACGTGGAGCATCAACAGCGACCAATGCAGTCGCGATCGTCACGGGCACGGAGCTTTCAGTTGACCGAGAATTTATGATTTGGCTGGCCAGTCGGGCTTGCAGCTGCACCGTGGCGTTATTCTCAGTCTGCTCGCCGCTGTAACTGTATTGGGACACCCGTCGATGCTTTCATTACGGAGTAAAGGGCATTTATAATTCCACATGGTACTATTAGGACGAAGCGTTTCACCACAAAACTTCTGTGTATAATATAGTATCACCGGTTGGATAAAAGAAGGAAATGTTTACAGTTCAAATGCCTGTGGTTTATTGTTCTGTATTTATTCTCTTGTTAACATAGGGCAGATGTCTCAATTATTGTCACTGTCCCTATTACTACTACTTTACGTATTTTACTTAATAACATCGTGACGTATAAAGTATAGTGTTCGAAGGAATTTATTATTAAATTGTGACTGTTATTATTATTTCTATTGTTGTGAACTATTTCGCCTTGACGAATTTCAAAATACGTTAAAAGAATTAATAATAACTTTGCTGTAGGTACATATTGATTAATAATTATGTGTAATAGAGTTTAAAATAATTTTATCAAAAATTTTCAACAGATTATGTACTTTCCAACATTAAATATCATCTGTTTTAGAATACCCGCAGTAATCGGGGCATCCGCAGTATAACCCCCACCTACCCTAAGTGTCAGCAGCCGTCAAAGTGTTAACCGTTTAACAGTCAAAGTATAACCGTTTAACAGTGTCAAAAAACGGATTTTTTATTTTTTACATATTTTCGTGGATTGGTGTTTTAAGAATATTATGAAACAAGCCCGATGTAAAAATTCGGCAAATTAACGAAGTTATAGCCTTTGAGTGAAACAACCCAGGTAGATATTATTATATAGCAAGGGGCGGCGCGGCACAGTGGCTCGACCGATCGCAGCGAAACTAAATTTTCCATTACAGTGGCCCTAAAAGCTCCCAATACGTTCAACCAATTCACTTCCAATTTTGCATGCAGAATCTTAATAAGATTCCACGTCGACCTACGACGCCTTTTTGCATTCCGATTCCCGGTTTATTATTTATAAAGAAAAAAAGTGGACTTTTCTCTTAGAAAAATCTAACTTTATCTTTGATATCGCCGTTTCTTTATTTTTCAGAATTTTCAAAATCGGCACGGTTAGTCGATAGCTATTAACACATTTTATATAAAAAATTATTGTTTTTGATTTCAGACACGACATACAGTTTTTTTCAGGACCACCGTATAGCCGTCTGAAATCGAGAGTGTTTCGGATATGTATCGATAACTTCCGAAGAACAGTAGTTTTTTAACTGAAAAATTGTTTTTAAGTAGTTCACAGTAGTATGTAAACATAGTACAAAAACGGAAAATTATCATCAAGTTGTGGACTTGTAAAAAAAATTATAAAATGTACACATTTTCCGAGCGTTCAAACGGGTGTACTCCCTTAAGGGGTTATACGAAAAGAGGCGAATATTTGTGAATTTTTTTTCAAGAAGCGGAAGCGTATATTTTTACAAATCTTATTCCGCTTAAAAGACCAACATTTAAAGAACATTTGGTAATTTTTTCGTAGAAAATATTTACGTTTATAATAAAGTAACAACCCACATCCAAGAAGCCTTTTTAAAAATTTGGTTCTGCGGCGAGTATTGCCATTCGGAACCAGATTCTTTAAAATTAAAAAACAAAGATGATTTCGTTAGTATATTAATGGATCCTCTGATTGACGGAGAGAATTTTCCGAAATATTAATTTAAAATATAATGGCGGCTATTTAAATTTGAAATCCTGATTTTTTCCACGTGACTTTTGTACGACAAAATCAGGATTTCAACTTTAAATAACCGCCATTTTGTTTTATATTAATATTTCGGAAAATTTCTTCCGTCAATCTGAGGATACATTAGTATACTAACGAAAGCTTTTTTGTTTTATGATTTTAGATAATCTGGTTCCGAATGGCAGTGTTCGGCGCAAAAGCAAATTTTTAAAAAGGCTTCTCGGATGTGGGTTGTTATTTTATTATAAATGTAAATACTTTTCTACGAAAAAATTACCAAATATTCTTTAAAAGTTGCTCTTTTAAACACAGAAAGTTCTGTAAGAACATATGCTCCCGGTTTTTCAAAAAAAAATCACAAACATTCGCCTCTTTTCGGTCGCCTGACTAGGTATAACCCCTTAAATCTTAAATGCAAGCAAATATGTTCCCCCTAACAACCTGCATAACCTGTGCACTGTTTACACGCCACTCACTATCAGAATCTACCTATTCCTTTTTCTACATACGTAGTTACCTATACCTATTCCACGCGACTTTCCGTCAATCCTTTGAGCCCCACCACCAAATGACACCGCTGCAACTGGAACGTCGACTACCCCTTTCCATCCACATGGAAATGTCTCGCAATCAGTTTTCTCCGCAAACACGTGCGTCTCCATCTATCCTTCTTACCCTCATCCACGATTTCGTCCATCTTTTTGCCACCCTTCCGAAGCACCCTCGCCTTTTTCCCAGGAGCTGGGGTAGTTCACACTTTTTTGCGGCGATGGGAAACTGGTCTGCTCGAGCCTCGGCTTCCGATTTTTTTCTTCGTTGGACAAGCAACCTCCCTTCTTTCTGGCAAGCGCGTAAAACTCGCCTCTCTTGCACGCGTCTAAGGTTTCGTCGGCGATTTTTCCGGAGCTATGTAGTTGTTCACATATTTTTTTTTTGCTCTCTGTTCGACGAGCGCCGATGAAAGAAGAGACCGCCGCAGCGCGAGCTCGCCCTCGCCCATTTTCCATCGCCGTGCGCATACCACGCGCTTGTTTTTTCGCGCGCAAGTATGGCTTTTAATTTTTCAGTGATAATTGTACATTCGTAATACTCATACAATCATGCCCTAATACTCCTGTCCTAGAACTGTGCAGTTTGATATGGTGAAATTTGTCGTTGAAAAAATAGTTGTGGGAAAAAAATTTTTTTTTATGTTAAAATTCGCGAAGTTTTTAAAATTTAATATTAAGGTCTTAATATGTTCAGAAATATTGGTAAAGACGAAATTTCTTTTGCCTGAGGTGCGATACACCCCGCGTGACCACGAACGGTTAACCCTTTGTCAACCAAATTCTTTGTTGCACCTCGAAAATATTTATGTGATGGGATATTGGTAAACACGAGAACTTGCGTATCCATTACCAGGTAAATATCAATTAATAAAGGTTTTTAGAGAGCGTTTAAGTTTAGAGTAAGGGTATAATTTTTAAACAGAGTATTTAGCGAGGTTGCTGAACTTACAATTAGCGAATAATACTTAGATTTAAATTCATTCATTTTACAAGCACCTTGATTCAATACCATTAAAAGCAGAGATCATAAAAATGATCTCTTGCATTGCTGAGCTCCAATATCTAACAATAAGAAACACGTATTTATTATTCATAATTTCATATCGAGGTCTCAATTTTATGACCTGCGTCAGGCCACGTTGATAAGATTGTACATTATTCATCGCCGTTTTGTTACTTGCGCCTACAGCGAATCCTCAGAGTGACTCACGCGAATAATTCTCTACGTTTTGCTGGAGGGAATGGAATTTCTAAGAATGAAGTCCATCGAAGGTAATTTAAGAAAACCAACGTAGCTACTGACAGCTCTTGTTTGGAGTCCCTGACAAACTGGGGCAAACGGATAGTATTAGCTAGGGATACAAAGGTCCAAGTAAGCAGCCAAGCAGGAGGATCGGTGGGTGGTGGTAAGATTCATGCGTCCGCGAGTGTACACTACCTGCAGGCTCAACCTGCTTTGCAGTACATCCATGCGCAGACAGTGTGATACTCAAACATTCCCTGCGTGTAACTAGTCTAAACCTCCTAAACCAGCAAGGTCAATAACTCATCTATCAGGTCACTCGGAAATTATGTTTGTGATTTCCTACGCAGCCTCGATACGGTCGTTCGCTTAAATTAGCAACGAGCGCCATGCACTTCAATATTTAAGAATAAAGTCTCTTGGTGAACAGTAGCTTCACACTTTCAGTGATGCAAGCTCACGTTTTAAAAAACGTGTCTTCAAAGGAGGTGCAACTTGGACGCCTGAAAATCATACGTTTATTTAACAATTTTTTCCCTTTTAATTAATGAATTCAATAGAAAATCTGATTAATAGCATTTATTACACATCTCTTGAAGATTCAAACAAAAACATTGTTTATCGCCAACGAAAGCGTCAAACTTTTTTGCAAACCGAGCTCCGAGTTTAATCCCTTTTCAAACTAAACATTCGAGGACAAATCAATACTTTCGATCCATTCCAGAAATTACCGGCGTAAAAGACACCGAAACGTACGCAGGGTGCAAGCCCCTCGGCGCGAAAGCACGCCGACGCCAGTCGAACTTTCACGAAGTCCCCTACGTGAATCAGTAATCGATAATCGCGCCACAATTGCGTCGAATACTATTAGAAATTTTGAAGAAATACAAATACCTGCATTTAAAGTACCTACAAGGAATATTGAACCCGGTGGAATTGAATTCTTCCAACGAGTAAATGCCAGTTTCCCTTACGTGCAATTCCCACCTTCTACTTGCCACTGTGTCCTCGAAGTTATACAGGGAATGATTAATTCCTGACGGATCTACGCATGTCGGAAAACCTAGTAACCGAAGGAAACCCGCGCCACGACTAATACCCTGCGTACAATGATATCCTCGTCGACGGAAGACGAGACCGATACCTCGATTGTAATCCGATAGCGTTATCCATTAACATCCCCATCCATCTTCGGCGCATTGTTACCGATTCCATTGTCGCCGGTGGAGTACGTTTACTATAATTACAAGGCAATCTATTTTCCGCTTAACCACGGCTCCTATTAGGGTCGAGGGGGCGTACTTTCAACGGCAACTGGCTGTTCGACGTAGCGCCTGGCCCCGGTGCTCTGTATGCACGAAACCAGGTACATTCCGTGGCGTAAGAGACGGTCCATTGTGTGCCCGAGAACTTGGCATGATTCCCTACTAGTAACCCCGTTAATGGACGTTCGAAACGTGAACAAGTGTCGGGGTGCGACGTGACGGAGGGCTCACTTGACCGAAGTCCGCGGCCACCGACGTCCCCTTGCCGCTTTTCAACCTCGTTCAAGTGCTTATCTGCTATGCGGGTTAATTGCGAGCTTTAGTTCCCGCGGTGGAAAATCGTACAGTGTCGCGATATTCGGCTGCACCCGCGGACCGACTATGAATGTTGACCATTCAAGACGGAAAGTGTTGTTGAATGGCACCGAGTTTACGGTTACCCGACAATGTACGGATATACGAGCGACTGCGAACTTCGGCTATCCACCTGTTCGAAATAACACCAGAGATTGCATAATGGTACGTGACTATTCGATTTCTTATGGTCTGAGTAATTTGTGACTAAGTAATAATATTATTAGCAGCGAAGTTCATCAGCACTGTGCAACGTTAACCTCATATAAATAGAAACTTCCAACTTAAAAAGGAAAAACTTTCGAACGATAAACCTGGGCGTTACGAAATGTGCCTCAGCTTATTATGTCACTAATCCAGATGAACCTGACTCACAAAAAAAAAACTAAAAAAAGTTTTTTTTATAAAATCAGAATTTAAACTTCTGGCGAAGCCGAGTAGTTAAGCTGGTATGCTATAAATCGCAAAGCCACGAAAAATGGACATCCCCAGTTTTTCCCTTACCCTCCGTTTGTCATAGTCCTATAGAACAACAGCGTCTGACGCCGGAAGATTCGCGTAGACGAAGAGTCACGTGCAAATTATTGCTACCATCAATGACGCACAATTCAGGAAATTCTTTGCGCCCAATATTCGCAATTGATTTTATTTCGACGGAAGAACGCTCGATTAGAAGTCGAGCATGACCCGACAAAGTGGTCGAGACACGTGACGTATTGGATGCGCTGTTTGCAAACGTTATCGTTGTTGCTTGGGAAGGCTCAGCGTGGCCAGTGCTTTGAAGCGTTTCTGTCTGCCCGTTCCACGTCCTTTCTTCCGATTTTCCTATTTCTCCCGTTTCGTCTGTGTCTGTTCCCTTCCTATTCTCTGCGGCCAACTCGCCAAGAGCTTGACACGATAAGAGGTATCGATTATCTATGGCTGAAGAGACTCCACCCTGACGTGGTGCCATTAATGTTCGAGAAATCGTTGTCAATTCGCGACGCGACGGATGTCGCTTGCCTAGGAAAGAAGGGTCGACGTCGGTCGCTTTGTGCACCGTCTATTCGTTGTGGAAATGTCAGACCATTCCCAATACGTTGATCCGCCGATCGATGCGCGGGAGACGAAGGGAACACTTTTGTCGCGCATCCAGCAAAGCCTATTCACGTGTCCCTTTTGGTCTCGCCAGTCCCACGTGCACGCAAAGCGGATAACTGTATTTGAACTTGAACGCGAGTAGCTTCATAAGACGGCACAGCGGGCGTGCAAGAGATTATAAGCTATCTCGCCACTAATATTTCTATTTGCTGAACACATTTCAAGGTGAATCTGTATTGGATTGGTATACATCTGCTTGGCCTAAGTCAGTGCCGTCTTATCGTTTTCGGGGGCCCTGAGGCGAGCTTCATATGTGGTCCCTCTAAATTATTTCAAATTATTACCCGGTTTCACCTGGGAATTGTTTATGACGTTTTAAAATAAAAAGAGCCTAAGAAAATAAATAGCTTATAATCTAATCTAGGACGTGTGTAATGTATATTCTAAATTTCAGTGAAATCCGTTCAATCGTTAACGCGTGGAAGAAAGATAAACAAACAGACAACGTTTCACTTTTATATATTAGTAGGGGAGTAGGGATCAAAATAAAACGAAAAAGACCGCGCTGACACGCGAAGTGAATAAGTATTAAAGCAGTAAAATAAATAATATTAAACGTGGGGCCCTATCCTAGAAAAAAATGTCACAGTTGCAGAGCCCATTTCCAATTTTTTTTCTAGCTTTTACAACCCTATTTTTTTTAACTTTGAAATTTTTCGGGGATCCCCGAGCTCCCCGGGGATCTTTTTTTGATACATCTTCGTCGTAGTTACATTATTACAATAGGAATTATGTAATAAATCAATCAGTGGAATTAATTTTAATTATAGTCCTCTCAAGTCCTTTTTGCATCAAATGGAGAAATATAGAAAGAAATTTGTTTTTTAACGTTATTTTTTATTATTTATTTATGAAATTTAAAGGGGATATGTAGAAAAGAATGAAGAATCTGATTATGTGGTTTATGCAAAATGTAGTTCAAGTAGCACAATGACATAACTATTTCTTGTTCCAACAGTGAAGTGAGTCTAGGGGTGGAAATACAGATTCAAAGAAATTGTGAGTTTTCGTATTATCGCGCAGTATCTCGTGAAATTGTAAAATATATGAAATACAAAGTTTTATGTTTTTCGAAAGAATTTTTTAAAGTAATTAATTTTTTCAGAATTCAACCCCGTTATAAAGTGTCTTCGCACGTTTTGAACAATTATGTTCAGTATACAGAGGTTATTCAGAACTATAAAACTTTGTGTTCTTAACTTCTTTTTATATTATAGGAAACTCGCAATTTCTTCGAGGGGATGTTTCCACCCCTAGATCCGTTTCATTCCCAGCACAGAAAATATTTAATTATGTTGCTCAACGGGTGGTGTACCACCTGGAAATACATTTCTGCAGAATGTCTGATTTCGCAAATTTTTTATACCAAAGTTCCCCTTTTAAAATTTCACAAAATCTGTTGTTACATAACAGAAGTAACCTCACACGCATGAAATACAATTACACTGTCTTCGTTCGCGGTAATATGAATTTTCATTCTCGTTCCGTTCTTCCCTCTCTGCTTCATAATTATCCTCCGTTCAATCACGTTCGCGAGGTCATTAATTCAATTTACCCTTCATTAATTTATCCCCGTAGTTGAACAATTAAAAATCACGGAAAAATCGGATATTAAGAGGCGTAGCCGTCGCAATCCCGGCCGAGCGAGAGTTTCCATGCTGCTTGATTTTATCGAATTTAAATACCTCGTCGTAATCGCCGTCCTAAAGTATTCATCTGCCACGATGATTCCTGACGTCGCGCCGGGGGAATTAAACTTTGGCCCGTGCCGGATCATCGATTATCGACGTGCGCAGTTACAAGGCACGTTCGAGTTTCACGCTGAACCGCGCCGGCACCGTCCATGGGAACTTCATTTTTCTCGAATAATCCAGCCTCGTCCATCCGCGGACCGACGCGAAATGCCCCGAGGCCACCGTGTTTCTTATCGAATGAAATCCTCGCCTTTATTCCTTCTTTGAAACGCCACGTGCCCTGCTGCATTCCACTACGTTCGCTCCTACTTGCCGTGAACGTTTTTGCCGGGAGCTGGGGCGAATCTGAAGACCGCGGAGGGGCGTACATTCGTTCCACCCCCCACCCCACCCTCGCTCTTATCAGAGAACCATCCCTCGGAGACGGCTCGAGGCGTCCATACTTTCCACCGGCTGGACATTATCTGGGGTCCATTAAATTTCATGGGGAACCGCCACAGGGAAAGGGGTGCAAACTCTTTCGAGCCTTCCCATTGTCGGTTTCAAGTGTCTGGCGTGGGTTTTTCTCGTAGCGCTGGCTAACGTGACAGCTGCCACTGGGGTAAACTGTTGGCACTCGACTTTATTTTCGTTAAAATAAATTCTAACCTCCTCCAGTGACACGTTTCGTTTCAAGAACGGAAACGCGGATCATTCGCGAACTCCAACAAACATCCCCACTATCAAACGCGCAGAATCCGCCCCGCATGCTCCCTCCCAATTTTCAATTTCCCTTGAATCCCTGTCGCGTCGTTTCTGAAGTGCGATTTCTAGCAGACGATAATAACAGCATTCGATACGGACTTGGTGCACGGGAAACCGTCATCGCGCAGCGGGTTCCACGGCCGGAACGTATTACCACCCCCGACGGGAGATGACGTTTCCGATTTTTTCATCCGGCAGCCGTTTTCGCGGGCGTTTGAAGTTTAGCCGGGCAAGCTACACGCGGCTCCCATCCCGCGGCGCGGCATGCAAATATCCGCAAAGTTCCCGAACTCGGTGCAACCAGAGTTGTTCTTTCACCCGAACGAGGAAGTTGCCCAGTATTTCCGCGTTCCGTGTGCGTACCACCCGCGGTCGCGGACTTGTTTCGACTTCACCCCAACTAACCTCCATCCATTAGATTACGTCAAGCCAGGATATAACACCTGACGCGCCTCCTGTGTGTCCTCCCTCTTTCCCTCCCACCTCTCTCTCTCTCTCTCTCCCCTGGCTCTTTCCGTATGCGTGTACACGCCTGCCCCTGCCCCCCCTCCGACCCTTTTTCTTTCGCCTGGACGTTGGAGCGGGATCCGTGTTCGGCACATTTGCCAGGCACCTCTCATTTAAAATCACCTCCAAGCACGATCACCTAGCGCACGTTAGCGCGATCGACTTCATCGCCTTCCCCACGGCACATCCGCGGCATGAAACAACCTCGGAAGTAATTTCCCTACAGATTGAATATGCTAATGCCGGGCCTGTAGACGATTAAAATTAGATTATAACCTATTCATAACGCAATGCCGATGTGGCGTGAGCTTCTTTTTCGTCGGAGGGGACGGGGGGTAGGCGTGAGGGGCGCCAGACGCCTTTGCAACGCGTTGAAAGTATCCTTCACGGGCACCGCAATTACTTACCGTTTTACGTGGCTTCTGGCTACACCTTGCATCGCTGTTGAACACTTCCCTGGCGGCTCGACGGTCCTTCGAGGGATTTTTGGATATCGAGAGTTTCTGTTTAGGGCGAAACTGGTGATCAAATATTGGTTCAGAGGGTCGTTGGAAAAATTGAGAGAGGTATTTTGCTGGCTACTGTGTAATAAGGGATATTCGGTGACTCGGAAATTCAAAAAATTTTCAGACCTTGTCAAGTGATGCTAAGAACGTAACTGTTTTTCGTTTCGGCAAGGGAACGGTGCCAGGAGTAAACGCACCCTCTCGAAGAAATCGTGAGCTCTCGTATTGTCGTGCATAATCTGTGAAACCGTAAAAAATATTGAAAAAAGGTTCGTTCCAAATTTTATGGTGTTTGATATCTTACATTATGGCGATAAAGAATTTTCGAACAAAGAGCGATGGGTGTAAATTTTGGGGAAATGATATTTTTCAAAAATTCCTTATCGTCGTGTTGTAGTATATCAAAAATCACGAATCTTTAAATTAAACCTTGTTTCGATATCTTTTAGGGTTTCGCAGATATTGTTAAATCATTGTTAAAACATTGTTGTGTTTTTACCACATTTTGTTGGAGGGTGCTCTCACCCCTAGGACCGCTTTAGTGCCGATTACTAGTAGCATTACTTGCCGCGCGGAACTTTCCACGTGTTTTCCTCCGAATTAAATTTTTCAACCGCGTTGACAGTCTACAGAGAAAACTATACGTCCAATTGACAAGGACAAGGGTATTTATTATATGAAAAACCCGTCGCTATTACGTGACGATCGTTTTTTTTTTCAATTAACAAGCTGCTTCTATTATTTTCATCAACATTTCCCCAATTTTGTATCCCGTAAATATTATTTTTTTTCAGTGGTCCGCCATTTTGTAATTTTTTGCGATTTTGAGTTTTTTCGATCGTCGCGTAATAGACGTAGGCTTCTAGTTTCTAGATACTTTTGTCTTTTTGAATTCGAATTTTGACAAAGAGTATACAGGAAACGGATTTATGACTTTGATTGGAGAAAATTTTTTTCTTACCCTGCGATATGTTAATTATTAACTGTACTAAACAATACATTGATTTACTTGCGTTGTTTGGTTGAAATAAATTCCCGAAAACACCCTTACATTTCAGAAAGCCCCTAACGGCTGCGTTGGTTACTATACTTTCTAATTTGAGTTCAATTTCTTTTGTCGTCGGAAAATCGGGAAAATCGATACTTTGGTAATTCCTACACATACTACATCAAAGTTTTCGTTTTGAATAATGTATGTCGCATCGTGCAAGGGTTTAATTGAAACTGTCCATTACTCAAATTTGCCTAAACGTTCTATAGTAATTTGCTACCTATTAATAAGTTCGGCCCGTAATTCAAATATTATTTTAGCCGACGTGTGTTTCAGCGATGAAATTTGTTGGAAGTGAAGAGAAGCAAAGTGAAGTATCAATGTAGGAAAAATTTATGCTAAAATTATCGCATAAAAAACAACGCAATTTAAACGATACAATCTGATTCTGAAAGCACAGTCGTTTAGTCACCGAATAAGCATTCGAGAGCCTGCACGGGTGGTAACGATCGCAGAAATTGTAGTCCAATCTGTAATTTGGCATGAAGCCGCAATCCCACCGTCCGGTCGCTCGCTATTTCTCGAATATGGACAAACCCGTTAATCCATTCTTTGAACAAAGGTCGGCACGTTTAATCTCCTTCGATTCCCCATAAAGACGGCGGAATCTCTTGCACGTCAGACATGGGCCACTCCTCCCCTAGTAAAATCATTAGCAATTTAATGGAAACTGCCTCGCGTCCTCGTCACGTCCCAGTTTCACAGGGTCCATCTGTGGAAACCGGCTATCGTTCAACTGGAAAAGAGTAAAAGAAACCGCTGACTCGTAATAAGTGGTTACAGAGCCGCCTTTTTTTCTGCCCCACGATAGAAAATAGCGAAAGGGTGCACAAAATCACGCGGCACGATGCGCTGCGTGAAAGATAGAAAAGGTTGTGTGCACTTGATCGTACGTGTGCAATCTGAACACTGCTTGTTTTGTAGGTACCTATGATTATTACGTTTTTTTACTAAACGTAGAAATTCGGAAGTAATGTAAGGGTAAAGACAAAATAAGCTTTTAGACGCAGACGAGGGCTGTAACGAATATTCGAATACCAGAGATTTTGAATTCGAATTTCAGATTCGAATATTCGAATGGTTAGAATTAAAAAATATTCGAATAATTAGGATTAAAAAATATTCGAATAATTAGGATTAAAAAATATTCGAATAATTAGGATTAAAAAATATTCGAATAATTAGGATTAAAAAATATTCGAATAATTAGGATTAAAAAATATTCGAATAATTAGGATTAAAAAATATTCGAATAATTAGGATTAAAAAATATTCGAATAATTAGGATTAAAAAATATTCGAATAATTAGGATTAAAAAATATTCGAATAATTAGGATTAAAAAATATTCGAATAATAGGATTAAAAAATATTCGAATAATTATGATTAAAAAATATTCTAATAATTATGATTAAAAAATATTCGAATAATTATGATTAAAAAATATTTCATCTTCAGATTTATATTCGGTAGAATCCGAAAACTCCGAATAATCGAATACTCCTAATTATTCGAAGATTCGAATTATTCGGAGAATAACTGTCCGTATTCGAAATTAACTGTGCATATCCGTACTCGTATTTGATTCGGACATTTTACAACTCTAACGCAGACACGAGCGATGATCGATTTCAAACAGAATTAAAACGAGTACCTAGTAATAAAATATAAAGACATGTTTTATTCTTGCATCGTAGTAAATTGTGAATAGAAATTTTTCTTTTAAAAGAGAAGGTAAATCTTGTGGAAAATTCTGTTTCAGTGTATCTACACATTGTGTCGAGTAGCTGAAATGGAAACGTGATTGATTGGTCAGTGAAGTGAAATACGTTTCTATCAAAATTATTTGGAAATTTCGGTTCTTCAAAACAGTTATTCAGAATAAAGGTTCCTCATAACCGTTCGGAGAACCGAAATGGATATTACAACAGTCTTCAACCCCTGCTTTTAACGTCAGAAATTTTGCCTTTTTTTTTTAATTTGGACATCGACACCACTATTTGTACGCAGAGCAGACAGTAGCTTTTTGCAGGGTGTAGCATTCAGCTGACAATAAATTGGTGTGCAACAACTTGTTTGTAAAGTCAATGAATAATTCCTGCCTTGCCACTTCCGTGACCTCAACTTGTTTACGTTGAACGCACGTACTGTTCCTTTCTTCTTCGATCTCCCATTCTCTCTCTTCGTGTGTAACCTTCTTGGCGATTTTCTCCTTACTCTGAACAGGATGTCCATTACTGTCTGCAGCGGCTGGCCAGTTACTGTCCGAGGCGCGCAGCCGATGATTTAATTTCCTCGTTACACTTTTAGAATATTACGCTTGCGCTGCGTAAACACTCGTGAATTTAATAACGTCAATTTGTGGAAGCAGTGATGCCATAACGTCGATGATAGTGCAAAACCGCGCACGAGCAGTTTGTAAATACCGCGTATCCGCAAAAGTAGCAAAATTGAGATTTCGTGCCCACGGTTGCCCAGCGCTGTTTCGCTTTTTTTAAAAGTCACGCCATGTGAAATAGTTAATAGGAAGCCGCCTTTTTACCAAGGGAACCAGCAGGTTCAAGGATACCGTGAATCTGTCTCTCTTAGCAAGTTGGCGGCAAAACCGCGGATTTTTCAGAGAAATCAGGCGAAGTGACGGCACGTTTGGTGCGTGGAAGTGATTTTACACAGAAATTAAGCATTTCTATGACGAATTGATGTTAGTATTTATTACAAGGAGTGCTAAAACTGTCCCGAAAAAGTTCAATCAAAGAAAACCCCCCTAAAATGGCTGAAATACTAAGTTTTTTCTTCCTCCTGTAAAATCGGTAAAATGCAGAACCGCGGTATTTACAAACTGCTCGTACGCGGTTTCGCACTATCATCGACGATAAGAGACTTATCGCAGAAACAGTTTGCTTGGCGAAGGTGCGAACAGTATAATTTCGAAGATGCTTAAAGCTTCTCATCGATGATATTTCGATGTACTTTTGCAAGGTTTTTGACACCGTAGTATCTATTTTATTTGTAAGTCATTTCAGTGCCTCGAGGGAAGGCCGTAAGACTGCGATTGGAGAAACATATGTATAATAAAATCAAAACGGTGTCTAACACTTTCAAGTGAAGCTACGTAAACACGGCAAAGTATATTTGGATTAGAGATTTTCAAAGATTTTTGGAAAATAAACTTTTTTAAAAAGCCTCTTTAATGATCCATTTGTAGCGTCATTTATATGCACATTTTTTGCGGAGCAAACAGGTATTTCTAAACATTACGATGTTAATAAACATTGTGCCAAAGAACTAGCGTCAGCTTCAATTTATTTAATTGTAATTAAATGAAAAAGACACGCTTCATTTTCGGCAGAAACAACTGCCTACTTACAAGGGAATATTCTCCGAATCCGGAATTTAAAAAAATTTGGAAAGTTTGTGAATATGTAGGGAATTTCCTCCTCATCACAATGCAATTTTTGTTTGCTGCCCAAATTCACTCTAAGGGGGTGTATTTGACCCCTGAAAATCTGGTTACTTTCCGATTTTGTGCTATAACTCGTGAACTGTAAAATAACTTCTTTACCAAATGATAGATCTAATTAAAACACGTAACTTTTGTCTTGAAACTTTTTTTCTATCTGTTACAGTTCGCGAGTTATAACACAAAATCGGAAAATAGCCGAATTTTTGAGGGGTCAATTTCACCCCCCTAGAGTGAATTTGGACAGCAAACAAAAATTGCGTTGTAATCAGGAGAAAATCCCCTACATATTCACAAAGTATCAGAATTTTGTTGAATTCTCGGGATCTCCCCTTGTTAGTACCCTTAAGGGGAGGTTCCGGTCTAGAGCCCAAAAAAGTAGGTGATATTTAGGAATTAATTAAAGGAAAACTCCTGTATATAATTTAATGGGACTTTATAGAAATATATGGGAAGGATAGATCTATATTCTGTTTTTTTTTTTAATTTTTAAAATCGCGGCCGTTGTTAAAAAACTGCATTTGTTTAAAATAATTGCACAAAAATGGTAAAAAAAATTGTTCCTGAAACTGAAATAATTTTTTTCTTAAAACTTCAATGTCTTTTCTACAAATCGCCGTAAAGCTCATCTCCATCCGTTTACTACTTCCATAGTTATAATTTATTGAAAAAAAGTTAGCACTTACCTTCAAACAGCTGTAAAATCGGCATTTTTCAAAATTGTCAAAAATCCTTCGAGATATGCTTATATAACCCTAAATACTACAACATATTCAAATTTCAGCCACATCCGAAATGTTACTCGAAAAAGTGTCCGTTTTCGCGTGGAATGTCCTCTTCGCGATGTGAAGCAATGACGTTTCAAGAAAAACGCGTTGAAAATTTTTATCTATAGAGGCCCTCCCTACAAAATGCCTCTGTAGGAGCTAAACTAATCCGAATTTTTCCATGAAAATTTAACAGTATATTCTTAAGAATATGTAGGTGGGAAAAATGTTTTTAAAAAAAAGACCCCTTAAAAGTAAACTGTCGATGTTGCTCCTCGTACAAAAATGTTAAATCGTAAATTATGAAGATAGTACCCAATGAATTTTATACAATTTCTATCAATCACACAGAGAAGTTACTCTTACGAATAGGCCGCCTCAGGATTCTAGTACATTTAGTCGAAATCATTGCTTCGCGTCGTGGGACAAGCAATCGTGCCGGGCCGGCGGAACAATTTATATGCGATCAAGAGAATGACCCTTTACAGAGCTAACTCGTCCCTCACGGGCAATTATCAGCAAGATAATACTTAACGACCATGGGGCACGCAGTACGTTTAGCACGTATATACGCCTTTCATAAACGCCCAGCTGAAACGGCGTCTTGAGAGTGCTCCGTTTTCCTTCCCCGTCGGTGCAGATGAGAAAATAACAGTACGATATGATAATAACACGGTTGAATCACAATTTTCGCATTAATATTTTTGACAGCTCGGATAAAACACGCCGGGGTCGTAATCACGAGCTTTTTACAGCCGCGCGTATTATAAATATAGAGCTGGGAGCCTAGCAGTGCGCCGGCCGTTTGCGATTGGTTTAATTAAAATTCATCTTCTTGCGTGACTACGCGTTAGGAGAGTTTAATCGAAGGATCCATAAAACGTTTTACGGTCTCAAAATACTGCCTTTTTTATTTTGTTTAGCCACAGATCCATTTAGATTTCATGCGCGGGGAAGCTGCACCGTTATGTTACTTTATCGTTCGCGATATCGTTTTATAATGTCTACATATGCGCAGTGCGGTAGAAAATCTTCTCCCGACCATTATTTCGCTCCGTTTCTTTGACACTCGGAAACAGTCTGAGCTTAAGATAAGGACACGTGTATTGGGCAGAAAATAACTGCAGTATCTTTTTATCGTCCCTCAGTCGTCATTTTAATTGTTGGATTAAATTAAGTGGCGGGTGACGATAATAATAATCATAACAAATAGTTCTGCTTACACACCGAAAATGACTTTTTTTAGTCACCTTTTTATCGTTTTTGATAAAAAGGTGACTGAAAGAAAATTTGTATTATATTAACTAAGTTTGTTAAATAAGTTCGCTATTATTTTAAACCTAACTTTCAAATCGCCTCTCGATTGCAGAGGAACTATTTTTAATTAGAACGTTTGCCATTTCCTCGGTAGCTTGTCCACTCATTTTACATACAAGTCTTCAATTTTATGGCAATAGGTAGGTACATAAATAAACTTGTTTTATAGTCAATATTTTGGACTCTGTTTTCTATTTTAACGCCACGCGTGTATTCTATTTGCAGCAGTCTTTTGGTGCTTTCTAGCTAATCGGCACTAAATTAATGCGACGACATACCGATCCAGCGAACGAACATAATATATACATACCTATACTTAGCAGATAGTTTATGCATGGGGGAAAGTAATTTGTGAATAATGTCAGCGGCATGAAGAGATTGATTCGCTTCCTGATTAAGCTTGGATTGATCTTGCGTGAAGCAAACAGCTTAAAAGGATTCTCCTCAGTTCATTAACAGCCTGGTAATGAGTAATGGCCCCACGGCACGGCACCTTTGACACAGCGATTTACATTCCTCCAGATATGTTTTCATAGTTATTCGATTACGATAGCGTGTGCCAGTTTGCGACGCCAGCAGCAGCATAGTATTTGTGTGTACAGGGTGCATCAAAACGTGCGGGCATTATTTCAGGAAAATGTAGGAAGTTGATGTGACCATTTCTCCTATTTCACCTGAGTAAAAAGCTAATCATTTTTATATCACCACAATAATGTAGGCATCCGGCATCTGGGCGATAATT
Source organism: Andrena cerasifolii (assembly GCF_050908995.1). Lineage (NCBI taxonomy): Eukaryota > Metazoa > Arthropoda > Insecta > Hymenoptera > Andrenidae > Andrena > Andrena cerasifolii. Next base: position 11,952,508 of record NC_135118.1, on the reverse strand, counting down.
AGCGCCCCGTTAGTTTTGGGTATTTGTACAGTTCGAAAAAGAGTAACGTTGGACACTTTTTTCTGTCGAAATCGTAGAACTTTTGATAGAAATAAGATAGAGGGATGAATCTTTTTCAGGTTAAAGCTAAGATGTTGCAGAATAAGGGAAAGTTATTGAAAAATAATGATAACCAAGTTTCGAGGTTGAAAATCTATGTCCAAGTTCACATTTCGAAGTAAAAAAGGAAGTTGATATCTAATCGGGCCTAAAAGATTTTGAGGAATCCATGAAAATACATTTCACCCCCTTAAGAATTGTTAGGGCAAAATTGTGAAATTAATTTTTATGGATTTGTGTGGATACCCTTTTTATTCGGCTACCGAGTTGAGGAGTCCGTGAAAACACATTTCACCCCTTCTCTCCACCCCCTTAGGGGTTGATTAGGACAAAATCCTGACATTGGTTTTTAGGCATTTGTGTGGCCAATCTTTGTAAGTAAGAACCAAGTTGATATCTAATTGGACCTAACAGATATTAAGGAATCCGAGAAAATACATTTTACCCCTTGTCACCCCTTTGGGGACGGAATTTCCAAGAATCCTTCTTTAGTGGGCGCCTACGTCATGAAAACAATCCTTTTAAAATTCACGTTCCTAGATTAAACAGTTTGAGCTGGGCATTGATGAGTTAGTCAGCCAGTCCAGTCAGTCAGGACTTCTTTTATATACAGTGACTCGCATTAATAATCGCGAAAATTCCCGAAATCAGCGATTCTCGACCTTATTCTGTGATCTTTAAACGTTTGTAGCTCGGAGCAACGTTAACCGATTTTGATGAAATTTTAGGCACGTATATAACTTACTTAAATCTACAAACTGTTTTTTTTTTAATTTTCATCACAAGCTCGCAAAAAAAAAGTTTAAAAATCGACCTTTACTATTATTTTCGCTATTCCAACCAAACACATTTTTTTCAAACCGATGAAACGCGTCATTTAGCAAACTAATCCTTCTAGCTGCTCAAAAAAAAAAACTCAAGTCGTTTGGATCAATTCTAAAAAAGTTATGCGACTTTAAAAAGTGTCCGAATATTAATGCGAGTCACTGTACATGTATTGACAAACGATGCGATCCTCAAGCAACCCCACCACTGTGCGGGAAACCATCAGGCGCATCTCTTGAGCGCAGAACGGTGGGCGCCATGTAGGAGAAGGTCTATCTGCCTCTCTTCACTATTTTGCTTATTACTCAGTCCCATTTAGTAATACCGAGATGATATATAGCCTTAAACCATCCCCGAGAATTGTACTACACGCTAAAAGAAGCGGCAACGAAATTGATCTACTAGTTCCTGAGTTGCGAGGGAACAGGAAAACATACGTTCTCCTTTACGTACGTAGAGATTAAATATAATTTCGAGTATTTCGCGGCACCAAAAACTTCTGATTAAAAATAACGCGAGACCTCCGCTCTATCAATTCTCGCCGCACAGGCACGCGCATCGAAATGAATAAATTGACATTCATTATTCGAGAACGTCGTCCACGTAAAAAAGAAGCATTAAACATCCCTCGTCACTTAAGACACTTATTTCCCCTCGCATATTTCGCGCGCCTCCCCGCGAATCGGCATTGTTATTCCCTTCGAAACGCTGTCAAGCTGCCAGTTCAGGTAAACAAGCGGTTCTAGCGCCATCATCGTGCACCGAGCAGCGAGAGATCGAATCGTAGCAACGGAACTAAAGCAACATCCCCCCAGCTTGTTGCCTCACTGTTGCCGTATCACGACTCGTGTACGGATAATGTTGAGCGACATTCGAGAAAGCGAGTCGCGCAAAAATGATGGGGAACTATGCGTATCCTGTAATCTACGCGCGACGAGTGCGTTCAGTGGGCGCATCGGTGCTCCCGATATCTATCCGCCGTGCTGCCACGGGGGTAGCATTCCCCACGCTCTGCCAGCCGGCAGAAAAGGAAGGCACCGCGACGTGTCAATTATACGCGACTTACTAGCAGCTGCCATGCCGTGGAAGCTGTTTTACCGGTGCCCCCGCCGCGGCTAAAGACCACACGTGATCGCGAGAGGAGCTCTATGCAAAACGTCCACCTGCCCGTGATAGAAGATCGATACTCCTACTTGAATGAACTCAATTTTCCACAGTGCCCGTAATCTGCGCGATGCAATCACGGGCAACCCGGGGCCGACAAAACGATTCATCATGCGAACTTGAAAAAGACGTTGCCCCGTGCGTGTGGGCAGCGCGTTACAATGTGTACTGGCCGGTAAATTGCGTCCTAGGTGGAGGCAGCTAATTGTAAACTAGCGGGGAAGAGGAACGAGAGAGAGAGAGAGATGGGGGTGGGACAGGGGTGGCGGGGGGTTGCTAGGAAGAGTAAGGGTGGCCAGTTTTATCAATTGATGATATCAGGGCGCAAAATCAACGAGGAGTGAAACAAGAAACGAATAACGAGCTTTAATGAGCTGCGCGGTGATCCGCCGACACTTCGTTAACGTCTCGTTTCTGCGGACACGCGGAAGAACGGTGTACGTGTTCTCGATTAGAAGCTATGGTTCTGGGGTTAGCTTGTCTACTCTCCGTTGAAATGAAATCGGGTTTTCTTGAATCGAGGTTTCGTTGATTTGTAGCTTGTGTGATAATGGCTAGCGACTTTTCAGCTGGGGTGCGTTTTTGGGAGGTTCGGGCGGATATTGTGGAAGGTGAAGTGGTTGTGGAGGAAACACAGGTGAAAACAGGAGGAGGAGTGTCTGTTGATATGTTGTCGCCGGGTTTTTATGCCGAGGGATTTCTAGCCGCTGCGTGGCTTTGGCGCATTTTCACGTTCATGGTTTCTGAAAAGCAAGGGAAGGATTTCAAGTGAGGTGCGTTAAGGGGTTGTACCTAGTCAGGAGGCCGAAAAGAGGCGACTGTTTGTGAATTTTTTTGAAAAAGCAGAAGCATATATGTTTACAAAACTTTTTGCACTTAAAAGAGCGCCATTTAAAGAACATTTGGTAATCTCTTCGTGGACAAAATGTTTACGTTTGTAATGAAAATACAACGTCATCCAAGAAGCCTTCTTAAAAACGTGAACAAGATATCTACAAAATTACTACACCAATTTTTCTGAAATTTTGTGGGCTTGTTTTTTGTATAAAAATCTGCTGAATGACAGAGGGATTTTTTTTCAATGTATAGTTTCGATTGTATTATCGAAAAACGGGCATTAGTGAAAACCACGAAGCCATTTTTCGTTGATATAATCGAAACTATACGTTGAAAAAAAATCCTTCAGTCATTCACTAAATTTTTATATAAAAAAACAAGCTCACAACATTTCAGAAAGATCGGTGCAGTAGTTTTTGAGATATCTTGCTCATCGTTTTTAAGAGGGCTTCTTGGGTGTCGTATTTTTATTATAAACGTAAATATTTCGCTACAAAAGAAATTACAAAATGTTCTTTAGATGTTGCTCTTTTCAGTGCAAAAGGTTCTGTGAAGATATATGCCTTTGCTTTTTCAAAAGAAATTCGTGTCTTTTTGGCCTCCTGGCTAGGCATGCGCGAGGTTAACCCCTTCAGCAGACCTTCCTCAGCGGTGGCGGCACTCGGAATGGTCCGATCGACTTGAAACGGGATTTTGTGAAATCTTGCGCTACTCAAAGTGTTAATGCTGCTATTTTAATTACGGCATTGAAAATGGGACGCAGGTGTTGGACTGGTAAAATTTTATGTGGAAAATATATATCCCAGACACTTGCTCGACATTACCTACTCCAGGGGTGCACAGGGAGCCGTTTTAGCGCCTAGCTGCGAGCAACCCGCCTGTCCCGTTGCTAAGATTAGAATCGGTGAGGAGAACTGCAGTAGTGTGTATAGCTGGGTTCAAGTCATACCGAATGCACGTACCACTACTGCAGTTCGCCTCACCGATTCTGACCTTAGCAACGGGACGTGCGGGTTGCTCGCAGCTAGGCGCTAAAAGCGGCTCCCTGTGCACCCCTGACCTACTCTATTCCGCGAATCCTTCCCCAACTTCCAGAATCTTTAAACACCATTATATTCCCTCAAATCGATCAGTTCTAGTTCTAGCCTTATACCAGTACCAATTTCAGTTCTGCTTTCAGACCAGTCACATTTCTCGCTTTACATCAGTGCCTGGTCCAATTCATAAGAGTACCAACTCCAATTCTTACCAGCAGCAGCACGAGTTCCAATTCTTATGAGTGCTAGCGTCAGTTTGCACGAGTCTCAGTTTCAAGCCTTACCAGCACCATTTCCAATTCATACTTCCATTTCCAAAGTGTTTAAGGGGGTATTCTACGCAAAAATTCGATTTTATTTTTGTTTCGTTTTCAAATATTTTAGGGTTTCGAAAATATGTCTCTAAAATATTAAGGTGAAATTCGAAAAGCTCCCAGAGTTATAGGGACTTAAAGAGTACCTAAAGAGGCTCTGACTGCTAGCAGAGAAGAGAGAGCTGCCTAACATGATTTTTTTGAAGCTCAGGAAGGTTTCCTCTACGGTCCTGGTGTACCAGATTAGGAATAAGTTGCAGAAATTAGTTGTTATCCACCGCAACTTCAGTCGTATAGGTCGTACTGCATGAAAAACTTTAAACGCGATTTTCTCGAAACAATTTTTTTAGATCGGGCGCACATTTTTCTCAAAAACTACTGGACCGATTGAGCTGAAATTTGACACACATTCAAAGTGAATGTGTGCCTATAGCCGGAACTAGAATTATATCAATGGTTTTAGTACAACCTCCCCCACACCTTGTTTTAGCTCAAGAAAAGTCGAAAAAATCGAATATAAATTTTTAAACAGCTGCGATTTCGGTAACAATGTCCGGACCTAGTTACATCTAGTTCGGGCGATAACTACACTCATATAGATTAAAAAAATCTTTGGTACTTTCGTTTCAGATGACTAGGACGGCCGCAATTCGTGCGCCCGATGGGGCCTGTTTTTTGATGACATGACCTGCGCTTCGGCGTGTAACTTGTACAAATTTCAATATAAAGCATTCCAAAAATTTGTGTTGATACTTCAAACACTACTAAATATATGTGCGAAACCCCTGCCCTGTAGGTGCGATAGGTTTTCTAGAATTAATTTCCAAATATCACCTTAAAAAATGAGTGTCTAGACTAGAATACCCCCTTAAGAATTCCCTTATTCAGAAAGGGACAAATTCCGTATGTATTTTCATTCGAGGTAAATGATTAACGTGATACTATCAATGCAAACAGGCAGTGACTTGATAAAAGTCGGACTCTAAAACAATTCAAATATTTTTCCTATTGCATTTTTATACTCTAACAGAGTTATTCGAGGGAATACACACTGTGTGTTAATAATACGTATACAATTTCTACGTGAGATTAATTCAATTTTGTAGATTATATAATTTCTTTTATTATAATTTAAGAATCAATGCTATCACTTTTTGCCCATCGAGATATTGCAGGCACCTATTCATTTATTTGATTAAATTTATTTGCGACGATTTATTTGATAAAAATTTGATTTATTTAAAGAACTTGAGAAATTTAATCTCTGCCCTATGAAAGGGCACTAACCAGCAAAAATATGCAGTGTCACAAAGGTGGACATTCTCCTGATGTTCAAGAATGCGCTGCATGATTCTCGCATATCTGTGGAATATTTGATGGATATTCAAATGCAACGTTATCGTTTATGCGACACGCGAGGCGTAAAACAATCCGATGTTCATGAATACAATAGCAGCTGACGTTCTTCGTCAGGCACTTTTCTTCTGCGCTCCCCTCGAATGTGTGTGTGTGTATATATTATCAACGATGTGAAAACAAGGGAGCTTAAATCACTTCAAGCGTGGATTCGTGATGACGTGAAGATTTAATGTTTTGCCCCAGTTTTACTGATGTGCTGCACTTCTACTGGGAAACAAGGCGGGAAAGGCTCAAAGAACGTAGCGACGTGCTGTAATGAATTGTTTAGTGCCTCTTTGAAAGATTTTTATTCTGAAAAATACACACTTGAATCGATGCGAGTGAATAAAAAACGCGAGACTCGCGCGATACTTAACATGTAACCCCTTCACAACCGAAATTTTTAGAACGTTAAGTACTTCATCTTTAATTTACAATGAAATCTAATACGAAATTATTGAATTTTTAAACCTCCAGTTAAATCTTAATATAATCTATATAATATTAATCACCCAATCTTTAATTTACAATTAAATCTAATATAAAAGATTGTAACATAAACTAACAGGTAGATTTCAATTCAATTTGATAAATTCTATTGGCAAGTAGGGATTTACGATTCCCATGTTACAATACTTCAGCATGAAACACTTGTATGTTAATTAGGATCTGCGATATAAAAGCAGCACTCGAATATTAAACACATTGCCACTTATACCTCTCTTATTATTAGTACCAGGGAAATATTATTGGAAAATTTATTCATTGCAAAAATGTGTAGCTCACTGTATTGGCGAAAATAACTTGTATATGAATCATTTTATCAACCATATGGCTATGAAAATTGTTAGGTACGTAAAGTTCAAAGTAGGTAATGCAATAAATATTTCCAGTGCTATAGAGCGTTTATAACCTTCGGACGACGGTGCTAAATCATTCCCGACCCATACCGAAATCTCGTATCAACATATTTCGGAATTAGTTTTCAAGTGCAACTATCTTATTCTTTGACATCTTATAAAATAGAACTGTTATGTCATAACAGTTATACTTAAAAAATTTAGTCTACGTTTTGGCAGTTTGTGTCCCGGTTGACCCACGTTGGTCAGCCGAGGGTTAAGAGGAAATGCTAATTAAAATTTTTCAGAAAATCGATTTTTTTTTGTTATATATATCTATAGAACCTATATTATCTGAGGAATAAAAGTTATAAAGATTCCACAAGCAAAATTTTAAACGCGTTTATCTTCTAACACGAGTTTTCTGAACGGTAGCCAGCGTAACAAAAGAAATTATGAACGAATTCCAAAAATCTTGATGATATTTTCTTCGTAATTGAATTCACTATCGCATCAGCCTTCGATCATAAATTTTATGCGTCATAGTTTTTCGCTATTAAAATTTTGGGCGTAAAATTACTCCTTCTTTCGAATATTCCTGTTCAAGCATGCGTCAAACATCGTCATTTGGCTTTCTGAACCTTCTTAAAGACTGGTACGATAGCGATTCGCATAAAATGTAAGAATATCATTGATTTTTTTCTTTGAAACAATCCTACTTGTAGAATTGCACTGAGCGCCACGTAGAAATTGAACCACAGCGGGAAAAGGAAAAAAAAAAGTTTGTCATATCCTTGAATAACGAATAAATAAATGCCATAATAATAATAACTGCAAGTGGTATACTTTTTAAAAAAAAATCCTAAAGTTCACCTATTTCTTGAGCGACTTGACGAGAATGTCCCGTTTAATCCCATCATCCCCGTACCTAATTTACAGATTGTCTAAACCGTTTACCAGTCCATTGAAACGTTGGATAGTCGGCCGCAGCTCCGCTGCCCGCCAATCGATGGGATCGAAACAGTCATGTAGAAAGTGGTATTGAAAGTTTTCGTCGGCTGTCCCCCTCGCGAACTTATGCACGTATGCGCTCGGACAATGCCGCATGAAGAGCTTGCACGGGAGCGCGGCGCAGTCGAACCTGGATGCACACGACATATCCACTGCCGCGTGTGCTTCGTTCAGGCTTCAAGTATAACACTCGTATGATTTTCAGCGGTATTGTCGGTGAAATGTGCCGCCTCAGGTGCGCCTACGTGTGCAACGTCACGCAGACGCGCGAGCCGCCCGGTGTGGGTGCGCAAAAACCTGTGAAAGGCTCGTACTACGCGAAACACTTGGGGCTCGATGTCAAGGGGTCCCAGGAACAATATAACAGCATTGCATAAAGGCAAACTCTCTCCACCTCCTTCTCAATACTTCAATGCAAATGGCACGCCCCGGACCCACCTTCTTCCAGCACGTACTCTTTTTCAACCTCCGGCGCTTTCCGATTTATTGTGTCGGCGGATTCTTCAAAGTGGAAAAAATCCCTGACCGAAAATAGAGCCTGAAAATCCAAGTGCAACGTACAGGGGCGTTGAGAATTCGTTGATGTGCATGTTGTGAGCGCATTGTTCGCTGCACCCCACTTTCCTACGTCTTTCTTACATCGGGGGCCAGTAATGGATAGCGCGAGAGTTGCGTGGGGAGAAGACAGTGTTGCCCCGTGTATTTGGGAGCGCTGTAATTTTGCCATATGTGGTCGGGTTATATGATGCCCCACTGTTTTGAGGAACCTACCGTTGAGGGACGTTAAGTTAACGCGCTGACAAGGGAAGGTCCCGAACCCGAGAATTAAAAAAAATTTGAAACTTTGTGAATACGCAAGGGATTTCCGCCTGATTACAACCCAGTTTTTGTTTGCTGCCAAAATTACCTCTAAGGGGGTATATTTGACCCCTGAAAATCCGGATATTTTCCGATTTTGTGTTACAACTCGTGAACTGTAAAATATATTTTTTTACTAAATGATAGATTTAATTAAAAGAAGTAACGAAGAATTTTTCGAGAAAGAATTTTTCGATTTTGTGTTATAACTCGTGAACTGTAAAATACATTTTTTTACTAAATGATAGATTTAATTAAAAGAAGTAACGAAGAATTTTTCGAGAAAGAATTTTTCGATTTTGTGTTATAACTCGTGAACTGTAAAATATATTTTTTTACTAAATGATAGATCTAATTAAAAGAAGTAACTTTTGTCTTGAAACTTTTTTTCTATCTGTTACAGTTCGCGAGTTATAACACAAAATCGGAAAATAGCCGGATTTCCAGGGGTCAATTACACCGCCTTAGAGTGAATTTGGGCAGGAAACAGAAATTGCGTTCTAATCAGGAGGAAATTCTCTACATATTCACAGTTTCAGAATTTTTTTAATTTTCGGCTTCGGGATCTTCCCTTGTCAGTACAATAAAAGAGACACTATACTAATGTAACTGTGTAAAGCAAACATTTTGGAAATGTTTGTGGTACGGGGGAGAAGGTGCGTTACTTTCATGACGTTGTTACGTTTGTCCCCGCTCTCCCCTACCTATAATTATTCTTAATTTCTTGTCGGAATATGTTTGTACGTAATATGGAACATACGGAGTAACATAGATGAAGTTGATAATGACGATGACGATGCTGATGCGGAATGCTTATTTTGCGATGGTAATTATAAAAATAACGACAATGAAAAGTAGACCCAATGTATTCGCTGCTTTCAGTGGGCATACGAAGAATGTGGGGCTTCCGACGTATTTATTATTCACGTGACCAACGTGTAAAAGACGCAGAAAGCAGGAATAAATTTAAGAAATGATGTACATTTATTTACTTGTATCTTCTACTTAACAAATCTTCATTTTTAGTAAAAAAAGGTACAGATTGTTTAGTTTTCTTTACAAATTTCCTGGCTGTTCCATATTAGGGCTCATATTTTCGAACTGTCGATTTTCACTCTTCAGTTTTTTTTTTACTATAATCGCAAAACAATTGGATTTTTTTTACATTTGACTATGTAAATATGGTTATGCATTAGTTCCTTGTTTAGTTTTAGATTGTTTAGTTTTCTTTACAAATTTCCTAGCTGTTCCATATTAGGGCCCATTTTTTCGAACTGCCGATTTTCACTCTTCAGTGTTTTTTTTTTTACTATAATCACAAAACAATTGGATTAACTTTACATTTGACTATGCAAATATGATTATGCATTAGTTCCTTCACCCCTTCGTGTCAGTTTTATTAAATAAAAAAAACAAATTCCCCCACTTTTGCCAAGCTTTTGAAATCAGATGTTCCCTATTACCTGCCTTTGCCCTAATTGTAATATTTTATGAATAAAATAATATTTTTTATTCTCCCACAAATACATATTCTACTGTCGCATATGTTCGACATAAATAAAAGAAGGCTGCCATTCTTCTTATCTGCAAACAAACTGAAAACGAACGTAATTAGTCGAGCAAATGATTTTCGCCCGACACGAAAATACGTAGAAGCTTAAAAGCTGTTCTTATTGTTTCCAACTCAAGGAGAGAGGGTGTGAGATATTAACCCCGCGGGATTCGTGAAACGCGTGCGCGGTGAAGTAACTAGAAGCAACGAGAAGTGGGCGGAAAATAATTATTTAATCAAAAGACCGGCCGAGATAAACAAACGGTTATGCTAATTACTGTAGCGCAGGGTAACGAATGTGCGCGAGGCTGTGAGTAATGCTTCATGGGAGAGTAATACCCTCTGCTCTTTACTTTCCACCAGTAGATACTTAAAGGTTGCATATGTAAATCTCTAGAGTGCACGAATTATGCAAAACTCTACGATATTCCTCGCCGTGTTTCCGCAATGATATGTTTACTGCTTACTTTTTAAGAGGTTCTGCAGGATGGATGCACGCGCGCTAATTAAACAGAATTTTATCGTGCACTTCTGGTACGATTTTCCGCGAATACAATGCTGCGATTATTATTACGTCTCGCACTGGTATTCGTCAGTGCGCTTTTCTCGTGCCGTGAAAATTCGTAGGTCCGATTGATAAATAACATTAATGCAGTCGCATTGTAAGCTTAAATTTCACAGCATTCACCTGTAGAAAAATTTTCGCGTTCAGTACTAGGCACTCGTTTCTTGTTAACCCTTAACTGACATACTGTTTTTGGCAAACGTGACTGGTATACTGGGGTCGTGGCAGACCCCAAATAAAAAAGGGCACAGAAATTTGTAAAGTCGACGCTAGAGCAACCACTACGAATATTTTCTTCATAGGTAATATATAAAATAATAGAAGCTTAGAAGGTTAAACTATTATTATAAAATTAATTAGAAATTCAGTTTACCAACTTAGACAACCGAAAATTGTACATCGAACTTTGGGTGCTTGGGGTCACGAGCGACCCCAGGATACCAGTTAAGGGTTAAAAATCAAGCATCCCTTTTTCAATTAATTACAAAGAAACAAATTGAAGCTGAGATTATGAGTCTTGTGAAAAGTTCTGCTCCGAGTATTTAATTCTCCGTAATCCCATCCCGTGACAAATTTACGCGTGTAGAGAAGTGTAGGAAAATGCGCCGCGACTGGTATCTGTGATTTTTGATTGCACACAGGAATCAGACGAACGTAGCACAGGCAGAAGTAGCAAGAATACGCTTTGTGTCGTCGATGACAAGCTAAGGATGATTTGTGGGAGAGAAACGACGGTAATACGTATGAATTATGGACGTAATCTGCGACGAACAGTTTTAATACGGAACGTTTAAAAATATATGATATAGTACGCGCGATTCTGCGTTTTTTTTTTATTGACACGAGCACCGCGGTATGAATCATATGAATTTATGGCTCGGACTTGCTACATGTATTTATTATTGAAGAATCCAGCATAGACATGGCACTGCGATTTCTTTCCTTTCTTCGTTCTTTGCAACAATTTTAGAAATAGAAATTCTCCACTTTATGGCAATTGAAATTGTAGGATACGATTTTTTTTACTTATGTCACAGGTTCCATCAGATGTTTAACTGTTAGGATTTTTTAGTGCTTGGTGATTCCTATTATATTTCAGTATTCGATGGCAGCTGAAAAAATTATTTGCAATTATTCGCGTTGTGATATTTCAATTTAGAGTCAAGCTAATATTTACTTGGAGTGGCATTAAAATAAAATAGTACAGTGGGGGTTGAAAGCATTGGGGTGGCAAGCCTTTTTACTTTGATATTATTTTGCTCTTTAGATTCTGTAATTGCTTTATCGTTACGAAGCCATTTACATCGACGAGACGAGGAGTATATCAAAGTTTACCGTAAACTGATCTTGGCGATCTGTACCTTCTATATGCAAAATAAATATATTTTTTCCAAAACTCAGTTACAGACTATTTTTTGTCTGAAAATATCATATCGGAACAACAACTCTGCAGATTTTCAGCTTCTAATATTGAAGTTTGTAAAAGTTACAAATTTCTTGAAGATTTCCTTCGCTTTTTCTCGACATATGGTAATCTAGAATTTTTTTTACAAAAACTGTGATTAAATCGCAATCAAAATTTTAATTGCAATACATTCTAGAGACTTCGAAATAGAGACCCATGATTTTTTTCATAACAATTGGATTCTTTAGACGAGAATGGCAGTCGTTCAAGAAAGTGCCCTGGGTGTAAGCCACCCAGGTATGTCAAAGTTGCTCGAAAAAAGAAGTGTGTGTCAACGAAGGGTTAAGATGAAAATATTTAATGAAAACGGTGCGTATCTACAAAATTACTTTCCATTTAAAAGGTAATTGATTGTAATAAAAACAATATAATTACCTAAACTTTCCCCTTTTTTTTATTTATTTTATTATTGCCACCTAATTCGTGGCGCTGCAGAAATAAATTACAATGGGCAGAAAATTAACAAAATTTCGATCACTGGCAGTGGATTAAATTTCGACACGTGCGCCGACACATGCACGATTTCCTCCAGCGGCTGGGAACGGTACGTAACGTCCAAGTGGAAGATCAATAAAAAGACACGTCTATATAACCGGGAAGGTTATCTATCTAGGGCTATCCTGGATTTTCAGATAATAAGGTGCTCTAGTATGCCACAGAGCGCGTTCTAAAAATGGATCGACCCTTCCAAGAGTAATCTCATAAATAAAGAGCTTTACGCCCTCGAAGCAAGTGGTTCATACATATGAAAATAGAAGAAAAAGGGGAGGAGTGTGATCCATTGAAATGGGACACGGAGTATATAAAAATTATTCGGTGCTTACAGCAACTATTATAAATTTTTTGTCGATACTTAGCAATTTCGTTGCTTGTACGAAAATCGACGAGTTCTTAAGATCCAACCAGTTGGAATCGTTTAGAAATGTGTACTTCTATAACACTTCGTCTAAGTACTTCGATTGAAACGAGTCACTTGAAATTTTTCAAGTTTTTACATCACCTCGAATCGCACAATTCGAATATTTGTAATTGACTAGAATTTTCAAACAGATCGAGTTTTCTATTTTTAACGCTATTACGTATTACTATTTCCTCTGCAAATCAGCTGTCTATTCTGAAACTAGTATATCTCCAATTTTGTCTTACTTCGAAATATTATAAGTTTAGCATTTCAACCTGCATCTTTGATATTGTTCTTCGCGATGATAAATAATTTAACATTCTCAGTGATGCCAGCGTCTCCTTTCGTCGATATTTTCTGAGAAACGTCGGAAGTATTGCCCACGAGTCCCTGAATGCTTGCCTTGAAAGCAAATCGAGGCTCAGTGTCTTCGAAAATAAAACATTCCCAGCAGCGGACTGGAAGATTCATTTTTTAAAACCTTGCGCCACTGTAACGATACGTGTTGATTTGTCAAGTAGGTGTACACTTTGACAGAACACTTCTAACGTAAGCAAATCAGCGGACTAATTCATACGATACGAGCGTTCCACAGCGTAGTACACCCAGAATACTAGCTGCTTAATGTTCGTAATTTAGTTCGTCCTTCAGCGTTCGTATGGGCCCCTTGTTTAGCGAAGAAAGGTCCATTCTCTTGTTCCATGAATCAACGAAAGCATGGAAACAGAGGATACTTGAGACCAGTGGAAAGTTTGTCGAGACAGTGTGGCTATGTTTCGCTGATGCACGACCAAGGAGCGCGGGACGGAAGAAGACGGAGGGGCCAAAGTAAAGCTCGCTCTTACTTTAAAAGTAATCTGAGTTTCTGACAGTTCCAGTAGAAAAAAAACTGCCCTTCCTTCGTCCAGCACAAAGATTGCGAAAACTTTCCCGATTTAGCCACTAACCGACGGTAAGATGGTCGATTATTGTTCGACAGACATCGTCGCCACTCGATTATTCCTCAGCGAAGAAAGGGAACGATTCGGGATGCATCTTCGGAACTCATTATCTCAACGTCGCTCTCTGAATTATCAGAGGGTCTTGCGTGATTCTCTTGATTCTCTTGCAGAAACAGCAAGGGGAAGACGAAAATTCGAAATCAGAGCGATGTCAACTCGGGCCTAACGAATTGATGCTGAATTTTTGGGATTCCCTTTCGAAGGGGTGGAGCTATTAATGCTTAAGGGGTTGTGCCTAGTCAGCTTTCGAAAAAGACCCCGATTTTCGGGAATTTTTTATGGAATATCTACTGTATATTTTTTTATGACTATTCGCTTATTTTAAAAGTACATATATGCAGCAGCTCTCAGTTATTTTGTTATAGAAAAGCATTAAAATATGAAGGAATAATAACCATTTTCGTGGAAGCTGTTTTGATATCGGAGAGCAAGATATTTTGGAAACCGCTGTATCGATTGGCCTAAACTTTTGCAGACTTCTTTTATATGCCAGAGACTAGTAGATGAACGAAGGATTTTTTGTTTTAACAAAGACTCTATTTTTAATTAACGAAAAACGAACGATTCAAACTTCGAAAATCCGTGGTTTTGCGTTCAGCGGCCGTCATTTTGTCAAAAATCAACTTTTTTTAAAAAAAAAAACCTTCGTTCATCTACTGAATTCATTAACAGAATATTTTTGAATTTTTAATTTTAGATGGTGCGGCTCAGAGAAAACTTGCTCGCTGCACAGCGCCTTTATGAAAACAGCTTCCGCGAGAATGGCTGTTATTCGTTTACTTTTTGACGTTTTTCTGTATTAAAATTGCCGAGGGTTTCTCCATGCATGTACTTTTAAAATAAGCGAATAATTGTAAACGAATATACAGTAGATATTCCACAACAAATTCCCGAAAATCGCGTTCTGTTTAAAAAACCGAGTAGGCATAACCCCTTAAACTAAAGCATAGGTGCTGAAACACGATCGTTAATTGATTTTTAAATGTTCGAATTTAGTGTTGGCACCTAGATTGGTAGCAGTCACTGGGATAGTAATTAATAGAATATTACAAACTAAAAAAAAGAGCGTTTATTAATAAAAAATTTTCTCAATCATACTGTCTTTTTTCAACAGAATTTTACTTACATTTCTCGAACTGAAAGATGACAAACAAAAATACGGACGTCGATATTATTTTGCAATGCAAAGCGGCGTTAAAATCGCTGCCTTCGTTTATGTTGCAGATCGTTAGAACGTAAAAGAGTCTACACCCTCAGATACGAACTAACTAGAAACCAGAAGGAATATGAATCTTTCTTTAAAAGAGATGATGCTGCTGCAAAGTGTCTACAGTATCAGTGATACTGTATCACCGAGCAGCCTTTAACGGACAACTTAATATAATTCAACAAATAAAAGTTACAAAAATACTTTACTCTTATTATTACTCATCTATAAGTCTAATTTAATTTATTTCCCGCGAGTAATAAAGTCGCAACGGTACCTAACAATAACAACAACAATCGCGAGAAGTACTAGAAATTTTCTTAATTCATTATAAACTTACACTTCATTTGCATCGTGCGAATCTACCAGAAAAGATTGCATTATTTATGCTACCACCTAATACTTACTAAATCCTTTGCTTCGCTTGCTCGTGTTCAGCTTACCACTTTTCACGCCCCAGCTGATTTTCCTCTGTCAAGCTCTCGCGCGATTTTAAATCGCAATTTCACGGAATCGTGGAAGCAGAGGCACGTGCCGGCTGCTCCGCAGTGGGGATCCTCAGGGTTCACGAGGCCTAAACCCTGCCATGCGCCTGTCCCGGCGCGCCAGTTTCTTAACGCTAGCCTGGTTGGGCCAGCACCCTGTAACGCGGTGCCATTCAAAGTCGCGTCCGCATCGTCCCCCGTGCCCGAGAATTACCATCGGGCGTGAAGAACGTGCCACTGTTCCGCGTGCGTGTGCGGATGCACGCGATACGTCCTCTAAAAACATTACACGCCTCGACAGAGGACGTTAACGCTCCGGCGAGGTATGAGCGCAGGCGAGTGTTAATTGCGAATCCCAGTACTCTCAATTGCTAGGGCACCCGCGCTGATAAGAACGCTGGAATCGGACGGTTCTTTGCAACAATCGCGAGATGCCGCGCGAAAAGTAAGCGACAGTGGAACGCGGAGAAATGTTATGTAACAGAAGTGGCTGTGTAGTAACGGGACTGTTCGCAGAGTGCGCTGTCTGAGGAATAAGAAGGTGGAGGAAGGGGTTCTTATTGAATTACGTGGCAATTGCGATCGAGAGCTAGGGAATGTTGAAAATTTAATTTTCTTTGATCTAAAGTAGTGGTTAAAAGAATGTTTGGATATACTTCCGAATGGCCCCAGTGGCCGATCGACGCGAGGCTTGAGGGGATGGGCGTTGAGGGGGTGTGGACCCTAAATCTAAAATCGTAGCTCCGGGAATTTATTAGCTCCCGAAATATTAATACAAAAATTATTGTTAATTTTTTTTTACAAATTATTTTCTTGAATTGCATCTACGTAGCCCTAACGGGGTTTCATCCTGCCCTCCCCCCAATTTGTCCTACGGACAGCTGGACGCGTTCCCCTTACCTCCGCGTGCCCCTCAGGCGCCGAAATGGCACGCATATTTAGCTGAAATTCAAATAAAAAATTGTACTCTATATTTTCGTCTTATTTTAGCCTGTAGAATCACCCCTCTAGAGTATTGCCTATCAATAAAGTAATAGGTATCCACCCTGTATAATAGGATGGATCGCATCTCCAAGTTTATGGTCGAAATCTCCAAACTTACAGCGCTTTACGCGCCCCCCGCACTAATCTAGCCCCAACCAATACTAATATCCAGAACAAGTTGGGAAGTGGAAAATACCCGACGGAAAAGAACTTTTTTCAAAATTTTTTTAAAGCAAATTTGAAGCGCTTATTGTACCATTAAACTTTTGTTTGAATTTTTTTCTGTCTCTTGTACTTCAGGAGTTAGTCGCGAAAAAGTGAGTTAGTTTTCACAACCTTAAAGGGCTAATAGGCACGAGTGAAACACACCGTTGTTCTTGGCTTGAGTCACTTTATAAACCCACAAAGTTGCGTTCCAATCGGTGACTGCGAGTTCGCGGTATTCCCCTGTAAGTAGCATTCTGTAGATTCTTCGTGGACTGTAAATACTTGGTATAAATACGTTGAAATGTCAGAATACTCCTGCTCAGAACTGGTTGCGATTCACAGGTGATCCTAAATTATTCTGCCAGCCCTCAGTCTACTAATCATAATGGTAGAAAAATGTATTGCAAATATAGGCTGGCGAATGTGGCATTCCAAGTAGCAGCCTTTCTAAGTTGTTTTATTTAAGAGCTAGCAGACAGAGAGGTAGTTTGACATTAATGTGGTCCAGTTTTTCTCGTGATAGGTATTAATCACTGAAACCTCGGCCAGAATGTAGTCATTGGGGCGGGCAGCATTAATGCAGAGTAAGGTTAGCTCTAATTGCGTTTGCATTACTCTTAATTGCGACCGTATTTGTGCCGTGGTCGAAACAGCTGCGCCTGTGTGGTAGTTCAAATGGTCCCGGGGTTAAATTAATCACAGCTACTTGGCAAAAATGTATTCGTAGGTACACAATGCTATTCTTCAATAAATGATGGTATTCACCACCATAATTACAAACTGAGAAATTTCTTAGACAACGAAACGACCTTCTTTTTTATAAATCGTGTCTGCTAAAATTATCATTTTATATTCTACTGTAAATTTAAACCTGCCATTTTGTACAGATTTTCGAGAAATCAGTGTCTCATTTTTAGTTAAAATTTCACAAGAATTGGATTCTATTACACATTCTGGGGACGAAATTTCAAATTTTAATATTCCCGGCAAATATACACTTTCGTCATTCTCTGACGTATCTAATAAAATAAAATTTGATATTTAAATACGACATTCACAAACCATGTATTCGTCACGTGCAAGCGTGCTTAACAATATCTTGAGACTGGATTTTTCCGAAAACAAAGCCTCTCATAAAAAAATTTATTCTGCAATTTCGTCTGATTTTGCACACAAGAAGTCCGTTGCTCGCTTGCGCTATCTTGTCCCCACCCTGCGTAACCCTCCACTTCTCCTCGTCAGTCGGTCTGTTGCACCTTACGCTAACCTACCCCCGCCCCGTTGTAATTAATACGTTGTTTATTTCTGCGTCGTATGTAAAAAGCATAATAATCATCCAATTACTAAAGACATTGAAAAGAGCGGTGGTAATCGATGCTGCCCCACCACAACCAGCATCCCGATCACGACGTTCCTACTTTAATGGCCGACTCTTACAGCAATTTGCGCCAACATGAAAACTGCCTATGCGGCTGAGAAAACAGCGGGATAGCACAGAGGGACGCGGCTATTCTGGTCTCGTTTTAAGTCGGAGGCCCGCGTTCGCCAGAGCGGCTTATAAATTACCGTCAGTCAGTAATTACAGTTGACAAGAAGATGTACAGCCCCATTTAAACCGGCGATCGGATTGAAATTTAGCGCGATACACGGCCGCGATTAATCGCGAGCCGCAACTTTGTGGACAAGCGTTGATTTTCGGTTTACATAATGTATCCGGAGCCTTGCCCGCCCGGGGGCCGTGCGAATTTTTTCACCGTCGTTTTGCATTCCAGCCGCGCGAACGCTTAATAAGTCGAATGGACGGTGTGCAATTACAGAGCGGAAGTTGGCTATGTGTACGGCCAGAAACTGTCGATGCAAATAAAGTCGAATAAACGGCGACAGTGCGTTCACTGCATAATACCAGGCGCAAAGTTTAGTGGCAATTTCCTTTCGCGCTGCCGCGAACGTGTAAGCTTCTGCGGGGCTCTCATGTTAAATACTCGGCAACTGGCGTCTCGTGTTATCCTTCATCGAGCCGTATCGCGGCAGAACACCGCGACTGACGGCGCTAATTATGACAAAACGACGCGCGTTTCGATCGTTTCTATTTGTGGATGAAATAGCTACTCGATTTCGCAAGTAACCAACCGCGGAGGAGTTAACTACGAATATGGCGGGCGAGCAACCAACGATCGCTGCAACCTATGGTATCAAGCGTGGTAACTAGTTTTTTAGTCTGTCTTCGCTAGGCATTACTATGCTATGTAACAAGACGCCCAAGGTAAGGCGTTTGTGTTGGGAATCCCCCTAGAAAAAATTCTCCCTGCGAAATACGAAATTTTACAACTTTTGGGTACCAGACGGGTACCTGTTCAATTCTTCATCTGGAGGGCATTTCGAGGGGCCTAACAGGGGAAGTTAGGCAACCCGGAAAATTATAAAATTATGCAACTAGAGTAGAGGAGTAGAGTAGTAGAGTAGTAGAGTAGTAGAGTAGTAGAGTAGTAGAGTAGTAGAGTAGTAGAGTAGTGGAGTAGTGGAGTAGTGGAGTAATGGAGTAGTGGAGTAGTAGAGTGGTAGAGTAATAGAGGAGTAGTATAGTAGTAGAGTAATAGAGGAGTAGTATAGTAGTAGAGTAATATAGGAGAAAAGTAGTAGTAGAGTAGTAAAGTAGTAGAGTAGTAGAGTAGTAGAGTAGTAGAGTAGTAGAGTAGTAGAGTAGTAGAGTAGTAGAGTAGCCTAGAGTAGTAGAGTAGTAGAGTAGCCTAGAGTAGTAGAGTAGTAGAGTAGTAGAGTATCCTAGAGTAGTAGAGTAGTAGAGTAGTAGAGTAGCCTAGAGTAGTAGAGTAGTTCATGGATAAGACAAACCTATTTTTTGACGGTGCCCTAGTGCGGTTTTGGGGGGTGATGCCACCTCTTAAATAAATTGCAGACTTTCTTTTTCGTGAAATATCTCGAAAACGGTGAGAGATATTGGAAAGAAGTTTATACAAAAGTTGCATCTTTTTTATCTCTATAAAACTGCGTAAATGTAATTATTGAATTATGGATTGTTGGTTGGTATAACTTGAAAAGTATGGATTTTTCGATAATTAATTTTAAGCAGTTTTGTAGATGTAAGAAAGAGATGCAATTTTGTTTAAACTTCTTTTCGATATCTCTCACCGTTCTCGAGATATTCCACGAAAAAGGAAATTCTGATTTTTTTCAAGGGCTGATTTAACGTCCTAAAACGAAATACCGATTTTCCAACTTTCGGGTACTTTTCTGGTACCTATACTAGGTATCCAAAACTTAGTGTTCAGCATTTCTTAAAACCCTTAGGGTCAATAAGATAAACATAATCCTGTTTTAGGCAACAAGTACTACCACTTTCGAATTTTCCAGACTTGGGAATTTCTACGGGATTTTTGGGAGCCCCGGAAACTTCCTGAATTTGAAGCTTTTAGGTCATCGGGAAGAACAAAAAAAGTCTCTGAACAGATTTTCTTAACAAACGAACCGATACTTACCTTAAGCGTTTTATTATATAGGATTGTCATTAGACGTCTGGTGGATTAAATTGTACAAATCTTGATAACTACCTGACACACACACAATGCCTGACAGTTTTGAACGTTGGCGCGTTAGAGTGAATATACAGGTTTTATACGTAATTTAGAATTTTTAATCGAACTGTACTTTCGACTCACATTTTCGTAAATCAGTTAAACATATGCTACTCTGGAGGATTTACAATGGCGTTCTAGGGAAGTAGGTTAAAACTGAAGTCTGTACGAGCCGGAGATCGAGGAATTACTGGGGTAACTTCCAAAGGGCTTTTCAATTCGCAGTTTTCTGGGTTAATAAAGATGTATTAAGTGTTTGGTGAACCGTCGATTAAAACTTTCCTATGCGTTCCGTGCGTTTGCTCTTCGTAGTTGAATTTGTAACTTTGGCTACCACGTTGAGAATGCAAGCCGTGGAACTTCAAAGTAAAATCAAACAAATGTAACGGGAAACTTACTCAGCGGTACTGTGCCAATCCCTTTTTCCCAAAACACAATGTGAAAACAATTGTACTGTTGGATGCAAGGCGGGCTTCAGTGCCACAAGTCAGTTTCGAGAAAATTATCTGTAAACATTGCGAAGTTAGACATTTTTCATACATAGTGAAGTCCTTGTAAAACTGTCTATAATATTTATAAATTTGATATATCTCCTTTGTAGTTGCATTCTACAATCGCAATTATGTAATAAATTAATCAGTGAAAATAATTTTAATTATAGCCCTCGCGGGCCCTTCGTGCATAGAATGGAGGAATATCGAAAAAAATGTTGTTTCTTAACATTATCTTTTATTATTCATTTAATATTTGCATAATATTTAAAAAAATATAGAATATTGGAAAAATATAGTCACAAAAATAGTCATAGATCGTGTCATGTTCAGATTGATGTATGTTTGGCTCACACACGAGTTAGGGTCAGTTGGTCAACATCGATTTACAAGATTTACCATAGCTTTATCCAATTTAAACATAGTACAACGAAATTTCGAAGCCATATTTAGAAAAGGAAATGAGGAATCTAATTATGCATTTTATGCAACAAGGGTTTCAGGGTCTTGATGCCATTCTTAGATCCAACAGTACAATTTCTTTAAACGGGTGCTTCCACCACTAGAAGTGCTTACCATTATCAGGGCAAAAACTAGATATGCCATTGCAACTAATTAGACTACATTTTTGCAAAGTAGGTACCCATTAGCTTTTCCTAAATGATTTGGTTTGGTCGCCGAATTTCACCCATCGATTACATAATTTTACAATCTCTATTGCTATCGTTCACTGTCTGCATTGCGTACTCGTGCTAATTCACAGTGTAATAAACAATCGTGTGTAACTGTTACATCCTGGAAGAGGTCACCGCGTGTTAAAACTCGTGAGTCTTTAAATCACGTCCACCGAAACATGGCACGGCATGGTTACCGTAACCCTATTAACGTAATTATTGATTTCACCGCGTTCTAGTCAGAACCCGTCATTATGGACAATGCCATTAACCTCGACAGGATGACGCGTCCACGTTTACCCTCATTGCGTGCCGCCACGTTTCATGGCTGTGGGGCGAATCGGTCACTAGTGCATAATCTGTTATGAAATATGTTGCAGGAATAAAAAAATACCATTGGTTATTAATGCCCACTTAAGAGACTGAAATTCAGGTTAGCCGATCGGTTTACTGAAGGTGCAGTCCCGATGCATCTTGTCCCCGCGCAACTTGCTTTATCATTCACCGTTTTACGATTTTCTTCCATTCAAAGCTTTCAATTTACCTGTGCTCCACATATTTGGTTTGTCTTTGGGAAGGAACTACAATGGGGGTCAGAAGAAAGTATGAAACTCATATGTTTGTGCTTGCATAACTAACTTAATACTAGGGTTTAAGGGGCTGTTCCGATCTAGAGCCCATCAAAATAGGTGATCTTTAGGAATTAATTAAAGGAAAACTACTGCATATAATTCGACGAGACTTTTGGCATTGTATTAAGGATGTCTGAAACTATAGAAATAAAATTTTTGTTTTATAATTAATCATTGCAGACAGCACTGGGCAGTCGTTTAAAAATGCATCCCAAACGGTGGAACCTGTAGCACCTAAAACATTAGTCTGAAATAAAAAACAATACGAGATTATTAAAGGGCGTGGAACACGCTCGTGTACTTAGCAGTAAAAATGACAAAAAAATGCATTCTTTTGAGAAAATTACGACGCTTAAAGTTTGAAATCACTGTTTCCCTATATTTTCGTCCCTTCGTGGCCCTTAAAAATTACAACTTTTCAAAAATTATAAAATGTTAGTGGTTTCTCCACTACACAGAAGTATATTCTTCAAAATAAAAATAGTTTCAGTTGAATCGGATAATAACTTTTTGAGATGTTGGTTCCACCGTTTTTAAGAACACTGTTTCGAGAAAAACACGTTTAAACTTTTACGTGAGCGCCGAGTGGCCGGGTGTTAGCCACGCATTTGCCGTTACTCTAAAAACTACTACACTAGTAGTGTGAATGAAATTATCATAAGAAAAGCACAGGAACAGTAAAACGAACCGAGCCAGGCCGTATCGAGGACGCACTCGTTCTCTGTCATCGGCGTGTTTTCACGCCGAGGCGATGCCTCGGAAATATAGATGGCAACCAGGGTTGCCACCTCTCCGGTTTTCGCCCGGAAACTCCGGGTTTTGAAGGACATCTCCGGGCTCCGGTTTTACTGCAAAAATTTCCGTGTTGTAAAAAAAATGAGATAATAAGAAATCGCGATATTATACAACGGTATCGATTTTATATACAATTAAACTTATTAATTAAAATAAACAGATATTTTTAAATTCTGAATTGTTAAAATTCTTAAAAGAATTGCACCTTTGTTTTTCGGATATTCGAGAACAAAACTTTTTTTTTTGCTTTTTCCATATCCGGGTTTATATTCGAATCTCCGGGTTGGATCGTATGGCACTCCGGGATTTATATGGCGATAAGGTGGCAACCCTGACAGCAACCCAAACGGTGGGCACTATAGAAATTTTCTGATTCCTAAAATCTAACTTTTGGTGGAAACACTTTTTAGTCAAATTATCGCAAATACAGTATTTCCTCGTTACGGGCTCGGTTTGGTGTACACGATACGGACTTTTCGCTATCCCCACCACTTCTATCTCACTCTTGTCCGGCGAAGGCGAGAGCGAGATGGAACGAGCGCGAGCGAGAGGCACTGAAAGCGAGCGAGGACGGTACGAGACAGACGACGCGCTGATGTTTTGTCTCGCTCCGTCTTTCGGACGCCTGACACTCTGTCCTTTGCGTGCGCGATGGTCGCGAGCGCTTACCGTGAACCGGGCCTGCGGCAAGATTTCGAGAACCGGTTTTCGTGCTCGCGGTAAGCGCTCGCGACCATCGCGCACGCTCGCCGCGCACGCACTGTTCCATCTCGCTCCCCCCCTTCGGCCAGAAAGAAGCTAGAAACGAGCACTCGGAATTAGGGCTCCGTTCACGATATGGGCTCAACGTCGGTCCCGTACAGCGAGCCGCTAACGAGGAAATACTGTACCTAAGAAATCGTGCATCGCGTTGAAGTCACCCTGTACAACGAAGCCTCGAAACCATTTAAGTGCTCAGGGCCCTCTAAACGTCTTAATCCGGCCCTGCCCACGCGCTTGATTCACTTTATCAAGTGCGAAATAAGTTCCACTATTATATCGAACATTTCACAAACGTATTCACGTATGATTCCTCATCTTCCTACGTACCTCGCGCGATTTCCTTTGATCGGAAAAACTTAACCGTACACAGGAATTCCAAAGAAAGAACTTTATAAATCAGTAATCAACGAGACGTGTAATGAGAATTTACAGAGTGCAGCAGCAAATGAAGGGAAGTGTCCGAGTTGTGCCTTCTCGTTGCGTACATGGGTGGGTCAGGAAGACACTTAAGATCGCCACGTGTGCAAAATAGGAGTCCTTAATTACGAGGAACGCACACACTTAGCGTGGCGTGTACCTACGGTAACGTGGTTTCCTTCGCCGAGCCTCGTTCGCATTAGTCAAGGCGCAGGATATTCTGCGTTAATGGCCGAGGCGAGCGAGTGACATTCGTTAAACGGTTTAATTATCAATGCGGGAGTCGTGGGTTCCCGTAAGTGAGACCCATTAGAACAAGCAGGTGTAATGAACTAGTTTAATGAGCATTCTCGCAGCGGCGCCCTTACACCAACCGAGACCCCAGGCTCCATCGTTTTGCAATTATAATAACCCAGTCAGCGGGATCTACTGTCTGCCTACAGCGATGTCACTGGAACGTTGCAACGTCAGTATTACTGATTAGACCAGCCAGCTGCGAGTAATATTAGCGCCGTCTGTGTCACGTGGCATTCGGCTCGAACAGGCAGATATTTTTTTGTTATTGCAGTAAGTACGTACATGCAGGGGGGCCCACCCAGAGATGGGCATTGTTTGAATAAAAAATGATTGAAATAACTTTTCAAATAAAGAGACTTCCTCTTTTTCCTTGGTCGACTAAAAGTTATCTTTGCCCATTTCTGGTCCCACGCTTCGGTGGCTTCAACGGTAGAAGGTAAATAAGATTTCATTAGACAACATCAAACGGTTCTGTAGACATTCGGTGTTTGGGAACGGACTATGGTGCGATTGGCACAACATTTTTAAAATTCGTCCAAACGACTTGAATTTCTTTCGGAAGCTAGAAGCAGTAGTTTACTAGGTGGCGGGCTACGTCGTTCTGAAAAAAATTGCAAGTGGATGGAATAGGGAAGAAAATAGTGAAAATAGTGAATTTTCCGAGGTTTTCGACCTTATTCTGCGGTATTTAAACGTTTGTTGCTCAGAGCAGCGTTAATCGATTTAGATGAAATTTTCAGCATGCATACAGCGTACCTAAATCTCCGAACGGGATTTTTTAAATTTTCACTAGAGGCTCGGATAAAAAGTTGAAAGAAACGACTTTCACTAGTTTCCTCGCTATTCTGTCCACTTGCAATTTTTTTTTAAACGACGTCGCGCGTCACCTAGTAAACTAATGCTTCTAACTTTTAAAAAAAAATCAAGTCGTTTGAACGAATTTTTAAAATGTTATGCGACTTCAAAGAGTACACACGTTCGGGACAAAACTCATAACTTCTGAGCTAATCAGTTCACGACCTAAGTAGCCTAATACTTTTTCAAGGAGAACATAAAACTGCATCGATTGACGAATAAACAAATATACAGTTCCTTTAAAAAGTTGAGGTGATCTTGATTTCTTATTGATTAAAAATTTTTCTATCAACATTTACTTTTGCAATCTCGTGTCAACTGAATCCTGGCTAACTTTTGTTCGTAACAAAGTTTCATCAAATTATTTCTATCACGTGTACCACGTTTGACTGGTAATTTAAAACTGAAGACAGCGTCCAGGATAGAAAAGTCAGGGTAGATATCGTGTAAACAATTGGAAGAAGTAGATCGGTTGTTTAGAACTTCCATACAACAACGTATCAACGCGCTGCGCGTTGGTTCGGTGCCCAAAGTGTTAATCGCTGCTTAAATCGCTTCCTCCGTCCCTGACACGGTCAAATGGGAAATAATTTTCAAATTCCGGCAGAATGTTCTCGCAATGCTCCACCGAGAATAGCAGTGCGTCGTGAAAGGGCGTAGCGTGAATTTAGCAATCGAATTTCGCCCGACTAGCGGCCCGAAGAAATTACCAGTCGGGGCTCGTGTGTACGCGGGATGCCTGCATAGCTAAAACCAGGGCTCAACTGGAAGATTACTACCGAACCCTGTCAACTGACTGCCTCCGCGTATAAGGAGACGAAGGAGGGAACAGTCTTGGCAGTCTTCAACTCGTTCAGAGCTCACTATGACGTCGGGGGCTTTGAATTGTTAATTCTGATTACCCTCTCGTCCCGACGTACTTTGCTCTTGCCACTTATCTAATGTACCGCCATTTGTGTCAGAGCTGAGTCACGTCTCAGGGTTTCAGGGTTGTTTCCGTCATTTCCGGGGGATCGTTAACGCCCTTCGCTACACCCAACGCTCTATATTTTCCAACACTTCTCCCCCCCCCCTCGCCCCCTGTCCACCACCTTTTCCACTTTGCTGCTCTGCCTCGACGTTTAAGCTCGCTGTAAGAAGGAGATCCTTTAACAGAGCTTGTCGGTTAAATATCGTGGAAAATGCGTTTTTATTCAAAGGGTTGAGAACAAGCGTTTAGTAGCAACTACAGTGGCTCGCATTAATATTCGGACACTTTTTAAAATCGCGTAACTTTTTTAGAATTGGTCCAAACGACTTGAGTTTTTTTGAGAAGCTAGAAGGATTAGTTTGCTAACTGACGCGTTTCGTCATTTTGAAAAGAAATGTATTTGGTTGGAATAGCGAAAAGAATAGTAAAGGTCGATTTTTAAACTTTTTGTTGTGAGCTTGTAATGAAAATTAAAAAAAAAAAACAGTTTGTAGATTGCAGTAAGTTGTATACGGGCCTAAAATTTCATCAAAATCGGTTAATCGCTGATTTCGGGAAATTTCGCGATTCTCGACCTTATTCTGCGATCTTTAAACGTTTGTAGCTCGGAACAACGTTAACCGATTTTGATGAAATTTTAGGCACGTATACAACTTACTGCAATCTACAAATACATTTTTTTTTCAAAACGACGAAACGCGTCAGTTAGCAAACTAATCCTTCTAGCTTCTCAAAAAAGCTCAAGTTGTTTGGACCAATTCTAAAAAAGTTATGTGATTTTAAAAAGTGTCCGAATATTAATGCGAGTCTCTGTAGGTAGGTTATTAATTATATATTGAGTTTTGAACTAGATAGGGTAGGTACTGTACAATTTCAATAAGGTTTTTTATTTCGTTATTTTTTTTAGGATTTCTGTTATTGTTTAAATAAAATCTAACGAATTACCTATATAATGTAAAACAGATTGCTTTTTTTATTAAAAAATTAGGAAGGGCTCCAAAAAATATCACACTGACCCTGAGTGTAGAATGGTTTCTCTGAAATATTAGGTGTAGCCGATGGTTTACTTTGAAGATAAAGATAATTAAGATTGGACACCATATAATCTTTGAATATGTTTCACGAATAGAAATTCGTGTCATTGGACGTAGAGAGGCGCAAGTGGTATAAGTTGATTTATTTGATTTCTATTCGTCGAATGATTTTTTGCCACTGGTTTCATTTATAACGGTAATTATTTATTGTACGAGTATTAAAAACATAAAACGATTCGACGTCACGAAAACGTGTACTATGTTGCCTATACATACCATATTTCTTTTTTCGACAGAAAGAAAAATGAATACCTTTTTAAGTAGGTGAAACCATTCTACTGACTATATGCACAGAAATATTCGTTAAAATTCAAAATTTGTTTTATATAAACTAGTATATTTTTGTATACTTTTAACCCATTATACACAGAATAAAGTACCTACGTTTTTTTGTTGTTGTTGTAAAATTGTAAAATTCACAGTGATATTATTCCAATCTTCAACTAAAATTTGTTTGAGCACTTCTGCGCTAGATGCAATTGAGAGAATATTAATCAAGGCTTTCACTATCATAAATTAAAACTGGTAATTCTGCCTGCAACATTAATTATGCAAAATATATTAGGTACATCGTATGTGATGGGCGAATACATTTGTGAGTAACTGAATATAAAAGCATAATTACCGAAGACGTAGTACTTCCTCGAATATCCTTTTACATCGCTATATTTTTCTCGATAATAAATACAAATTACTTTATACGATTTATTGGCATTAGTAATATTAATATGTACCGGTCGTCTCTGTTTCCAGTTACTGCAAATCATCCACCTCAGAGACCCTGGATACCACTGACGAGACCGAACAGGACGAGACCAACGTGTAAGTAAAACACTTTCGCGGCGAAAAATTATATTATATGGCGAAATGGAAGAATTCAAGGATAAATTATTTCCTTAGAAGACCTGGTCTCTTCTCGCAGAACCCGGTTTGTTGCGAATACCGAACGCGACTCTGCGCTTCAACATCTTGCGTATATATAATCCCAGTACGATAACGACACGAACTCATTAATATCCTTTATCTCTTTCCAGTACCTGTCGAAACTAATCCATCCATGAAACATACGATCGATAACGAAAATTAATTATTGCTCGAACTATCTAACAGCCATCTTAGCATTTCTTTTTACGTATTTGTAAATAAGCGACATGTAGTGTTACGAGAATCAAACCTGTTTCTCTTCCTTATAAGATTTTTATCAGTTTTGGTAAACATATTAAGTTAATGCGAATTTCTTCATTTCGCCGCACTGCTTGTCGCGGGGATGTGCGAAATTGAAATTATTGCCGGCCACAGGTAGTGGTATAAAATTTTGTTTTTGAAAAGGACAGATCATTTAAGAGAAAACGTGCATTTTCATATATTTTCTGATTTATTTAACTTGCACTCTTTTCCCTTTTCTATGTAAACGTCGAAATCTTTATTTTCACTGCCAGAATGCGATAACTCATTTTTGCTTCCGTTGTCCGATTGTGGATATTCTTTTCCACAGTCTAATGAATCACTTTCGTCACAGTCAGTGTCAGAACATTTTTCGTCTAAATTATCGATTTTTTTCAGTAATTTCATATTCCGTCAATGCTTTCCACAATTCCTAGAAAATTTTGTGCGTAACTTTTTTTACGGATCACGATAAAAAATAGAATTCCAAATTTCAATTTTTCCAATCTATTTTCATGAACAAGCGAAAGACATCAAGAAGATAAAAGAAGAATGCAACAATTGAGCAAACATAACACAGAAGTATTGCTTGGCATTTTGTGTTCATTTCTGCATTTAGTTTTCTAAAGAAGTATTTGAACTATACGGGAATATCATGAGAAACTTATGAAATAAAAAAAATTTACCTGCATTTCGTGAGGGGTGAAAACGACCCATCTCTATATATGTAGGTATACTACATATAAATTTCATAGAAAAAGCAAGCGAAGGAGCAAACTATTTTACAGAATTAATAATTTATGTATTTCGATAAAAATCACAAAAAAAATCAGAAAATACGATGTAGGTACTGAAAATGAGTCACGATGATAAGAAATGCTAAAACAATTAATTTTGACCACCTTGGCAGATCAAGTTTTAATGTTACAACAGCTAATGTTCAAAATGCTCGCTGTTTTCAAATAACATTTTTTAATACGAATATTTTTAACTAAATTCAGTGGTCACACCTTACGGGGTTCATCCTGTACATTATAAGCTGTCGTGCATTTCTACGTTTACTTAATAAACGCTCTAATAATAAGAATAGTAGAACGAGAATATCTACATGGCGCGTGTCTGACCACATACCAGACATTTCTACTTATCCGTTCGTTACGCGATAAAGAAACCGTAGGCGCAGGCTCAAGCACAAATATTTATTAAATTTACTGACAATCAGCAACCCATCGAACTAAATCGAAACCACGAATGCCGACGTAGACAGGATTACGTTTGCAAAAAGTTCGAACGATCAGTGTCGAGTACATCATGAGTGGTTACTAGTTAATTGAAAATCACAGCGACGTTAAAACTTATCCCGCGCCGCAGCCGTAATTGATTCCAGTGGGAAATCGCAGATGATTGTCGCGCGATGAAATCGCAGCGACCCACCGCGAGATGGTCAGTTGTTTTTAGACGTGGATTTGATTAAAGCCGAGTAACTGATATACGTTGATCGTTGCCGCGGCGAATAGAAGATAAATTTTCTGGGCGTAATTTATGATTCCGATGCATAACTGTACCCGAGAGAATTCTGCAGCTTATTAAACGGAAAGTATGTTTACGCTGACGTGATACATGGCACACTAGTAACGGAATACGCGTCCGTGAGCTCTGATTTATGATGGAACGCGGTAAAATGTGTAGTAATAGTTCCATTGATTACATATTTAGCCCCGCGCGTTCCATTTGCTTCCGTCCGTTTCTCCGGGGCAGGATTGATGGTCTCAACCAGCGACATTCAGAACGGTATGCAGTGAAACGACAGTCACAAATAGGCTTCTTCAAACATGCTCGCACTTAATTAATTTAGCTCAATATTGGGCTCATTGTTCTGTTATGTGTGAAATATGAATGATACTAGCGTTCATGCTTTCATTGCTTTTGTGGTGTAACGTTTAATAGATTTTTTTCCCGCAATATCCACTGGGCGATTCTTGTAGAGTTTTTCACCCCGAACACGAATCCACAAACTGTTTGTCTTCATCACCCTCAGTTTTCAAGAAATTCGATTTTGAAAGAAAAACTGCAAATTTTCAACTTTGAACATCTTCTGTGTCGAAACGGTAATAGTTACTCGGTTGCTCATTGCGTGAAATTATTCTACGAACCATCCCGAACACAACGGTATAAGTTATTATTGCATTATGAACAAAAGGAAAAGTACACCCGAAATGCACTCATTTTTGAAGATATCTTAAAAAGAGCCATTACCAATTCCCCCTAATAAAGCGGGCTAACGAAGCACCGTAATCCAGGCAATGGAATTAAACAAATACCAGACGGTGCCGAGCAGGAAGTGCCCGAGGGGGTAACCATATTACAGAGGATAAAGCAGCAGCGTTAATAAATGTCCCGCGAGACAAGGTAACGTAGCCTGCCCCAACAAAGAACACCTTGACCATTGGTCAACGCCGAGCCACCGGACCGGCGAGCCTCGCAGTCCCGGAGTGCCGCGTCGTACTCTGCCGATGGCTATACTACGCCATCTGGACAGATTTATTGCGCAGCATCGGCGGCCCATGTCGCGAAAGGGGCAGGAGAAAGCTAGAGCCAGACGGAATACAAAGAGGCGTAAACGGGGTCTACTGCCACCGCCACCACTGCCGCCGCGGCTGTCGGTGTCCAAAAAGAAGCCATTGTTGGATCTCCTATGAAATAGGCGAGATAAATCATTTTACTACGGGGCTACCCTATTCATTATTTATAATACGCTGTTATTATATTTCCGATGACCCGACAGCGCTGTCAATTCCTCCCCTGCCCCTGTGCCCCCTTGTTCCGCGCCTTTTCTTCTTCCCTTTTCTGCCATCCACCTGTGGCCAGCCAGACGTCAATCTTTCTTCTATGCACATCGTCGAACCTCACGGCAGGCGGCAGAAAAGTTTGGCACGCAAACGGGACGGTGACTCTGATGAGGGCAAGTTGAGGGCAATTTGCCTTGTAAGCATGGGTGTCCGGAGGGGGGGCGAGAGGGGCAGCTGGTTGAGAAAAAATCGCTTATTTTTAAAAGCTAATCTTTATTAAGTTTGTACTATAAAGTTTTTTTTTAATTGCAAAACTCAAACTCTAACAAGTGTGTAATAAAAATAATATATAAAAGGAAATTGTTTAAGTTAACCGATTTTATTTTATCTGATCAACAATGCACTGGAAACTAAAAAAATAAATCTTTTATTGTAGGTACTGAAATTAGAATCGTGATGTGTCGCTTTAAATAAAATCGTGGGGCAAGATATTTCATCGCTTTTCATCGGTCGTTTCGACGTTTGATTCTGTATTAAATTGATTCATATCCTGTTGTAAAATATCCTGCCCGCGATTTAATTTAAAGTGACATATCACAATCATAATTGCAGTACAAGAAAAAAAAATTATTTTTTAGTTTTTACAGCATTTTTTATCAAATTGGCATATGTTTTTTTTATATAATTTACTTTTTAGTGTTCGAGTTTTGCAACTGAAGAAGCTTGAGAAATTGAATTATTTGTACGTGACGGATCGTTTCTCGATAAATTGCGTATTTACGGAAATCAATCGACTTGTTTAATCCAGTCGACTGAATTTGTGGTTAAGGGTTAAAATCGTAGGGGCTGCAATTTTTTTTCTAGAGTCTTCTAATATTTATTATCAGAAGGGACCAAGGGCAGCATGGATCGACCGATTTAACTGGCATTTTTCAAAACCTCGCGTCGCTGAAAATGTTAGAAACCAGTAGGCTTCTGTTTCCTGTTTCGCAGCTGGCAGAGAAATCCTCGTAACGAAGTTTCGCTGAACGTACTTCAATTACATACGTGCCACGTCTTGAATTCATTTCAGTTCCACTAATCGCGACAAAAATAGTGGTATTTTTCTCGACTTCCCACCGTTACCGAGATGGCTGGTCGCACTTTTCCCTGTCTTTCCCCTCGATCCTGGAACACCTGGAATTATTTGAAATCCGTTGGTCGTGATGGGTCCGTGTACGTGCAACAATGCGGTATGGGACTAACGACTGTCCCAGCAGGACCGTGCAAATTACTTCTTGCATCCCTCGCGACGACCCTGACAATCATAATCATTATGGACCGTACACGGACAGTCGGGGCTGGCTGAATTCTTTGGTAGGCAATAATTATGCGTCATTATCATTCCAACGTTTGCAATGGCACAATTAGACTCTTATTATAATTATTATTGCTGCCATGCGCGTAATCATTACTGTTGTCACTTTCGTCGTTAAAGCCACGGGCAATGGTGCATTCACGAAGCAGACATTGCCTAATTTCATTAATAACACTGTTTATTATTACTACAGCCGGTGCTGCTTTCGTTCATTACTAATGCGCATTGCACAATTATCGGTATCGGTTGACGCCTCTGAATACGCAAAAGCTTCGCCCTGAATGTACGGAAAGATGCGCTCAGGTTGCTGCGTGCTATTTCTAATATTTCTATTTTATTTCACGATAATAGACTTTCCCAGAAGGTCTTAGTTATTTGCTATTATCGGAAATTTAATGTCTTGAAACTAGTGTTGGGCAGTAACTGAATAATAAATTATTTAAATGACGAATCAAATAGAAAGTTACTTTAAAAAAGAATGAAAAAATATTTTCTGCAAGTTTAAAGATGCCTCCTTATATAAAAAAATGTTTAATGCGATATTAACAATAGCTTTTTCAAAAAAGATTCACAAATTTCGGGGGCTGTTGCACGAGAATCCCCCCTTAATTATGCGGATTTCAATGTATTTTGGAAATATGTTCTCGAGAAATTATATAGTGGTGATTAAATGAAGGTTTGCAGGAAAACAATTCGACGACAAGAAACTGTATTCTCATCTAGATTGGATAGAGTCAGGGTATTTCCCAAAATGGACCAGTGATATCAACATCATAAGTCTATTATTTACTTGCTTATATATGTGTATAAAAATATTCTCTAGCTTTCTTATAATTAGCATTATTCTTTAAAAAAACCGAGAAATCCAAAATCAAATTTCTCAACGTGTCCAGGGGTATGTAACCACTTAAAAAGGTCGTGAAACAAATCTGTTGTTAAATCT
Source organism: Andrena cerasifolii (assembly GCF_050908995.1). NCBI lineage: Eukaryota > Metazoa > Arthropoda > Insecta > Hymenoptera > Andrenidae > Andrena > Andrena cerasifolii. The sequence goes on along the minus strand of NC_135118.1, from coordinate 11,918,929 downwards.
TAATGACCACGTAACGTCATAATAGATTTGCAATGCCAATGGATGTGGTCACTGAAGTTTAGAGAACCTAATAGATATGCAAATTCATTGTCTAAGTTTATCTGAAAATCAAGATGTTATACACAGGTAAATTTACTTGTGGAATTATTTAAAATAATATTTGGGGGTAAACGTGAAATACAAACACCTCTATATGTAAGTACATACATGTGCAGATGAATTTTTAACGTGATTCGCGAAAGTGTAAGTGTAGTTTTACCGCAGAATATGAATTTTAATTAAACCTGCCAGTAGCTGTGACTTCACTTTCACGTCGAATATTCGCAGAAGGGTGATATTCTCCTGTAGCATCGATTCATAGCGTAATAAATTGATAGTGACTTCCGCGGAATCGCAAAATTGCTTATGCATTACTAAAACCATTATTACGACCACCTCCATTGAAATTTAATATAATTTCGGGTCATGTCGATTAATGATATTTCGATAAATGGCTTGGTGAATTTTGAAATCTGTAGGGGAGACCGGGGCTAAAAGTTCCAATTTCGATAAAACATACAAAATGACTGGATAATAATGTAGTTATTTTCTTCACTATTGACTAATTTCTTGTTAAATTTATTATATTCTCTGATTTTAAGCTTGTATTTAATATATCGTAATAGGTTTTCCATAGAAAGTAATTAATTTGTGGCTGACCGAAGCGGAACTTCTTACCCCTATATGGGGCAAGTTGTTATCGCATTGGGGTAACTTGGTACTAAGATACAAGAGGTGCCTTTTAATGAAATATTTCATTTTCAACTCTCACGGAAAAAATAATTTAAAGTACAACGCTCTTTTTATTTTGAAGATATAGCCGTCGGAACAACTTACCCCCGGAACTTTTAGCCCCGGTCTCCCCTACATGGCACGCCCCCCTTTTCTTGCGAAATTAAATGGGGAATTAAAAGCAAACATTTAATATATAATAGTAACAGTGAAGCAAGTACTGAATCACACATCTACACGCCAAAGTCTTCCAGCAGTACAGTTTTATTTAACGCTATGTTAGAAATTTGTTTCCAATACACAAAAATTGTAAGGTAGGAACGTGTAAATTACAGTGCAGAGTACTTCTGTTAAAATTTATATTGATCCACATGCTTATGGTTTTGTGTCGCCCCGTAGATAGCCAGCTACTATGTGTTGAGACTAAATAGTGGTTCTCTATGCCATTGAAGAAAACAAATAATAATAAAACGTGCAGCTCGTAGGTATGATACATGGACAATGTGCGCTCGATAAAATCTCATTATCGATCATGATGAATGAATAGCTACGGTCAGTTACGGTCAGTTGCACAGTACATAGTCGCCACGATGCAACTAGGACCACTTGCACTTATACATGGTGCCTCGTAGTCACTGGTACAAGCAGAAGGATGGTGATATCACATTAAAAAAAAATCGAAAATATAGAATACTCTTTTTCGTAACTAACTAGGTTTTTAAAAAAATTGAGTTTACACTGACAAGGGGAGGACACCATGTGGTAGACACCGATTTTGATCAGCCTTGGCACGATGGACCTATGTTGAAAATAAGTAATTAGGTGTCCGAGCGTTTCTGCCAACGGGCCTTAATAATAGGGATATTTACATGTAAATTATTAAAAATTTTATAGTGGCCTGGGGGTTTTAGTGGGTAACAATTCCACACTACCCTGGTGCACGCGGAGTTTCCCTTCTGGAGGCGTCGGGGTGCCTTTCGAAGATGTCTCCACGTTAAAAAAAACTTTACAATCTTTTTTTTATAAATTATTTTTTATAATTTTTTTTTTAACTTGGGGAAGTCTTCAAAAGACTCCTTCAAAGACGAATCCCCCGGAGGCGCCAGGGTAATGTGGGATTTTTACCCATTAAAATCCCACGGTCACTATGAAATTTTTAATAATTTCCATGTAAATATCTGTATTATTAAGGCCCATTCGCAGAAACGCTCGGGCACCTATTTACTTAGTTTCGTCATAGATCCATCGTGCCAAGGCTCATCAAAATCAGTGTATACCACATGGTGTCCTCCCCTTGTGAGTAGGTACACATATATCGATGGCTTAGTGCGAGAGTTGGGCAAAATGTAATCTAATTACAACTTACAAATTACGATTGAAATGTAATTGTGTAGTTGATTACACATTATTTTCTATAATCGTTAATTAGGTAGTTGGCTACAATTTTGTCAATCTAATTACAACTTACAAATTGCGATTAAAATGTAATCAACTACACAATTACATTTTAGTCGTAATTTGTAAGTTGTAATTAGATTACATTGTGTTGTTGATTACATTTTAATCGTAATTCTTAAGTTGTAATTAGATTACATTTTGCCCAACTCTGCTTAGTGAACAAATATTGTATGTCCACCTTTTGTGAAATTTGAATTTTTATATGCAACAAGTAGTTCTTGACTGTTTCTTTATGCTGCATAAAAATAGCATTTATATACTACTTCATAAATTTGTCAAAAATGATATTTTTGTTCCTTTAACGATTAAACCTATCTTTCTCGCTAAAAGTGGTCGAATTTGTAAGTTTACGAATTTGTATTAGTATTTAGTATACTATGCAACGAATCTGACAGACACGTGTTCATGCCAAACAAACATAAGAAATAAATATCGGTGGTAACAGATACGAGCTACCCAGAAATTCGTGTTATAACGGAAGGGGGACCTTGCAGCAAGAGGGGTGCAGTTTCATTTTTGACAGTTTTTGAGTCATGACGTGTAATATACATATCTAAAAAAAAATCTACATCGTTTGGTGCACGTTTGGTACAAATCCGATAACAAATGAGCGCTTTCTTGCAAATTTTGAATCTGCACCCATTACAGGTTTTGCGCGATACGAAAGCTCCAGATTTGAGAAAATTTGCCAGATACAAAAATCAAAATTATCAACACAGTAACTACTACTTCTCGTGTAAAAATATATACTTTTCAATTAGTCTTCTCTTTTTAATGTAAGTCAAAGGAACAATTTTATAAACAGTTTCTTCTAACTTACTCGAAGTTGGTAAATACGTAGCTGCACCCCTCTTGCTGCAAGCTCCTCAATTTTATTAGTATCTAACCCACCATGCCGCTGAATCGCAAAACTTGTTCTAATGCAAAATCGTTTTAACACAGAACGATTTTGTAGATATCAAGATATCCAATCGTTCCCAGGCCTAACTCGATTACCGTAATTCCAAAATTGATTGTTCGCATATCAGTTATTATACCAGCCCAGCAACAGGGTACCATTACCTGTAATAATATCGTGGGTTTAAGAAAACATTTTCGTTATTTACATATGCAAATTAAGAAGCAATCACGAGTGCCGCACGACGTCGCGCCGTAACGGGTTAATGGGCGTTAAAAAAGAATAAAGCTGCGTTTTAATGAGACTCGAGTCAGAAAATCGATCAATGAAAAGTAATCGCTGCAAATGTTATTTGAACACCTAATACATTGGCGCCTTCTTCGCGCGAGACTGTGTAAATTAACCTGTTCGGATCTTCTCACTAGACTGGTTTGGCGACTGTTGAGACAGGTCGTGGCATCAGTAACCTCGGTATCTTTCCCTCTAACCGTGAATGAAGTTGCTGGCAACACGTTCACGGTCCACGTTGCTGCCATTGACAACTGCTGTCTGCGTGGATCGCGCTACAAACCGACCAGCCATTGAGAGAAACCACGATCTGACAAAGTCCATGACGAGCACGATAAAGTTCATACTCGGTGCTTACGTCAGCGCAACCTGTCGTCGAGCATATCACTTTTTTTTTTCTTTTGATATCCGATTTTGTATACCGTTTTAAATCTGAACTTTTTTCTATGTTTTTGAAAAGTTCTTTGCAGAAAGGAAATTGAGACACTTAGCGATAGAGACACTGTGGCAGATTGCAAAACACTTTCGATTTTCTAATTACCTTTCTCGCTTTTTTTTAGTTTTTACACAGACTAGAACTGTTGAATAAAATTTAGTAGATTATTTATTATTTCTTTCTTTATTATTTTATATTTAAGTACGTGCTCGAGGATTTATGTGAGATGCACTACATTATTTATACTGGAGCTATTTCTAAAATTTCGTTTTTTTTTCTTTTTCAATAGGTTCAGGGCAGAATGGGGGTGAGGGCAAAGTATCAGGTTCAGAGGATATTTCACTATTCAGTTTCTTACGGCCAGAATCACTGCAAAGTTAAAGCGGCTCCAGAAAAAAAAACACCTATATATCAGGCAACTGTAGCGCTGTCATACATATGTATATATTATTCAAATAATTTTTTTTTGCTGTGTATAGTATTACCAAACATTACCTAAAAGTACTAGTCACAATTTGCGTTCATCTCGTTGTAATTAATTCGACAAAAATACTTGATAGCCTGGACTTGCCTAGTTCCCTTAAAGGAAGAAAATTCTGGGACACCGTGTATGCTTCGTGGTTGTGGGAACGATATTTTTTAGCACATTCTGCCCGCCCCCTTACCTTCAAGAACACACAAGCTTTGAAACTATTCATTTGGATGGGAGGGCTGCAGAGTTACGTCCGCTAATACGAAATAAACGTAGGCACAGATGAACGAGAGCCAAAGCCGCCGCGACCGGTAGAACCAGACGCACTTAACACGAATTCTCGTTGTCGAGCAGGCACTTAAATCTCGCGGCAAAAGATGCATAGTTTATTGCCCCTCGCCCCTTTATCGGATACCAGCCGCAATTGTGCCGGTGCAAAGTAGACGGACGGATGCAACGCGCTGAAATAATAAAGTAGGCCTTCTGAATCTCTCTTCCTAGTCTGTTAATCCTCTCGCGCGCAACCAACGTGGGCGACCGCTGACAGCAGGAAAAAGTTCCCCCCTAATCCCTCGCGCCTTGTTCCGGAGGAGTAGCCCGAGCTGAAACAGTCGTGTTATCCGCTACAGATGATTGCGAATAGCGTACCAGCGTGTGCTATCTTAAGGAAAAGGTGGCGAGAGTCTTGTAATCAAACAGATTTCTGATCAGAAGTCTTGGAAATTGCCAACTGCCATTAGGACCATCGGGGCCATCTCGCCACTGGGTTTTCGGTGCTTTTGTTTCACAGACTTTACAGAAACAGTAATGCCCCGATATTAGATCACGGAACGGGGATGGCGGTGATCTTCGAACGGGGTTTGACGCTATTTTTAGTTCCAGGATGTACTTAAATTATTTTAAACAAATGGTTAAGGATGATACTGGCTGCACAGTTCGAAGTGAGCGAGATATATTGAAAATGAAGAGAATAGAATAACAGTATGTGTAGTAGTAGTAGTAAAGTACTATGAAAATGTGAATTTTTATACAAGAATATGAAAATATAAGAATATAAAAATTCTAGACCATAAGAATATAACAAATCTATAAATTCTAATAAAGATATTAGATCATGAGAGTGTGTATAATTGACCACGTTTGATCTACTATTAATTATACGTCGAAGCAGTTCGAATGCGTGTAAATAAAAATATTCCGAATGAGGTCCTGTTTGGTTTCATTTTTATCGGGAAAATGTTGCCGGTGCGATAAAAGTGCTTCGACGAAGAGAAAACAGAACATATGAGACATAAAACCAGCAGAAAACCGACGTACGGCCGTTATTAAATCCTGGCAGAATCACTATAGAATTCAGAAATTGAGTTAATAGCAATAATGTATTCCAATAAGCTCTGCTAATTATATAAATTGTGGAAAAATAATTTTTTATCAATGTGGGTTAGTCCATTCTTGCTCTGAATGCCTGAATAAAATTGTCATGGAACCATTACAGATTTGTTGTAAAGCCGATATAAATCCATTACATTAGAATCGTTATAGAATCATAATAGAATCATTATCGTTGTTAAATCGACGTATGTGTAACCAATGCAGAACCCTAACCGTAACCAATACATATCCACGTCAATTACAATATATTTCCGACTCTTCCTCTCCGTTTATACGACGGTTTGAAGCTTTTATGTCCGTAAGAGCTCCAATCTCTGATTTAGAATCGTTCGCGATGCTATGACCGTGTAAAATATTCAAACGATTCAAAGGATGGGTCCCTTTGGCGGATGCCAGAGAAATAAGCACCTCATCCTGCTCAACGTTCTCACTATTGAACGATAAGGCCACCCTCAGCTTCTATGTATGGATCATTGTCTTTATCTTCCAACCTGGATTACAAGGGTATCCGAAGGGGAATGACGCATATCTCACGCAACATCGAGCCAAAGTAATGCCCTCTTAACACGATCGCGACAACGGATCTGAAGTGACCTTTGAATTCGTATTAAAAACCTGCATTACGTGTTGCTCGAGGAAACTGAAGCAAATCTATCCACCTATCCAGTAAATGTAATAGTGACGACACACCATTACGTTTTTGAATTCAACGAATCGTAAGTGTAATCGAAGAGAGATTATAGAATACACTGTAAGTGCCAAAAGTCAATAATTGTTTTTTTTTTCAACAAATTTTCTACGTGTCCATGGTAATACCATAGTAGGTGTAGAATTTTATTTTATTCCAATTTCCCTTTGTAAATAAGTTACCAATAGTGCTGACAGATGGTATCGCTGCTACGTCCAACGCTACTTCTGTAGAAAACTATGTAAGAGCCAATCAGCTATGGATATTCTTTTCAATAAATTTCGACTATATTAAGGCAAAATATAGAAAATTTCGTGATGCATTTAGGTTATTGTATACTTAAGCATATTTAGCAATCAAAATAAATAAAATTTCGTGAATATTTTAAGGGGTTATGCCTAGTCAGGCGGTCGAAAAGAGGCGAATATTTGTGAATTTTTTTTGAAGAAGCGGAAGCGTATGTTTTTACAGAACTTTTTGCGCTTAAAAGAGCAACATTTAAAGAACATTTGGTAATTTTTTCATGGAAAAATATTTACGTTTATGATAAAATAAAAAGCGACATCCAAGAAGCATTTTTAAAAATTTGGTTTTGCGGTGAGCATTACCATTCGGAACCAGATTATCTAAAATCAAGGAACAAAGAAGATTTCGTTAGTATATTAACGTATCCTCAGGTTGACGGAGAGAATTTTCCGAAATATTAAGTTAAAACAAAATGGCGGCTATTTAAAGTTGAAATCCTGACTTTTTCCTGCAAAAATTACGTGAAAAAATCAGGATTTCAACTTCAAATAGATGCCATGTTGTTTTAACTTAATATTTCGGAAAATTCTCTCCGTCAACCTGAGGATACATTAATATACTAACGAAATCTTTTTTGTTTTTTGATTTTAGATAATCTGGTTACGAATGGCAGTGCTCACCGCGAAAGCAAATTTTTAAAAATGCTTCTTGGATGTCGCTTGTTACTTTATTATAAACTTAAATATTTTTCTACGAAAAAATTACCAAATGTTCTTTAAATGTTGCTCTTTTAAACGCAAAAAGCTTTGTAAAATTATACGCTTCCGCTTCTTCAAAAAAAAATCACAAATATTCGCCTCTTTTCGGCCGCCTGACTAGGCATAACCCCTTAACGTCAGCGAAGTTCATTCTCTCTCCTGAAAAATTTGATTTTTGGCACCTAGAGTGTTTTCTATGGGGACTCTTCAATTAGTATTCCACGTTGCCGCGCAGCTTTTATTTTTGAAATTTTTCGATGCTTCGTGATATCCATTATCGCGTTAAATCACATTTAACATTTATAGGAAACAGCAAATGATACTTGAGGAAGGTGCGACTTCTAAAGCCAGCTATCGGCTATAATCTACCGTGCTATAAAGAGAAGTGAAGTACTAGTTTAGAAGTTAACAGTCGTTGATACGACGTCGTAAAAAGCTGAAGCTCAGAGGAAAGAGCCTTGGATCTTTTTTACACGCGGTACTTCTATGGTTTGTGATTATTCTTTCAGATGCATTCGCTAGAAAAAGTGCAGCCACTTTTAGAAAGATTGGATTTGCGTTGAAAATATCCGAAATACCAGTCGTGAACCACACGTGCGCCTCGTGGGGGGAAGAAAAACAGGGCGAAATAAAGTTTTTCGTACAACGGTAGCTGGAGCCTCTAAAATTCATGAAAACAAATTCGACGGGTTTTCGGATGAAGAGTTTCTCGGTCAGCGACCAAGGCTTTCCATTCACAGTTACCGTGGGCGCGTAGATACGTTCTGGTAGGTGTGTAGCCGTTTACGAGGTTACGCTTCACGATAAAAGTAACCGGTAACGACGATGAGTCCGATAACAGTAACAACCCTGAAAGACGTTAGTGAACGTCAACTTTCGCAATAATACTGGCACCAGTAATAACACCGTTAGGTATGCCGCAGATAAGAAAAGTGTGCTAGGCGTATCCTTTTAGCCCCTATTAAGGGGACTAGGCAGTCGAAAAGTCGATCTTTTTATTGCATTTTCCGAAACTACTATCTTTTCTCAATAAAATGCCGCTTGGTTTATAGTAAAATTTGCAAAATTGTTGATTTGGCAGCTAAAAACGTTAAGCGGCAACCTATAGCGTCGCCTTTGCCCAGAAAGTTTAAATGCGTTTTTCTCGAATATTTATTTCTCTTCATTTTTTCCTGATTGCGAGCGAATTGAGGTTCAAATCGACTTGGAAAAAATTACAGGATGTGTAGAACATGTGCCATTTCGGCGCAAACCTCTGGTATGGTCCGTAAAAATTCGAGATCTTCATAAAAAAAATTAAGAAGTCACCGGATTTTGGTAGCACACAAACAATGATGGCTTTTTTTTCTCAGTGAATACAACGAATTACAATGTCAAACTTTTTTTTTCATTTATTAAGCTACTTGTAATGTATACGGAACAATTTTTAAATAAGCTTTTAATTTTGTTTTTTCAATGTTATCTGCAGTTCAAAATCGCGCCTTCGAAAAGAAATACCTCCCTGACGGGAGTGATTTAAGCTCACAGACTCATTTGAAATAAAAAAACCAAGCTGATTCTTAATCATTATGAGTAGCGCTATCGCAAGTACCAGAATTAGCCACGTAAGTTAAAATTTAACAAAATTGCGCGCATTCAAACTTCAAGTTTCGAAATTTTCCATTCCTACATGAAGTTTGAATGCGCGCAATTTTATTAAATTTTGACTTACGTGGCTAATTCAGGCACCTCCGATAGCGGTACTCATAATGATTAAGAATCAGTTGGGTTTTTATGTTTCAGTTGAGTCTGTGAGCTGAAATCACTGCCGCCGTCTTTCCCAAGGCGCGATTTTGAACTCCAGATAATATTGAAAAAACATCATTAAACGTGTATTTAAAAAATTGTTCCGTATACATTACAAGTAGCTTAATAATTGAAAAAAAAGATTGACATTGTTATTCATTGTATTCACTGAGAAAAAAAAGCTTGACTGTTGCCGAATTTTGCGGCGTGATTACCAGAATGACCCCTTAATTCAGATATATTTTGAGGGACTTACCAATTCATAGCTTCCCCAATAAATCATTTCGAAATATCCCCAGTACCAAGTTCAAAGAAAATGGCGCTTGGACAAGTAACAGAATAGGAATATGTATAAAACATGCTCGTGATATTAACGAGAAAACTGCCTCTGATTTTGCGTTACGAGTTACAAATGTATGCATGTAGGTATGTCGCCAACCGTGCATCGTGATAATTACAAAAGCTAATTTCCTTATCGATAATCCCTTTATTACGATATGGGTACGAACGTTCATATTTATAATGCAAAGGGAAATTATTATTGATGGATACGATAATCTACTGTGACTATAATGAATATGAAAACCGAGCATTACGAAATCACAACGAATAACCCGTAAAATATACATTTATTTATTACGTAACACTTATCCATATTAGGTAGCTACTGTGCGATTTCAAATAAGTATAAAACACTTTAACCAACAACGTGTCTACTTAGCTACTCCACTTCAAATATTCTTCAATGCACCAACGAAACTTTGATACATTCATTTTGCCTCCTTACATATCCACGCGCCTCTTAATAAAATAACAAACTTAAAACCAGAGGTGAGCAGAATTTGTATTTAAATAAAAATATCGAATAACGAATAAAAGTTAACAACTATTCGTCGCGTGTCGAATAAAGTTAAAGTTCAAATTGAAAAATTTATTGTACGCTGTAGTCGAAACGCCCGACCACACATATCAGTTCCGCGAGGGTTCAGTGCCGTCAGTGTCAGTGCTAAAAAGATATCGTTTCCCTGTTTTGGAACGGAGGGCTGTCACTGACGATGAAGCACATTGACACTGGCGGCTCTGAACCGTCGCGGAACTGATATGTGTGAAGCCGCGTTAAATCGGTGCAAGCCCGGTTTGTTTCACCAGGCGGTTAACATCGCCCCCAAAAAAGTACGGGGCTGGTGAAATTTTATATAGAAGCGTTCACTGACGTCGAGGCAGACTGCTGCCAGTACTGCGGTATGCGTGTATTCGTTATTGGATTGCGGCAGATACCGCACCTCAATTATTTACACTCTCTACAGTCAAGGTGCTCTCGGCCCCTAGCAACCGTTCGCAGTAATAGGACCACTGATTTACAACTTTGACTCGGCCGTCTATCGGGAAACGGCGCTGAAATTAATTCGAGCATATCGGTAAAAGCAATGTGCGGAAATCCGGGGTGCTTGCCAGGAGAATCGCCGAATTGCCCAGTTGCGTTCGTTTCTATTGGGTACCGCTGGCTGGGCCAGTTCTTACTAATTCGTTCGAGCACGAATCAGATTTTTTATTCATTCTGCCTTTATTTGGAATTTTAAAAGTGATGTAGAAATGATTGGAACTGAGTGAAGTAACTTTGAGGCCGACTTAGATTTTTTATTCGCGTTGTCTTCGCCTAGAACTTTGGAAGAAAGTGGTACAGAAGTGATCGAAACTGACTGAAGTATCTTTGCCTCCAAATTAGATTACTTATTCGTTTTTTATTCACTTAGAATTTTAGAAGACTGTGGTATAGAAGTGAGAATTTCTTCACTTAGAATTGGGGTGGTAATTGCATGGAACTATGAGCACATTAAAAGCGACTTCAAAAAAATAAAAATGCAATAAAAAATAATTTTTTCCCTTATTTAATCTACGACTGTAATATTTTTTAAGTTGACGCCGGATTTACACAGTGCAAACGATGAGGCGCTGACTTAAAAAATATGAGAGTCGTAGATTAAATGAGGGAGAAAATTATTTTTTATTTTTTTTAAGTCGATTTTAACTTTTTAATTTTTTTTATTTTTGACTTTGTAGTTTTATATATATTGACACAACATGCTGAGGAGATATGCGCGTGCGTACATAAAATAATAATAATTAGGTGACAATAGTCCTTATTATTAACCAGAACTGGCAAAATATTGGGCCAATATTGATGCAGTGCAGGTTGGGACCACCGGGGAATCGCTCTATTTCGAATCAAAAAAAGATTATCAAAATCGGTCCATATGCTGGGGAGTTATGCGGGAACAAACATAAAAAAAAAATACATACGGGCCGAATCTATATCCTCCTCCTTTTTGAAGTCGATGAAAAACGAAAGAATCCACAATAATTCTGATAGAAGAAAACAAAAAGCATGAAGTAATATAAGTAGGGGAAACCGGGGCTAGTTGATACAGGGGGCAAGTTAATACAGACGAATTATCTCGACACCGTATATATGTAGCTCCATTTGAGCGAGATATGTGAAGATTGTTTTTCAATTCTTTCCTACGATCCAGTGTACGAGTGTGTACACTGTACATTGACGTTAACAATCGTTTTTTTAAATTGTTTTCGTTTATATAGAGAAGAAGTAAATAGTTTAATACATACAAATTGATCGTCCAAATAACATTTTTTCATTCATTTTGTATGTATTTTCTCAACTTTTCATTTGCAATATATTAAAGAGGAAGGACCAAAGTATATTTTAGCATATTTGTTTTAAGTAATTAATTCAAATAACAAATGAAAAAAATTGAAAACAGAATAGCGTATCAACTAGCCCCGCAGTGGGGTAAATTGATACATTTTACCTTCGTCCAAATAACATTTTTTCATTCATTTTGTATATATTTTCTCAACTTTACATTTGCAATATATTAAAGAGGAAGGACCAAAGTATATTTTAACATATTTATTATCAAGTAATTAATTCAAACAAAAGTGAAAAACATTGAAAACTGAAAAACGTATCAACCAGCCCCGGTCTCCCCTACCTATAATACATAAATTCATTACGAAATGAGAACCACAGGAACTGATTGGACAAAGTGCACAGTCCACCGTTCCAACCCCAGTGATCAGAAACGGTAAAAGTGGCTCTGAACTCTGTTGCTTGATTTTATCAATCTGTCTATCGAATAGAATCGAACACTGCCATTGCTCCGTGTAGTACATGAAACGTTCCTCTTCTGTTGCAGGTATATTCACGGTAATGTGCTACAACGTGCTGTGCGACAAGTACGCGACGCGGCAGATGTACGGTTATTGTCCGAGCTGGGCCCTCGATTGGGAATATCGGAAAAAAGGAATACTCGATGAGATACGACATTACGCGGCAGACATCATCAGCCTGCAGGAGGTCGAGACGGACCAATTCTACAATTTCTTCCTACCGGAGCTTAAGCAGGACGGTTATGACGGCATCTTCTCCCCGAAGTCACGGGCGAAGACAATGGCAGAGAACGACCGTAAATACGTGGACGGCTGTGCCATTTTCTATAGGACGGCGAAGTGAGTAAAAAATATTTGTTTATACGTATGTACATATACTCATACCTCGGCGTGCACTACACTTAGGGTTGCCAACTTTCTTTCGGGAAAATATACTACTTTAAGGCCAATTGTGATAAAAAATACAGTACATTGTGAGAAAATATAATACTCTTCAAAGGAAAGTATATAGTGTAAATTAAAACGACATCTTATTTTTTAAATGTACTTTTTTGTGCATTTTGCAATATTAAGGGGGTGTTCCGATCCAGAGCCCATAAAATAGGTGATCTTTACGAATTAATTAAAGGAAAACTACTACATGTACTTTAATGGGAGTTTTTGCATCGTATTAAGAATGTCATAAACTATAGAAATATAGTTTTATTATAATTAATCATTGCAGACGGCACTCGGTTAAGTCGAGGCGTCAAAAAATTCATCCGAAACGGTGGAACCTACAGCACCTAAACCATTGGTCTGAAGTAAAAATAATGCCAGATCATTGAAGGGCATGAAACTCGCTACTGGACTTACCAGAAAAAATTACAAAAATGACATTTTTTTGAGAAAATAACGACACTTGAAGTTTGTAATCACTTTTTCCCTATATTTTCGTGCTTTCGAGGCCTTTAAAAATTACAAATGTTCAAAATTTATAAATTGTTAGTGGTTTCTCCACTACACAGAAGTATATTCTTCGAAATAAAAATAGTTCGATTGAATCGGATAATAACTTTTTGAGATGTTGGTTCCACCGATTTTCAGAACACTGTTCCGAGAAAAACGGGTTAAAATTTTTACGTGAACTACTCAAATGCCTAAAACTTCAGGAACTTTATGAATTTCGAAAAATCCTTTTAAACACTTAGGTATTCTTGAAAGGTTGAACATTCGAAAAATGAAATAAAAAAAAATCGATTTTTACCCCGGAACCTCCCCTAAATTAATTGATTATCTTTAACAAATATGTCAAAGCTTTGATTGCACTGAAACTCCAAATTAACACAGGTATATAAGGAGCTCATTCTTTATGAGGTAAACTGGCACTGTTTCTCTCTTCCCGTCAATTCATATCCATTATAGAACAAGTCCTCTCTGTTAAAATTGAAATTGGCAAATTAAAGTTTTGAGGTTGCCATAGAATAAAAAAATAAGTAAAAATCATAGAATTTTATCGATGTATCAGAAATATAGTTGTTTCACGTACTATATCTTTTTCTAACAGTACGTAGTACAGTAAACAAAAATATAGTGCAATACTATATATTATAGTACTGTTGGCAACCCTAACTGCTCTCGGATAGCATGATTTCGATTTAACACTATCGGAAAAAAGTAACAATATTGAAACACAAAGCAGTTTATAAATTCGTTCGCTCAGGCAAACATTACAGAGAAAAAAATTTACGATGACGTTTATAGTAACGTTTGAAACAGTTTTCCTCGTTTCTGTTTTTTTATTAATTAAATACCTACGCGAACGTGGTAATTTGTGTGTATACGGGAAAGGGCTGTTGCAGTTTTAAATTAATTGTTAGTTGAATACGTGTCTCGATCCACACGGTATCAATTAATCGTGCGGATCGGGGATTGCATGTATTATATATCTCTATAGCACTCGTTATTAATATTAGATATCATAATCCGCAAACTCGATATCCAAACACTGGAGTGTAGCAGGACTGTTAACGATTTGATTGTTCTATTCAAGATTATAAATAGCTTGGTATGCAGCTCGCATGTAACCAGTCAAATAAATTTGAATGTATGTTCCTGAACGGGCTATCAGGCATACTTTTCTATTCAGATCTCTCACTTTCGCCTCCAGATTTGGTCTCACTGATCCCCTTAACAGGATCTGTAATCTGGCTAACTTGTAATGCAATGAGATTGACTTCATCTATGGATCCCCTTCCACTTTTAAAAGCAGTGTCTACAGAGCGGTAGATAACGATAGGTCCTGATATTTATACATTCTTATTCAGTTGATTCATGTTTCTGTATCCTGTTACATTTTTAGTCTCCGCTATGTATCGTTTACTCCTGTTTTCCTTACTAAATGGGTCTTACACATACAAGAGAAATAAATAAATAAATAGGTAATCAAAAATTCACTTTTGAACGCTATTACTGAAACAAAATTTTAAAAATACAAACTTGTCGAAAATAAGTTATTAAAATAAATTATTAAAAATTTCATAGTGGCCATGGGATTTTAATGGGTAAAAGTTCCACACTACCCTGAAGCCCCCGGGAGATTCCCGTCTGAAGGAGTCGGGGTGTCTTTTGAAGATTTCCCAAAGTTAAAACAGAAAATTTATAAAAAAAAAGTAATTTATAAAAAAAATGTGTAAACTTTTTTTTAACGCGGAGACATCTTCAAAGGGACCCCAACGCCTCCAGAAGGGAATCTCCCGCGGGCGCCAGGGTAGTGTGGGATTTTTACCCACTAAAACCCCACGGCGACTATGAAATTTTTAATAATTTCCATATAAATATCTTTATTATTAAGGCCTATTGACTGAAACGCTCGGACACCTATTTACTTATTTTCGACATGGATCCATCGTGCCAAGGCTCATCAAAATCGGTGTCCACCACATGGTGTCCTCCCCTTCTCAGATTTCGAAATATGACTATAATCACAAAAAATCTGACTATAACTGGAGGACACAACCACTGTTACGATTGTGCAAATCGTCAAAAGGATTTAGACGTACAAAATCACATTTCATACAAACCCCATAAATGAAATGATAAAAGCACAGAGAAGGTCGTCGAATAATTTCAAAAATACTTCGCATGAAGTGGCATCACTATATACCTACCCAGCACGCAAGCCCAAATATTTGAGGCACAAAGGTGTCTATATTATAACGTAGTAAAGCACGTATAGGCGTGATGGAAAGGTGAAATGAAACATACACTTCGCTATCGTTAAAATGATCTGCATCATCAATAATATGTTTATCCATCGGATTATGATGTATCGGCCGCGCAGAGCTGGCCGTAAGTTGAAGACGCTCGGAGCGACCCGACCGCATTCGCACACGAGATACGTCTCTCGCGGACTTGAATTACGAGCGGTGTATCGAGCTTTATTTTATTATCGCATTTTATTGCTTTTCAGCAGGAATATGCGGACGTGCGCACGGGTAGGCAGCTGTGGCGTTTCGCATTAATCATCGGCCGCTTTATCAGCCCCGAAGGATATCTGTTGCGACTAATACTTATTCTCAGTGCATCGTGACATAATGGCTACCCGGCGATATTACGCCGTTCCGATGCACGGTGTTATCGAGGTAGCAAGAACGACTGACTGTATGCATATGTCGCGGTAGCAAAACCCTTTGTGACAGGCACAAGATACGCCAAACGATGCAATTTTCGATTGTGTTCACTGCTTGCTTTCTGTCTGTGCAGAACCGTCCTATTCTACTGGCAAGTTAACTGAATAAAAAATTATTTAAGTAACGCATCAAATAAAAGTTACTTTAACTTTAGATTATTTGACGAATAAAGTTAATTTTTTTTATTCGTCGAGCGTTTCAACTTCAGCGTCAAATCAATTATTTAACTTTAACTTTAACTTCAACTTTATTCGACGTCAAATAATTTTATGGCGCGCGGTCAAGCTCCGAGGACCGTCATTGGGCAGTATACAGGTGACACAACATTTTAAATAGAGGTGCAGGTGATGACAACAATCCTACTCAAAATTAAAGATCAAAATTTTCGCAAATAAAGAGCCGACCCTAACCCAGACCTAATCCAGACCTAACCCTTGACTCTATAATCCACGCACGTACTTAATTGATTCAGCGTAACGATCCGATACCTCCTCCCTTACGGTCCTCTATTTCAAACTAAGTGAAATACATCCCCCCTCCCCCCCTGCCACGGAACTTCTCTATTAGTTCACGAAGATGGCTGAGAAGTAATACAAGTGTTGGGCAAATGTGCACGGTGTGTCGTGCTGGAATCTTCGCTAAAGCATGATCTATTCGACACCTGGTCAGAAACGTCGATACTTTTGATCCCCGATAAACCAAAGATTGCACCGTACAAGACTGCACTGCACCCCCCACCCCCTCCCGTCCTCCCTTTCCTCGTATATCGAAGAAGTTTTCTTTTTTCGCGGAACTTACTTTCGCGACGCGCAGGGATGAGAAACTTGGGAACTACGAAGCTATTACAACGCGTTACCAGCGGGCTGCAGCCTGCCTTTGACAATTGCTCCAAGAGCTGTCGACGTAACTCCAGTAAGTCGTTTAAGCGCCCGATGGAAACGCAGCGTCGACTTGGGCGCCATTTGCATCTCGCGAAATGTCAATGCTTGGAATTCACTTGGGCTGAAGTCGTTTAACAAACACGTGTCGTTTGGCCGGGAATTTAACCCTTCAGCTGAGGATGTAGACGTTCGTTTGCGAAACGCGTTTACGTGGGGCGTAAGAAAGTCTTCGACTTTAGACACCTTTTGCCTCATTTTTCTGTCACGGTTCTACTAGCAATGGCTTACGTGGAATTACGATAAAACATACCAGGGAGAAATGAATTTCTGCTTGAAGCGTAACGTAACTAAAGAGTTCACTCGATTGTTGTTTAGATGAGAAACATATGTAACACGGGGTACGTGTAATTACCTGTAACTTCGCCTCAATTCCTTATCGACTATACGGGGTGTAAAACAATTATTTTGAAAAATGTAGTCAGGGGCGAATTTGAAAATTTGGCACCCCTAGGGTAACAAGCGTCTGCCGCCCTTTCCACGAGATATGATCAAATATTTTAATTTAAGAGAGTCGAAACTATTTCAACATTAATTCGATATGGCAACTCATATATGAGTCACTGCTAATCCGCTATTTGGAAAAAGGGAACTGTTTTTAAAGCTCTCTCAAGCCTCTGTGTTTAAACCTTTTCCAATTTCTTTCGCTTAAAATATGTCGCTCCCCAAATTTGCCGCTCCCAAAGTTTGCTGCTCCCCAAAATTTGCCACTTCCCAAAAATTATCGCTCTCCAAAATTTATCGCTCCTCAAAATGTATCGCTCTCCAAAATTTGCCACTTCCCAAAAGTGGTCGCTCCCCAAAATTTGCCGTCCCCAAAATTTGCCGCCCCTCAAAATTTGCGCTCCCCAAAATTTGTTGCTTCCATTTGCCGCTCCCCAAAATTTGATGCTTCCCAAAATATGCCGCTCCCCGAAACTTACCGCTCCCCAAAAATTTATCTCTCCTCAAAATTTGCCGCACCCTAAAATTTTCCACCCTCAAAATATGCCACCCCCAAATTTGCGGCCCTAAGCTGCAGCCTAATTCGCCTATACCCAATTCGCGCCTGCATAAAGTCCCCTTGACCTCGAAGTTTAAAGTCAAAATATTTCTTCTGTATCGTGTTCTATTCCCTAAGTATAATAACTAATTTCTAGGCCAGGCTTTAGAAAATACTTCAATTCTATTCGTAAATCACTTACAATAAAGAATCTAGTAAGATTTCGAAGACAAATTTCGTATTGATTACAAAATGGGAAAGTATTCATTCATGAACATCGTATGGAGCACTGTCGACTATAAACGTCTACAGGAAACGCTGCTCCAGCTTGCTGGTCGTAACTCCCCGGGTACACGATGAGCACGATTTCCATGTTGAGAATCAACCGGTTGAATTGACCTTAGTTGATACTTGTTCACCGATTGCCTCGAGATCACTTTAAGGTCTTTAAACGTATATATTCGGATGAAGATGTAGTCTATTACTCGCGTGAAATATCACGCGACGTGTCATTATTGTCTGCGCAGACGTTGATACATGTTCTCCATTCGATATACAGTACTGCTTAGTTAAAAGAAAGTTTAAACTCTGAACAGTAAGAAAAATAAAATAGTTTCATTAGAAACAATCACATCTTAAAACTTGTGTTCCTTAAATTCGCGAGATGTCAAATAGGCCTGTGATATCAACCTAATATTTCACGCCTACTATTAAATTAGTCATACGGACATGTAAACAGCGCCGTATTTATGCTAGCGGAGGCCACAGGCGGAACATCATTATGAGGCCCCAAAAGAACAAGTCTGTTTCTACAGTTTTGTGAAATATGTAGATACAGGTAGATGCCCTCACGTATATGAATTTTATGCAATACAGCCCTACTTGTTAGTTTGATATTCTAAAGAAAAAACGACCTATCTATTTCAAATGGAGGCGGGAGGCCTATTAAATTTCTCAGCTGCCTCTAGTTTTTATATTATGAATTTAATATTTAAAAAGAAATATTTTATTTTGCTACTATAACTAGGCTGTTTTCTATATCGATATTCGTGAACAGTAAGGTCTTAAAATGTGGCCCCATAGAGCAGTGTTTCCTTTTGAATCACGATCCCCTTTTATAACATTCAAATAACTAAAAGTGAGGTAGATATTTCCTTCCTTTCATTTATGAAAAATGAGTGTTACACCGTTAGGATAGAATACGACAATATGGCAGCATTAAAATAAACAACTACTAAAAATCGTCAACTAAAAATAACCGTCCGATCCCCCAGGAAACACTTCGCGAGCCACAGGTTGAGAATCACTGCCACAGAGAGTCAGGCCCCAGCTTCCGCCTTAGCACACCTTGCGGTAAATGCGGCCCTGCGTGTAAAAATATAATTTTAAATTTACTTTTGTCCACCGCTGTAGCTGATTTATGGTAGCAACACGCAAATCACGCGAAATATCAGGCATTATAAACCAGGAATAATGACGGAATAAAGTGCTCGTTACGTGGTACAATGGATCGACATACTAATATCAAATTATTAATTCAGTGATACCGTCGTTCCCCGCTGCGATTCTGTATGCGCGCTTAAACGGAATTTATTAACGTGCCATTCTCTGGAGAGAAAAAAATGTGCAATATGAATCCTATGTGACGTC
The DNA here is from genome assembly GCF_050908995.1 of Andrena cerasifolii. NCBI lineage: Eukaryota > Metazoa > Arthropoda > Insecta > Hymenoptera > Andrenidae > Andrena > Andrena cerasifolii. The sequence goes on along the minus strand of NC_135118.1, from coordinate 11,899,307 downwards.
ATGTGCGGAGAACAAGTACGATACAGTGGATTGGCTTAATTATTTTCACCGAGCATTCGTGCAAGTCGCTATAGAACTTGAGTGTACCGTGGGTCAGTAGTAAAGTTTATGACGCTCATTCTCAGTTCCGTGGTATAAGATAGAGAGGCGTGGAGCATTAGAGGGAGCGTTGTAGAAATATTAGACGTCACCCCTCGCATCTCTGGGGATAACAAGATACGAGACAGAAATGGTGCACAAATGGACTCTGTTAACGGCTAACGTGCAATGGAGGCAATATATCCAGCGCGGACTATAAAGAGAGCAGCTTCTTTAAGAGATTATAGCTTCTTGTAATTTCTTGTGCTGCGGAGCCTTGCGAGTGTGCTTATGGAATATTATATTGAAATCTACATAATTAACGAAGTTATGGAATTTTAAGCGAATTAACTTCTAGGCGAACCAGGGTGGGGTGCCACCACCCCGCTACGAGGGCCAATAATATAATCGACAGTGGCGGCAGAATTTCAAATTCTGATATAGTCCCTGGATACAGAGAAATTTTGAACTGTTCTGAATTATTGAATAACTCTGTTTGAATATAATTATACCATCGCTGCCACAAGCTTTCTTCTGTTTTAAAACATATCTAATGATAGTTCGTACGAGTCATAAAATTAATTCTGAGATCTCCATGGATTCGAATCAGATCAAGAGTCAAATCTGGACATTAGACATCTTTTCCATCTATAGTCACGTGCCACACATACGGGGAACAGGGGCAGATTAATATTTTTTGGGTCCGGGGCTGCCAAATCTTCGAGGGCCCCATTGGTTGAAAACCGGTGGTGAGGGGTGTAATAAATTATTTGAATGAAGCGTACAATAAAATAGGTAAAGCTTCAAAAATTGAAATTTATTCTAAATAAGATTAAATAACATTTAATCATAACGAAAAATAATGACGTACAAATATATAATATTGAAAGGCAAACGTCGAAAAGATATATTAAAATAAACTTTTAGTGCGATTTCTAATTATTTCAAAAAGGAAGCAGTAAACAAAATTCCATTCAATTATTTTTTACATAAATGGAAGGCCCCCCTCGGCTGCAGCCCTCACCCCTTGATCTGACTTTGATGGGGAAGAGGAATGTGGCGTAGGGGAGGCCGGGGTAAAGTGAGCTCGAAAAAGTTTGAAGTCGAATAAAATTTATTCCTTTCAATAAAAATCCGTGGGAATAGATTTATAATGTAATTTAAACATTACTGTTGGTAAATGACGAATAGCAATGCTTAAAATAAACTTAGAGTATATTAAAATTCAACTTGAAAAAAAATTATGCAAGGGGTATCATTTTACCCCATACATGTTCAAAATCCAAGTTGTAAAGTTTCATTCCCACTGATTAAGCAAAACTGTGCCTTATCAGCTGTTTCGAAAACTCACATGGAAAGAACAGATTGGAAGAAAAACAATCTATCCCTTCTTTAAGGGGTCTTTCCACTGTAACGCCCTAAAAAATTATCGTTGTTTGGAACGTTTTTTGTCACAAAAGGAATGTGTTTACTAAATTAAAGTTTTTCCTACTTATTAACACGTGTTTTGAGAATAGAATGTTTTTATGTTTTTCATAATTCTTCATCAATCCAATCACATCTAGTTCGGGATATACCGAGAGCCATGCTGATTACAACTTTTTTGTTTTTTTTCGGTTCAGATACATGATTCCTACAAAATCGACCGCGCAATCGAGACGTCCCTTTTTTACAGCGCATTTTACACCCACCTATTTTTGCGAAAGCAAGTATTAAAAAAATATGGAAAAAATTGTTTTGTATTCTCAAAACACGTATTAATAAATAGAAGAATACTTCAATTCAGTAAACACATTCTTTTTGTGACAAAAAAGGTTGCAAACAGCGGTAATTTTTTAAGGCCTTACAGTGGAAAGACCCATTAAAACCAACGTGTCCTAATTTGTAAAAGTATTTCCGTGTTATAGAAATTGAAACCACCACTTTGTATCACGAGGTTCTAATAGATTGTTCCCGCTTTTTGTTACAGATTTACCTTGATAAAAGAGCATTTAGTTGAATTCAATCAATTGGCAATGGCAAACGCAGAGGGCTCTGATAATATGCTAAACAGAGTGATGCCGAAGGATAATATCGGGCTAGCTGCCCTTCTTAGGACAAAAGAGGCTGCCTGGGACAACGGTAAGCAATAGTATAGGTCTGCTAGCAATAAAAGGTAGTAACATGAGACAAGTCAAGGAGACACCTTCCCCTATTATTTTGTGCCATACGATAGCCCACACGAAGTGTTAAGTGTTAATTAATATTCGAAATTACGCATTCCCCCTTGCGCCTTGTTTCCCCATAATTGATAGAGAGCACTGCCCTCCCTCTACACGTATATACGAGTATGCATACCGGGTAAGTCGTACATTTTGAATGCAGTTGATCTGCTGCACAGTTGACGGTAGAAACGAATGAAAAGAATTCAATGGTACAAAACTGGCTGTCTTTCCACAACGTGTCTTTTTCTCATAAATGTAACAACGCACGGAGAAAGTGTGAGCGGGTGGTATTTTTAAATAGAACCACCTAATTTTTCTTGGTGTAAATCACCCCTTCTGATAATTCCAGGATTCGCAAGGTATTTAAAGTTATAAACGCACTGAGCGCCAATGGTAAAAAGGGTCACGAAATTTTCACCGAAAGACAGAAATTTTCGCGAAGAAAAATCGTGCAATAAATCCCCCTGAGTCATTCTGAAAGGCGAATTACCTCTACTTTCTCTTCCACAAGTTGATTTTCCTCGCAAATGATTTAACACTGAGAAGCGAGGCGGGAACAGATTTCTGCATTATTCGAATAAATTTTTATTCCAATGATCTCGAATAAGAATTGCGAATAAAACGAAGTAACTCAAGACAATTTTTTAAAAACTTTTTTAATAAAAAATTATTCGTTATTCTCGAATAACTTCGTTTTATTCGCAATTTTTATTCGAGATCATTCGAATCGAAATTTATTCGAATAATTCCCAGCTGTGGGGGTGGGAAAGTCGATATGGTATTCTGTTCTCGAAAATTTCCCCCCAAGTAATCCCACAGAGTCCCGCAAACTATTTACATAGAGTATCAATTTAATTTGCAGTTGATTCAAAAAGTCGTTTTCTCGAAAGCGAAGCGTGAGAGAATTTCATTTTATACTTTTCAATTACTTTCGCAATCAGTAACCACCTTGTTTTCGGTTACCTGTACCTCAATTCCGAATACACCCTGTACATACGCGTATAGCGTGCAATCTGAACGAGCCCGGGTAAAAGATGGTTCTTTCGACGAGGATTTCTAAAAGAAACTAGCCCACTGATGAAATTCTATAATATAAACAGTAGGAGGTATCCATTGCACCTGCAAAAAAATCCGCGCCCTGGCGATAGCCTCCTAGATACAGGGTATAGCTGGATAGCTGGGCGCATCGTGCAGCTCGCGTGTTGCGGGTGCCACCGTCGGGCGATTAATAAGCACATTGATATACGAGCGGAATATTAACCGATTGAGTGTACTCAACTTAATTACCCGATCCGTTACACAGCACGTCGCCTCCATCCACAAGGTTGACTTCCAATGAAGTTCAATCGCGTTTTGATTTCCGAGTCTTGCTCGTCGAAATACAAATTCCATGGAACTTTAAACTGCCCCTCGTTAAGTCGAGTGCAAAATACGTTCCTCTGTTACCCACAGTTTCCTTCGGGGAAAAATTATGGTGGTTCGAGCTAATTTACTAGAACCACTGTCTCCACGTAGAATTTGAACCGCGGGGAAAGGAAGTTTTATAACGATATATGCGCTAACATGAGCACGTTTCAGTGCGATATGAAATGGGCAGTAAAACGCAGCAGCACGATGCGACATATGCTGTGCACAGAACTTAGTGGCCGTGCAACAGGTTTATTTCGATAGCGTAGTGAAACAAAATCGTGAGCTCCTATCTAACCGATTCTACTATAGTGCTAACAGAAAACGTGGCGAGAGATGGTAGAACCAGTAGCAACATTTAAAGAACGTCTGGTAATTTTTTCCTGGAAAATATTTACGTTTATAATAAAATAACAACCGACGGCCAAGAAGCATTTTTAAAATTTTGGTTTCGCGGCGAGTATTGCCATTCAGAACCAGATTCTTTAAAATTAATAAACAAAGAAGATTTCGTTAGTATATTAATGTATCCTCAGGTTGACGGGGAGAATTTTCCGAAATATTAATTTAAAACAAAATGGCGGCTATTTAAATTTGAAATCCTGATTTTTTGTGCGCAAAATCACGCGAAAAAAATCAGGATTTCAACTTCAAATAGACGCCATTTTGTTTTAAATTAATATTTCGGAAAATTCTCTCCGTCAACCTGAGGATACATTAATGTACTAACGAAATCTTCTTTGTTTTTTGATTTTAAATAATCTGGTTCCGAATGGCAGTGCTCAATGCAAAAGCAAATTTTTAAAAATGCGTCTTGGATGTGGGTTGTTATTTTATTATAAACGTTAATATTTTTCTACGAAAAAATTACCAAGTGTTCTTTAAATGTTGCTCTTTTAAGCACAAAAAGTTCTGTAAGAATATATGCTTCCGCTTTTTCAAAAAAAATTGACAAACATTCGCCTCTTTTTGGCCGCCTGACTAGGTATAACCCCTTAAATGTAGATCATATGCTGTGCATAATAGGCACTGATCTCTGAAAGGAAAAGCGCCAATAGAACGAAGACGCATAACGTATAATCAAAAGATAATATTGTATAATACATTACTGTATTACCAGATCTTAAAATGACGTGAAACAGTAAATGTCAACTGGAGAATCTAAACGAGACATAACACCTGGAGTGACTCTCCTTAGTTTTATGATCTCGAAACGTGATTGTCAATATCGAGCTTGATAGGAAGAAATTCTCTGCGATTGTGTGTATTTTATTGTTACAGTGAAATTAAATCAACTCTTCAAGCAGCGAATACCAATGCTCCCAAAGATTGTTACATCTGCATTTGATTTCTTACAAGGGAACACCGCGAACCCGCACCCACCGATTGGAACGAAACTTTGTCGGTTCATAGAGTGACTCGAGACAAGAACAAAGATTTTTTTTTAAACGACTATTGTTAATATTGGATTATACTCTTTTAGGATAGAGGGAGGCATCTTTAAACTTGTAGAAAATATTTTTTTATGTCGATCCTTCTTACTATTTATTAATTATTATGAAATCTTGTCAACCTCTTCGACGATGTAACTTCTGCTGGCGGTACGTGTAGCACCTGTCACATTCATTCTAGTGCAAAAAAAGAAGAAGTTGCTTACAGTTAGATACCTAGTTTACGCTGAGATTGACCCTAATTTAAAGGAAAAAAATGAAAAAGGGAAAAGTTACAGTGTTTGAGAATAGAAGTAACTTTTGCTCTTCGATTTTACTTTATATCGATGAAAAAGTATTATAAATAAAAACCAAAATTAAAATTTTATATTCAGTTGCATTTAACTTTAAGAAATTTTTCTTCTTAAGGGTGTGAAATACTCATGAAGTACAAAAGGCAGATAAGAATGGTTCAAACAAATGTTTAATGGTGCACTAAGCACTGCAAACTTGCGTTAACAAAGTTTTAAAAAAAGGTTTTCTCCGTCGGGTATTTTGTATGTAAACTCTTTTCAAAATTTTGTTAACTCAAGTTCGCAGCACTTATTGTACCATTAAATTTTCGTTTGAAATATTTTTTCTGTCTCCTGTACTTTAGAAGTTAATTCGCGAAGAAGTGGGAGTGCCTTTGACTTTGAGATTAGTATTCACACCGTTAAAGGGCGACTGAGCACAAATGGAGCATACCGTTGTTTTTGTCTTGAGTCACTCTGTAAACCCAAGAAGGTTGCGTTACAACCGGTGAGTACGGGTTGACGGTGTTCCCTTGTAAAGTACTTACATATATTCCACGCGAGAATATCATGTATCAGCTTCATTTACAGCAAATGCCGGACTATACCTGACGGGGGTGAGTCCTGCGTTTCAATGACGACTGCTTATTGTGGCCGCGTTTCGGGCGTTGTAACGAGGAGCGATCGTTACGAAATGTAATCGAGTGGCTCGAATATGCATACTAAAGGGCGAAATCACATTCGATCGCAATGTATAGACGGATTTAAATTGCAAAACCAGTCGGGGAAATAGACTAGCCGGGCATGCTCGGTATCGAGGAGACTGCTTAATTAATTGCGAGTAATGCTCGTCCCACCGTAAATCGAAGAGCGCCCATTCCGAGTGCCTGAAGGAGATGAAGTGGCATTAGTTCGTAGACCAGATATACGCGAGCAACCTTATAATTCATAGCACACAGTTGCCCGACTGTCAATCCTATCTTGAATGGCCATCTAGTAAACGTCCCCCCACGTGTCATTGGAACCACTTTTCTATTCTTCCTTTGCTTTTCGCGAACGTATTAACTCATACGCAGCCACGTGGACGCATCGCGCGCCCTCCGTTGGAGAATAAGCGTGGGTTTGCATCTCCTCCGCGATTTTTCTTCCCCTCTTATTTGCCATCTTCGCCCGTTCTTGAAGGCGTAGTTCATCAATGGCGCGCATCCTCCCATGTATATCCGTTTCTGAAGTTGATGTATCGGTAGTCGCGTGTCTCATTAAGCATCGACACTGACCAGTTCGGGGGAAGTTATTTAAGAACACGGGATGGAAGAGGAGATAGAAGTTGAAAGACGCAGAGCGCAATGTTCGTGAATTTCAGGGACTAATCTCTGTTTCCACGCATCTCTCCCGTATTTTCTCCCTCTTCCTCTGTGCTTGCGCGGTGATGCTGACTTTTAGGTATTTTCTTCTGACTTTCAGTATTGCTGGAAATAATTAAGAATGTTTCGTTTCGGAGCGAAATGGCAGGGATGGAAAATTAAGTGGATGGTTCTAATTTTGGAACAAATTCACTCATTTTTTAAAGAAGCGTAATAAAAAGTGAAATCCTGAGTTCACTTATATTTTGTCTCTACTTACAAACAATATACACTGCTTTTCCAATTCTAAATACCAACGATCTATGTCTTTCGAATTTGTTTAATAACTTCTGATTCTGACTGGCTTTAAGTTATAATCGCGGAACTTAGGCGATGGCTGCAACTGTAGGTGGTGGGAAAATATACATTCCATGAGAAAATGAAGATAAATTAGTGCAATATTATTAGTATTCTTTCAAATAACATACCTTGCTGGAATAAGAATTTGATGTTTTGAATTCAACGTTGTACTGGTTAATTGAAATGAGCGACTCGGTAAATCATTTAAAATTGCGGCATCGACAGGGGCGGATTTGTATTAAGTAGGCTGCAGCCTAGAAGGTTGAGACAATTTTATAAACAATTCACTTTTTCTTCACGTAGCAAATTAGCAATAACTCATACATGAGTTGTCATATTGAATTAATTTTAAAACATTCTCAACTCTTTTAATCCTTCGTTGACACTCCGGGTGTGAGCCACCCATAAGCTGATTTTGACGCTCTGTACCTTTCCCAATGCGTAGATTCTACGTTGAATATCGTGGATATACGATCGTGGAATATCTCTGTTTTTTCAATTACCGAAATAGCCTACGTTCTATAAGTAAAATAAATACCTTTTTTCCAAAGCTGACCGACAAACTATTTTTTCTCTCAAAATATTATATCTGAACAACAACTCTGTAGATTTTTTGCTTCTAATATTGAAATTTGTAAATGTTACAATTTTTTGAAGATTCTCTTCGTTTTTTTCTCGACATATGGTAAGCTAGACTTTTTTTTACAAAAACTGTGATAAAATTCCAATTAAAAAACTATTGGAATACATTCTAGAGACCTTGAAATTGACCCATGATTTTTTTCATAACGATTGGATTCTTTAGATGACAATGGCAGTCGTTCAAAAATTGCTCTCGGTGTGAGCCATCCAATATGTCAGAGTTAATCGAAAAATCGTGTGTCTCCAAGTGTTAAATTAAAATATTTGATGATACTTCACGGGAAGGACAGCAAACACTTGTCAGCCTCAAGGCGCCAAATCTTCTAATTCGCCCCTGGCCATCGTGTAGCACACTATCGGTGACTTCAAAAACAACGCAACGACGATAGTGTTATGCATGCATCTACACTGCCCCGGCAACAATCCGGCAGTTCACGTTTAGTAGTCGAAATAAGCGGATCAGACAGTGAGGAGGAATGAATTCTTCTAGCCCTACTTTTAGACGAAGAGGATGCCGCAGCCAAAAGAGCAAAAAAGCGAGATAGAATTTGGGTACATTCAATATTAAAAAAGAGAAAAGTCGAAGGGAAGTATTGGACTTTATTCAAAGAGTTACTAAAATACGACGATAAGTTTTACCAATACTTTAGAATGCCGCAATGCAATTTTTTTTAATTGCTAGAATCGATTGAATAACTTAACTTGCTCCATCAATTTTTCGGAATTCATCCTCTGCTGCATGCAGTCTCTGCCGTTTACTGATTCACACTGGCAGATCAGCCACGACACGTCTCGACACGAACCGTCACAAACCGGCAAAACATTCTTCGCGACCATGTCGACCGGCGTCGGTTCGTGCCGTAGAAGGAACGTTGCAGGTCGGTGCCGGATAGTGTAAACACTGTAAACAGTCCCATTTAAAACGCATGTTACAATATTAATTTGTCGTGCGCGGTGACGGACCGCGCCGTTGCCGGAACGTGTCGGTCCGTGCTGTATAGTGTAAATCGACCTTAACGTAACGAGACTTCGGCGAGCGAACGCGAGCGTCAGCGCCGTGTCAGTGTACACTGTACACCTCGCGATAAATATTCGTCGCCGATCCCGAATCAGGAGCTTACATCGTGAGAACACCGCTTTACGACAATGTCTGGATATACTGGGCGAGATAATTATTGGGAACGACCACCCCAGGGGCAATACAACTTTGAACCTTCCGGTTTCGGGCAACCTAACCAACAATTCGAGTTTCAAACGTACAATGACGAACAACCTGAGAATTATCCCCCATATGCACAGAAAAATTATCTCTATCAAGCCCAAACCGATGACATGTTTATTCAGGATGATTTCGCCAAAGGTAGGTAATCACTACGAGTCTACTGGAACGAGTGTTTTATATAAACATGTGGAATGACCTTGTTATTTTGAATATGCAATTGCAGGTTCGCCTGGATTCGTAGACGAAGAGGAGGAACCACCGCTTTTGGAAGAGCTAGGCATAGATCCTGATCGAATACTACAGAAAACATTGGCCGTGTTGAACCCGTTTCATAGACAGGGGCGAATCGACGATGCAAACTATTTGCTCCAAGATTCTGATTTAGCGGGCCCAGTAGCATTCTGCTTGATACTTGCCGCATTTCTTTTATTAGCCGGATCGAAAGCACACTTTGGTTATATCTATGGCTTAGCCGTCACGTCGTGTTTGCTGATGTATATCCTTCTGTCGTTAATGAGCAGCTCCGGCAATATCACACTGTCGTCCGTAGCATCTGTTCTAGGATATTGTTTATTACCTGTAGTGTTACTCGCCGGCTTTAGTATTTTCACCACTTTACGAAACCCGGTTGGATTAATTCTTGCCTGTCTGGCTGTCGCTTGGGCAACACTTTCTGCATCTAGGTTTCTTTGTAATATGTCTGGAGAAGAGAACCAACGCCTTCTCATTGCTTACCCCTGTATGCTACTTTATGGCGTTTTCACATTGATAATAGTCTTTTAACAGCATTTAGTGAATTTCTGATATGAAGATCATGATTTTCATTCGATATTTACTACCTATACAAAACGTTTATCTGCAAGAAAGTTTTTAGGTTATAAAAGATTTAATATTAGTGCTATTGAAAGAAGTTATTTAATAGAAGGAATAGTGTTCGTCTAGTTTCGTATTTTTATAATTACATTATCAATAAAAGGTTTATAAACATTAAATGGTTTGTAGACAATAATTATTTTAGGGACCTTGGAACGACTTGAAGGATGCTACAACTTTGTATAACTATATTTATGTAAGAATGTCTATTAATAATATAATTTATAATTATATGTATATCAACCGTTTGAATAGTTTTAACCACAAGTAGGACCCCTCTTCCTGTTTATGCTACATATTACGTTTGGAGTGTGCAAATGCTGATGAAATTAAAGAAAATGATAATGTCCATGTATCATAATAAGAAAAACAGAATGATGCTCATTCCAAAGTTCATATTCGGCAGTACTGTTTTAAATTATACTACGTTAATTTTTTAACTGGCAGCGAGACGATTGAAATATTACTTTGTGTCTGGCAGGCTTGCGTTTACTTGCCTGCAGATAAAGAACCGTCAAGTTTATTTCCGCGGGTGCAATTGACGTCAAGGGCGAATTTAGGGTTTTCGGGGGAGGGATCCAAAATTTTCTTGAGGAGGGAGGGGGGGCGTAGGTCTGAGAAATAAACCAAGTTCCCGATAATATTTTCCTGCTAAATGAAAGTTTTTTTTTGGTATCAATTTATCATATTTTCTCTCATATTGCTAAGTTAAAATAAATATTTTGCAAATTAAAATAAGTTGTTTTCCCTTGGGGGAGAGGCGCGCGCCCCCCTCTGAATCCGCCACTGAATGACGTAGCATTTAATGGTCCTAAAGTCCTAGTTTACTGAACCAAGAGTTTCAGGCTGCAAAAGAAACAATCAATGTTATATTTTTCACAGCCCTCGAGACATCGCCTCGGCGTGAAAACACGCCGGTGCTGAGCGACAGATGGAATCGTTTCGGCGCGAAAGCAGGATAGTCAAAGAGTTAATCTGTTCGATTCTCTTGTGCATTGTAAATAAACTGTATCATAAAAATTTTCGTGCGTTGGTGTATATCCGATTATTACTTTTATCCTTCCTCATAACGGGAGCTATCTCGCGTAGGATTTGAAAAAAATCAATTTCCCTCCCTTGAAACTTTTGTACACAGAGGGACGAGGGACTTATTAAAAAACAATTTTACGATTTTTACGAAGAGAAAATGCATTTCACTGATGCTTGATTGCGTCTACGAAATAAATACGACTACAAATAACATGGAAATGTGTCAGCCATATTTCAATTTAATTAATGCCACTTAATATGTTCCCTATCGATTTTTTTCATTAGCCCAAATTTTTTAGTATAACACTTCGTATGTAAATGTGTCACCTCGTTAAAAAAACTGTTTGTAAATTACACATTGAATGTCGATTAATATCTGATGCATATTTTTTGAATATTTGATTATTATCGAGCATTCTATTTACATATAGCGAAAGAATGCATGGCTTTCTTTTTTTGTAAAATATCGTTCGAATTTTTTCAGGCCTTCCATCTGACCCAGCACAGGTTCAACAACCAATTTTAGTTTGTACAGCACACATCCACTGGGATCCAGAGTTTTGCGATGTTAAATTGATACAAACAATGATGCTCAGCAATGAATTACGTTCCATTTTGGACCAAGCTGGCCAGTCTTTTAGACTTGGCCACAAGCCCGACTCTTCCAACGTTCAACTTTTACTTTGTGGTGACTTCAATTCCTTACCAGATTCTGGTAAAGGATCTATTATTCATTATTTCTTCGCGCGCGATACCTTAAACTTTAAGGCAGTTTGTATACTTTTAACTTTAACAGTCCAAAGGCATGCGGGTGCCGATAATCACACTTGAGGATACTGTAATAAATCTTGCATGTACAGATAATAATTTTTATATTAATAATGATGTATTAAATATTCATAAATAATTTACCATATACGAAAATGGTAAAGTGTTAAATGCATACGTAGTACCTTAACGAAGTATAAACAGCATCATATATTTTTTATATGATTGATAATTGAAGAGTCCTTGTAACAAACACAGTGAATGCCGATAAATACTAATAATACTACAGTATAGAATTTGATTTGAGGGCTCTTCAATTATAGATATTTACGTTTTGAATAATACTAGCTCTGAAGTATCCTTATTCCTAATTAGATTAAAAAAATAATATTTATTAATGACTGTTATGAAACGAGAGCAGATATTGATGAAATTTTCAATGTAGGTGTAATCGAATTCCTTACATCGGGACGTGTTGCGGCTGACCATCGTGACTTTAAGGATTTAGCTTACAAATCATGCTTGCAAAAGATCTCCGGATGCGATAAACCTAATGAATTTACCCACTCTTTTAAACTCGCATCCGCCTATAGTGAAGATATCATGCCCTACACTAATTACACGTAAGTCTTACTTCCCAGCAGTGGCGGATTGGGTCTAAGAATAATGGTCGCCAGGAGATAGTAGGGGCCCACCCACAACTATAAATTTTAGTGTAAAAGTTAATTAATTAAATCGTAAATTGTAGTCGCACACCCAGTCATTAGCCCAGACTAATTGGGTCATTAACGTTTTTAACATATTGTCTGAGGTTTACTTGCCGCCAGGCAAGCCGACACCCTGGGCCAGTCCGCCACTGCTTAGGAGTGTTTCATGATTATCTGCAATAACGAAAACAAGGCATTAAACTACCTTCCTGCGTTCACTTGCACGTTCTATCTTCCAGATTCGATTTTAAAGGCATAATAGATTACATTTTCTACTCGAAACAAAGTATGGTACCATTAGGACTATTGGGTCCTTTAAGTGCAGATTGGTTTAAAGAACATAAAGTGGTTGGTTGTCCTCATCCTCATGTTCCATCTGGTAAGTTAATATTCACGGGGTAATCAAAGGAGAAGTTATGCGACATTGGTTCAAAGCTCGTTTTACGAATGAGGCCCATTTTAAAAGTGAACGGTCTTATTTGTAAGCATAAATAAATGTATGATTTCAGATCATTTCCCTCTGTTAGTGGAGCTTGAAATGACACCAACAGTAGGAACAAGCAATGGATTGATCTCACGCAGGTAGCAGCCGCTGCGATCTAGGCCCAAATAACAATAAGGGAATAATAAACGATAATAAAAAGAAAATCTCCATCACACTTTCTCTTACTTCTGGCTCTAGCAATATCACTCGCAGTTGACGACTACTCCAATAGCGAATGTTACAAATACTCCATATTACCGCACATTCAACAAGTTATCAGATATTGATCAATAATTCTAATGACCAGGTGAAGGGAGTCGTGTTGTAATGCGTTTAGCCCATGTATAGTGTATTGCATTTTTAAGACTTAACTTTCCCATATTAAGAGTATTGTAAACCTCTATTACCATCGTAATATGTAGATACCTATTTTCCTACAAAAAAAAAAGATATTCCGATCAAGCCTCTGTGATATTGACATTAACAATTGGAACAACTTCACATATTTATTAACAAATTAGTGTCTACTAGAGAAGCCCTAATCTCTTCCTAAATGTCATTACAACATTCTCCAAGCCAACTTTTTGATAAGAATGCTGCCATCCAACGAGAAATTGTATTTTTAAACAAAACGAAAACAAAAAATATGAAAACATACACGCTATACTGGGCTGTGCGAAGTGATTGGAGTTGACTTAACAATTTCAATGCAAGTACAAATCTGTTCTTATTGGCCACGTATATTGATAATGATAATGTTATATAAGGAAATAGATGATATTGTAGTGGGTGTATTTGTAAGTATGATAATGTAATGATGTTCATCGATCATAGCATTGCGAAAATTAGTTGACATTCACTCATTAGACGTTCAGTTCCAGTTATTAATATATACCATACCAATTTACTACTTGTTAATTCAGTTGCATCGGACCTGTATATGTCGCAGAATTTCTTCTCTCTTGTTGTGTACTTATCCTTTAAAATTTAAATGCACATAGATGCACGTCAATGCTTTCTCCTGCGTTAGCCTTTTAATAATTACCATCTGACAAGTTTCATTATAAGAGTCGAACCAAATAATTATGCAATTCATTTTAGTAGCGGCGATACAAAGAGTGTACATTGAAATCTTACGTTTAACAAAATCATGCAACTTAGAGACAGACGAACAAAAAGTAGCAAATATAGATTCTAAAAATTTAGCTTAAAATTGCGTACGAACAAAGTCGACACATACATTCATTTCTCTCCCATAGATATTTTACTTTTATAAACAATATACAGGGTGAGTCATCGCAAAGTAAAACTTAAAATATCTCCGTTGCTTTTGACTCGACCTCTTATTAATCGGATATCCGATTACACAGGTATATCTAGCAATTGAAAAGAAGTAGAAAATTAATATGCTTGTTAGAGCTCTTAGTATCCGCATGTCCGGGTATCCACAGCGGGTATCCGAATACTTGTATATTCGGACCAAATCGAGCGGGTATCCGGCTATGTGCGCGGATATGTAAGAACCGGATGTCCGTGAGTTCGAGCAGGGGAAGTACAATGGAGAAAAATCATTGTTCTCGAGGGGTACATAATAAAATAGAGACTACTTATTTCCCGGTGTCACGTTTTTCGAGATTTCAAAAACACCGACATTTTGCTAAATAGAATCTATACAGATAGTGATATTACAGCTAACAATCAGATATCCACCCTTGTTCTAAAAGACTTTACAAGCTGTTTTGTAATCATAGTCATTCGCCGAGCATTTTGCATCAGTATCTCTTCAAACTCCTTTTCTGTTAAAAAATATGTCGGTGTGTTTAAAAATTAAAAAATATGACTTTCAGGCGAAAGTATCCTGTATTATATTATTTACTCCCAGTGGAACGAAGATACTCACCTTGTACATATCGACGCGCGTTACGAAAAGTAGCACGCTTCATTTTTTCTACGTGCAGTTGCCCGTAAGAAAAAAAAATGAAACGTGCTACTCTTCCAAAGCGCGTCGATATATAGTATGAATCATAATCAGCATAGCATTTTATTGTATGATAAGTTTCGTTGTTGAGATTTATTTTTACCAGAAGCAGTATGATATTTTTCTAAACGTTTTACACACACTTTATTAGATTTTTTGTCAGCCTAATTTCATAATAGAAGCTTCCAATAACCATGTTTCCGTATTAGTATTATACGAATAGTGTGTAATTATAGAAATCTATTATACATTTCAAAATTTTATGAGATTTTCCTTTGTAGTATTACGAGTTTTATAACATTTTAATTCTTTCTTTAAGGCCACCAACTGTCGCGTGTTAGTTGAAATATTAATTTTTATTTGTTGCCTCGTGGCAAACGGAACACGTACGTATACGAGAAGATACTTCGTAACATCAGAAATTGCGAAAGTTGCTTAGACACACTAGAATATACTTTGCCATTTATAATTGCCAGTGTCTCTAAACATCTTTCCAACGAAACGGCACTATCGTCACACTGCATAATTTCGATTGTATATAATAAATGTAATAAATGTAAAATGGGCTTGTTCTCCGAAATATTCATGTATTCGACAAAAAAGCAACAACTGAATTATACAAGTAGTACACGATTAGTTTATCAAAGACATGTGTGTACTAAATGTTGTATAAAGTAGATAAATACAATATAGTTTTAATTAATGAAGGTAGAAGTGGCAGTCTCTATTTGTATATGCATTCATCGATCATACTATCACATGATGTAAATGCGAATAACAGATGCATACACAAAATGTACTAAGCCAATCGTTCATAATTTTCGGGCCTACATTGAATTTCACATTATACAGTGTATTGTTTAAAGCCATTGAAAATTTGATTTTTCGTTACAACACGTATAATACCTATCTCAATATCAATAAGACATATAACGATGCTTCGTACGAAAGAAATCATTTGACAGATCGACACTGAGTACTTTTAAATTAATATGTTCTTTCTGATTGGTATATTAACATAATGTTGAAAACGAATTGTATATTGTAATTATTTCTCAAATAATGTGAAATTTCTTAATATGAACTTTAGAATTATCGCCGATTCTTAAGTAACAATAAACATTGAATTACAGATTACAGTTAAAACTCTTTAATCCTGAAAATACCTATGTCTCTTTTAAAGCAAAAATGTAACACTATGTTGACATTTTGTGACATTTAACTTTTCGTATGTGTATATACATATACATGTGTGTGTTTCATTTAAAAAGCTATTCTGCTAGTTTTTCGTGCACGGAATGAACTGCATTAACATGTGAAGACAGATTTTATTGAAGTACATGACGCCCAGGCACAGCATTTAATCACATAGGTATTTTTTAAGGTTTCTGTATGCAACTTGTTAATTATATTTCGTTGATAAAATATGAGTGCTTATAGAATTAAATACGATTTAAAGATTTTAGTGTATAAATAGGCAATTATATTTTACTCCGGAATTATTAGAAAATGATGGGAAAACAATATACATTATTCGGGCATCTCCGACGTGACATGAGATCAAAGCAATTCGTGAAAAATATCAATAGGTCAAACACTTGTTATCTTCATATTTTTGTTCGATTTTGAATATCGAAGCATTAAACCATTAGACATGCGTTTTTATGCATTTTGGCACCGAAAGCCTATGCTATATAGTATTCAACACAGCTTTGACAAACACAAGCTCGAGAAGATTAATACATTTTAGCTTAGACTTCATATGTGTGCTCTGTTCTAAGTACAGTAGTTCTCAACGTGAATGTTTTTCATAATGTATGTAAATATATTGTGTACGTACGGTATGGACATGATTCAGATGCTTATCATTAGACAGTAAGAAAGAAGTGTTGAAATTGATTATAAATTTTTAACTTATTCACTGGTATTGTAATTGTTTCGCCGACAAAATGTAATTATTATTAAGGCCGTAGCGCATTTTAGCGAAGCGCGGCGATACGAAGAGAAATGTTTATAAACAATTGATACTTTTGGAGCCGCGCACAGTAGACCGAAGCGTAGCTAATTATTAATTTCTACGAATCGCTTCGCCGCGCCGCGCTTCGCTAGAACGCGCGACAGCCTTTACGGATACTACTACAGATTTCAAGTTGATTTTTGACATAAACCTTAAGAGAACTACTGCTCTATAAATATGATAACACCATTTTTACTAATGTGAATTCACAAAAACTGTAATACAAAATATATTGTAAAAAGTAACAAAGATTTAATCTTTCCTTGTCTTAAGGATTATGCGATTTCTTTTCTACAAAATAAGTATAATAGACTTAGAGGTGTCTTACATGATGATAAATTTAAAAAGTTCGATGAACTCTCATAAAAGTTCTGTTGTTCGTATTCATTTGCACAATTAATGTTTGAATATGAAATATTTATATTTGTTGATCCGATATTATACAAAATTTATATTATATAATATTTTATATACGGCATAAAAGATCAAAATGTTTAGAGCACCTTTGGATATTGAAGAAATATCATATCAGATTTGATGAATGCAACTCGTACACGTGTTATATGCATTCATATGTGTAATGAAAGTCAACCTTTTTATTGCTTAGTCGAACACAACAGTATTAATACTTAATACAAGAAATGTGATAGCAAAAATACATAAGATTGTAAATGAAGACAGTCCAATGAACCCTTACACTGCTCAGATTAGATTCTGTTACATCATTTCCTAATATTTCATCTCACTCTAAATGAAAGAAAATATTAGTTTCATTTAATATCGTCTCTTACTACTTTAGCACAAATAAATTTACAACTCTAGTCAACTAGTGCTATATTAAAATTACGTTTATTACACGTCGTAATTAACATTTCATTGTACATCTATATGTACTTGTACATTATGATTGGTGGCAAATAGGATCGTTTAGGAAACAAAATGATTATATAAGTATGACAATAAATGGAGTACTTAGATAGAATTAAATAACAATGTACATGAACATTTACTTTTAATGGGAAAAAATCTTACGTTTTCGAGGCACGTACCTAATAGATAAATAATACTAGTTTATTTCAATTATTAATATTAATAATATGAATTCGCAAAAAAAATTATGCTCGAACTGTTTACAGTAAATTGATTGTTTCTGAAAATATCTGATTGTGTATATATGAGATCTCCAAGTAATAGTTATATGGTAAAAAATATTCAATAATAACGAACGTTAATAACAAAAAGTGGGTTTCTTTAATAAAATCAGCATAAGACGAAATATTTAATAACTTCCATAGAAACGTGTATTTAAAAGACAGTAAATTATTTTATTTTACATTTTAATTATATAGCATACTAAAAACAAAATCATTCCATTTTTATAGAACGACAAACAATTCCCAACCATTTAAATAATGTAATACATTTTTTTTTATTTTCATCGCAATAAACAATGCATGAAATTGTTATAAATAATGTGGTAACTTTTTGTAAAGTCTTGCCAAATTTTATAATAAGAAAGTGTTAACACACATCCAAGAACAGATGCATACATATAACAATATCATTTTCCAAATATCAAATTATAATATATGAGGATTCATCGAACTGATACAACGTTGTTTCAATTGCAATCTTAAAACATTTCATATTTATACATCTAATTCTATATCATTAAATAAACAAATCTCGAAATAGTCCGTGTAACAATTAAGTATTCTGGAAACATCACTATTGAAGCTCTTCGTTTTAAACATGCGTTTGTTAATCTTCTGAGCTGCTCCATTATGTAGAAAATTCAATGTTAGTTTTAGGTTTAATAGTAAGTAAATAATTTTATGTGATTAAAATATTATCTGTCGGTTCTGGATGATGTGAACACCATATTTCGTTGTTTGAAATGTTTACTACAACTTTTATAGTTCGTTTGATGATACATAGTTAATACCTGTACTCTTCTGTACTTTGTAATTTGGGGTATACTATATAATTAAGGGTATGTACATACATAAATACAGAATGACACTATGCACGCAATACTAAATAGAATACTATTGCTTTTTAAACTGAACCAAATGATTTAATGACTTTAACTTATGTATTATCAGAGTGTAGTATATCATCTACTTATATTTATGATTATATGTGACATAATATTTAAAAGTATATTTGAATTTAACGACTGTATTATAGAATGCAACAAATGACACCAAAAAATAATTTTCTAATGCAACATATTTTAGAGAGTATATGTACTTACACTTTATGATGCGTTTAAAACATTTATACAATTATACAGTTAAATTATAGGATGAAAAATTAGTATCACTTCTTTGAATTTCGTGCAACCACTGCTGTATAAGATGTCCACTCACATTTTGATATATCGAGCAGTATAATTTAATAATTTAATTTTTTCATTATAAAACAGCCTTATTTATTGAATCTTATATTTTACAATTGCTCGGATGCAATTAGGGGACTAGCGCTCGAAAATGGGAAATTATTGTCCAAGCGCTAAAAAATATTGGAAAATTAAATGTTGCTAAACTGTATTTTAAAAAATATACTGTTGTAAAGCTCGTGACGACATACATTTTTTCTATTTACAGTTTGTTTATCCAATCATTACTATTCGAGGTAAAAATTATAAACAAAAAAATTTTCATCTTCCAAAATTATTATTTCTTTAAACATAAATTGCGATAACTTGAGTAAATATTAACGGATCAGTATGAAACTTAAAACATAACTTCAGAAAACTCTAGCGAAGCCGTAAAATGTATGCACAATGTTATCAAATGTAATAATATTTAATTAAAAAGTAATACTGGACATAACCCATGTTTTTCAACGTTCGCCGTTAAAAAGAACCGAGGCAATTTTGAGGTACATATAACTTGCACCGACAAAGTTTTTCCTTAATATACAAGGAAGATTTTCACCAATTTTCACACTGATTAATAAATAATTGTAGAAGATATGACGATATATATAAATCCCGCGCGGCAGCAACAGTCAGCGGTCGCGTATAATGCGCTACTTAGCAGTCGTAGCACTCGCGTTGACTGTTGGTGCCGCGCGGGATTTATATATATCGTCATATCTTCTACAATTATTTATTAATCAGTGTGAAAATTGGTGAAAATCTTCCTTGTATATTAAGGAAAAACTTTGTCGCTGCAAGTTACATGTACCTCAAAATTGCCTCGATACTTTTTAACGGCGAACGTTGAAACACATGGGTTATGTCTAGTATTACTTTTTAATTAAATATTATTACATTTGTTAACATAAGGGTTTTGTGCATACATTTGACGGCTTCGCTAGAGTTTTCTGAAGTTATGTTTTAAGTTTCATACTGATCCGTTAATATTTACTCAAGTTATCGCAATTTATGTTTAAAGAAATAATAATTTTGGACGATGAAAATTTTTTGTTTATAATTTTTAGCTCGAATAGTGATGATTGGATAAACAAACTGTAAATAGAAAAAATGTGTGTCGTGACGAGCTTTATAACGCTATATTTTTTAAAATACAGTTTAACTACATTTAATTATCCAATATTTCTTAGCGTTTTGACAATAATTTCCCATTTTCGAGCGCTAGTCTCCTTACTGCATCTGACCCCTCAATTGTAATTTCCAATGCATAGTCACGTTTATGTACCACATTCTTACAAATAGGTTCGTTACATTAAGTGGAGAATAATACAATTAATGATATGAAATATATAGAATACAAAATAATTCCCTTAATATAAATCCAAAGACAATTTGATAAAAAGTACACTATAATTTGTTTTCTCCTCCTGTCTTATCTATATGATTTATTTATTGCAATAAAGTGCACCGCACAAGCAATCTTTGTTGTATTCTGCATAGTGTTGCGTGATAGTGTCTATTTTTGACTTCCATGCATAAGAATATTATATTAAATATAATAAGACGAGCACAGCACACTTCAGCCTGTACTTTTATAAAACTATGATCAAAAATTGTAAACATTGGAACATAATTCTTGCGTCCATCATACAAGTAATTACATCTCAGTGTTAATACTGTAAATTCAATCAGATTTCGTGTATGCTTTTGGAAACTTTTTACCTGTTATATTGGAAACGTCGGAGTCAAGATTCATTTCATTTCTCTGAAACTAAAACAATACATTTACGCGAGTAAGTAACTTGTTTCCAATACTAGCAGAAAAAATTCTTCAAAAATTTACAATTGTTGTGATGCAGCTACAAATTTTCTGAAACATCTATAACAAATTAGAAATTATTGAATATCTGATAAAGACATATGCTTTTAAATTATTACGTAAAATCGCTTTACTTAAAATGTAGCACACGGGGTACACTGCATGATGATAAATTCATGGATTTTATTTATACTTTTATATATCCACTTTTAATTGTTGCAGTAACATAATTCCACAGTCTGGCACACCATAAATTTGTTCCAAAGTAGAATGTATCATAGTTTATTAATTATTGACGATTCCTCATTATCATGTATCCATATAAATACTCAGAGATTTATGGAAAGTACAAATACGTAGCAACACGGTCCTGATTGAATATTGGAAAACAAAAGTTGTAAGGACATAATGAAGGAGAGAATGTGTCTAGTAGAATATATAAAAGTTTGAATGCTCTGTCAGTCTGCACTTGAAAGACCTTTTATTTAAATACCTGTTTTAAACTGTCACGTAATTTACTTTTTATTGAAAATGCAATTATTGTATATGGGCTGTGTTTGAGTCATGATTGAATGTAACAATTTATTAACTAACGTGAAATAAATTGAAAATATTCAAGAAGTAAATTTATTGTGTATGTGTTATTATACGTAACATACAACTAAACGCATCATTTTCGTTTTCAGTTTTTATAGTTTTATCTAGAGTGCCGCTGGACAAGGGACATCACTTAAGTGTCACACGCCGATTTTGACGGGACTGCAGATTTGCAAAATAGTAAAAAACATTTGACACGATTTTTTAATTTTATCGGCCATCGTCCACAAATAGGTGGTGAAAATAGCCCTCGCAGCTGAGGGCTGAAAACATATATTAATATATTTTTTAAACAAATTGGTATTTCTTGAAACTGTTTATGTAGCTGAATTTGCCATTAAAAACGCACACAATTTTGCAATTTCAATTTTTTACCTACACCCAATGGTTTCCGAGATATTCAGCAAAATATGTTTTAAACACCGAATTTTGAGGGCTATTTTTACCCCCTAGATATGGACGATAAAAAAATACTTGTCTTATTATTACATTAGAATAAAATAGCGATTTTATTCTATTACTGCGCATCAGCCTAAGAATCCAATGTTATTTTATATTTACTGCCAATAAAACTGTGCCACTGATAGATTTTGATTGAAGATTTCCCAGCATTTTATTAATGGATAGTACAGAAATATACAAAAAGATCGACAGTGAGTGTAAGTTCAATTCGAAAATCAGTTGTATTAAAAAATAGCAATTCCAAGAAAAATTTGGATATTTTCAACATCAAAGTTTATACAGTGAAACACTTTTATTGATACAGTTATGTTGTAGAAAATACGGGTGTGCGGGTGTAGGAAATTACGAGTACCCGAACCTCGAGATGGGTCGGACCGGGTCGGGATCCCGAAAGTTTGTCGACCCGTTATTTCGGGACCCGATTTTCGATTCGGTATCCGACACTCGATTCAGAACATAATTTTTCCGTATGGTAACAGTTATGTTTCCTTCACTCCAATTTAAAATAAAATAATATTATTTCACACGTTATATTGTGTAATATTTTCCTGGCTTAAAAATTCTTACATCTGATCACACTGGAAAATCACAACCTAAATGTTTAAGTACAAGACTAGACGGAATAATTATGTTCTGAATCGAGCGTCGAATACTGAATTGAAAATCGGGTCCCCAAATAACGGGTACCCGAATATGTTCATGTGTCGACAAACTTTCGGGATCTTGATCAGAGCCCGAAATATCGGATACCCGCACACCCCTGGTAGAAAAGTATGTGCCACTCATTTATTTTTATTTCTTTAATATAATAAATTATTACAACAAGTATAATTAAAATACAGTTACAACAAAAGATATTCATGTATATAGCAACTAAACTAAATTACTTTGTATATAGAATCTTCTTTAGCTTGTGTTGTTACTATCTCCATTTTGATTGGGCAATGCAACCAGTAACTTAGAAGAGTTTCAGTATAACCCATTAAAAAGTACATTTTAACAGGTACTATTTTGCGCGCAACAATGCCAGTAATTCTAATCAGGTTATGCTGCCGTTTAATAATTATTTCACTTACAAACAAACCATGCCATGTTCCATTTACAAAATTTCGTATGAACAAGTCCTCTACAGCAGTCTCAGATGGCCTATTACCATCTTTTACATTTGCTAAAAGAAATAATATATTTATGAATCGACATATACTTGCAGCATATGCCTAGTAATTGTTATTGAAATGGAAATACAATTATGTATTTAGGTTTTTAAGCTAACGTATAGGGTGGTCCACGCAACTTGCACATCTCGAATAAGTATGCTTTGTATGAAAATTATTGAGACAGAACGCATTCCACTTTCCAACTTGTTCTGGATATTACTATTGGTTGGGACTATATTAGTGCGGAGGGCGCGTAAAGCATGGTAGCGAACCGATGTGAATTTGGAGATTTGAACCAGAAACTTGCGAATGTGATTCATCCTATTATACAGGGTGGATCCCTATTACTCTATTGATAGATAGATATATCGCGCTTCGTTTTCGAGAAAATTGCCTTTGAATTTCAGCTATATAAATACGAGTGCGTATTAGGCGCCTGAGCGGCTCGCGGAGGTAACGGGAACGCATCAAGCTGTCCGTGAACAAATTTGGGGGGGTGTTCGCGAGGTGGATCCCCGTTACGGCTACGTTTAGGTATCCCGTAAATTCTAAAAAGTAATTTGTTAAAAAAATTAACAATAATTTTTTGTTAATATTTCGAAAAATAATAAATACCCGAAGCTAGAATTTTAGATTTAGGGTGCACACCCCCCTCCCCCCCTACCCTTAAACCTCGTTTCGATCGGCCACTGGGGCCATTCGGGAGTATATCCAAATTTTTTTATACAAGAGTTGCATGGTTTGGGAGGGCACATTATGTAGTGCATGTATGCTTTTTATCGGTGGAGGTATTTCGTAGATTTCAAGAACAACTTCGTTATTTTAAATGGAATGCTATACTTTTTGTGCCAAAATATTAAAGGATGTTGAATTCTGAGTAAAAAGTATTGACCTTTAATAGCCCTAAACCTAATAATTTTGCTTCGCTTCTTAAAAATATACTTTGCATAATATCAAGTTGGAGATTCACTTTTGTCGCATCCATATTAAACATTTATAATATGTAAAATATTCTATCTACACTCTTCAACTTTGAATACAACATTATCTGAAGTTCCCAATGGAAGATAATACTTATATAGATCAAATGTGTAAATAACCCTTATGTTAAGTAATATTATTATAAATTTCATCAATCAGCTCTTAGAAGAACCGCATTACTAATGTAATGAATTAAGAAAATTGTACTATAATTTACATACAAGTATTCCAAGAATTCCAAGACTTTCTGGCAGCGATGTAATGAGGAGGGTTTGCCATTTCATATGTAAGTGGCTGAGGTTGTTTTGGTTTAGGTTTGTAACGTCCAGCCTGCGTTCCATTAAGTGCTGAACTGACATGTACATATCGTTTTGGCAGAACATTTGTATTAATTGTTGATATCTGAAAAGAAAATATTTCAAATTTTTAACTTGAACTGTGGATGAGGTTATGTTACATTAGATTTTATTAGTAATGCATACGGACACAACGCATATACGTAATCAGATTCATTGCTTTCTGTTTTTAGTAAAATAAAAAGCCTGAAAGGGTGTTTTAATTTATTAATAACAATTAATGAGTACAGTAGTATTATACAAACAACTTTCCATTTGTATACAACAGTAATACCAATCATAAGTCTGAATAATTAGAAAATAACTATTAGTGAAAATGATGGCGTCCTTCCATTGAACTATAAACGTGCGATTTCATGCTGACGCTCGACGCTCAAACGCTCGTACGTATTTTAGCGGGAATTTTGGGAATATGGACGCGGGTTGGTGCCCGTGGAGCGTTGAACCGCCTGTTCGGTGGGTGTGTTTCAAATAAAATAAAGTCCAAAGAAACTATTTTGAAGTTAAACTTTATATAGAGTTCATTTTGGAGATCTGTTGAACTGTTCAGAAAGGCAGTTAGTGACAGAATGTGTCTAGCGTTGCAGAGTCAGCACCCAACTCGGTTAGCTTCGAGCATTGAGCTATACAATATCTGGAACGCGAACTACGGATATTAGGAGCCGGGCGGCCCTGTTGAAAAGAGATAGTTGCATTGCGGCCTGCGGGTGATGTTGTTTCACTCTTACACACGCGTCTATACGTGCCTACACTCCATTCCATATAAGAGCGGACCTACGCCCCTGCCGATTTGCGGCAGATCTGCGCAGCTCTCACGGATCTGACACACACGGTTGGTCGTTGCATTTTTGCGAGTGGTTGTAACACTTTCCCTGCCGGTTTCCTACTAATCAACAGTATATCCCTGCCCCGAACGAGTCCGCTCTAAAGTGGAATGCAGTGTTTACCCAAATTTACTACAGGATAGACACCCCCCAATTTCCCTCGGTCCGACCCGTCTAGGGTTTTACGTAACGTGTTCGTAGTTCGCATTCCAGATAATGTGATTTCACTAGATTGCGTCGACCAATGAACTTGCAACTTCAGAGTAAAATCTAGTGAGATCACTCAACAGTTGAGTTTGCTGAACTCATTGCATATTGGGTAACTCCAATAAATGTGCAACTTCAGAGTACAACAAACTTAAATCTAACCTATTTAGACGGTATGGTATGTTTTACAATTGCATCGAAATGTATTTACTGAATAACTTTGTATTTAATTCAAGTTTATTATTATAATTTCGTGGACAACATGAATTATGGACAAATTTCTCGGATTCAAAAATATAAATTCAATGTGAAATTAATAAACACAATCAATAATGTTGTCACTAAAGTGAAAAATTTTGAAACACCGGAGAAAATAAAAGGGACATTTCTCGAACGATGGGGTGAGTAACTTAAGAAAGAATGCTACGAAACGACAAACATTTAATTTAACTACATTACATTTTCGTTCGCAGGGAAATATTGGAAGAATGTTTACATAGATTATAAAGATGTAGCAGTAGATGTTGCCAAAGATTGTAAAGTACATCCAATACGAACCTCCATATACACTTCTCGTATGTTGCACTTTATAATTAAATGAAAATAGTAACTATACTAGTAGTAGCTAAACTGATAGAAATAATATTCATAAACAATTGAGAGACTCAGTGAAAAGCAGGCACATTGCATAAATTTTCGTTTCTTTGTAACACTAATTCGTTCCAGCAACATAGTGTAATTCCACCACTTTCTAATATAATAGCATACGTTTCATCGATCAGAATCATTGAATTTTCTTCATGCTGAGAAAAGACAATTCCGTAATAGAAAAGGGGCCCATGCCACTCGGCTCCTTGGGAACACGTCACAGATCTTATATCATTTTCAAGATGAAGATATCAGATATGTAGAAAAATTAATCATTTATACGAAGAAAACATAGAAATAAGTGGTAAAAAAACGTTTGCGTAACCAGGATAAGTGGAAAGGTAACAAAAGAAAATTATTCAGAAATAGTGGTAAACAATATACATGGTGGAATGAAAAAAAATTAATTTTTCAGCTAAAATTTGATAATAGTTGTCATTTACCATCTAATTCAACTACCACTTAAAATAATTACAATTCCATACCACATTCCCTACGAAAATAATTTTCCTTTCACCTTGCTTTCCTCTAAAATCATAAAATGATGGCATGTGCCTGTTTTCCACTGGGCGCCTTGATTATAAAAATATAAAAAATTTATAACTTCTTTCATTAGTTTTAGGAATCTGTGTATACTTGAATAAGCACAATCCAGATGAATGTTCCTTTAGAGAACATTTATTACAAAATACTATAAAGGTAATGCAAGTGGGAGCACCTACGCGCAATCCAATATCTGTAAATCATTTAAAGTGGATAGAGCAATGTTATAATGAGGGAATTATACGGCAGATGAATTTAGGTGTAATTTCTTTAATTTGGTTAGACAACTATGACAAAGCATGTTCTTTGTATAAAGCTGTTTGTCCTCATTTAAAACCACAATATATAACCTTTTATCAGAGAGTAGTGGATATAGGATTTTTAGACCAGTGGTGGCTTTTAGAAAGGAAAATGGAAGATTATGATATAAATGAAACAGAATTTACTAATGTACAGGGTGAATAAAATATTTAATTTAAAATTAAAGACTAGATATGTTACCATTATTTATGTAAATTGCCAAAGACATCATTCTTTCACACATACTTATGGAAAGTAAGTTTTTAATAAAAAATATAAAGGATTACTACAAGTAATGCAATTTGTTTACTATTTATTTGTATATAATTTTACTAATGTAACTGTACATTAAATTCACAAGACATGTTCCCCACACGCTGAAAAAATGTTTCTTTTTACTGTTGGAATTGAACAAGTGTTTGTCCATTTAAAATAACAAACACTTCATATAACGATAATTATTTCATACAGCTAGCATTCGGGATATTAGCACCAGCAAAATACCCCTGCGCTTCGCTTTGGGCCTAAGAAATATTAAGGACTCCATGAAAACACATTTCACTTCTTTTCACCATCCCCTTAGGGATTGATTAGGGCAAAATCCTGAAATTGGTTTGTGGGAATTTGTGTGGGTAATCTTTGCGAGTAAGAACCAAGGTGATATCTAATCGGGCATAAGAGATATTAGCGAGTCCGAGAAAATACATTCTACTCCTTTTCACCCCCTTGGGGATGGAATTTCCGAAAATCCTTTCTTAGCGAGTGCTTAAGTTATGAAAACAACGTACCTTCCAAATTTCACGTTCCCACCCTAGTAGCATTTATTGTTGTCCTTTTGATGGCCAACTAATTTCCAAGTTGGGGATACTGTGGGCCAACCAAAAATGCTACAGGGTAGGTTAAACGGTTTGAAGTGGGCGTTGATGAGTCAGTCAGTCAGGATTTCTTCTTTCATATTTGTATTAATTTTCATGTTATATGTAATTACACAAGTTTCAAAATATACCCTTGTATTATAATTGTTTACAGATACTAAATATATAATATCTCAAAATATACATTTCATATAAGTTGCACATATTTTTTAAAACAAACATTGTGTAAAATATATATATATATATCTCTTGCATACATTATTTTTTTTGTATGCAAATATCATTTAACAAACTTTAGTTTCAGTTTAAATTGTTTAGAGTCGTCATAGTTGAGTATTTAATGCTTTGTACTTTATTGTTCAATCACTTTTATGTGAATAAAATATTGGTTTAACATGCTGTTACCACGTGCCACATATGTATATAATAATGGATAGATTTAGGATTCTAGGTGAACAAAGTAATGAATGTCCGCTTTTTTAAGAGGTGACATTCAGAACACTAATTTGACCTCTTTATTATATACACTCATCGTGTACCTAATTAAAAATGTACATTGTATTTAATAAGGTTAATGAAAATGTAGCGTGATACGTGGCAAACGATTTCCCAAATTTACGATGGTAGCAACATATTAAAACTCTTAAATTCTGTATAAAATTTTACACATACAGTGTTTGTGTTCGTATTCCTTAACAAGATTATATATGCATCTAAACTTTGGTAAAAAAAAGATAGATTTTGTATTTGTATATAGTATTTTAATATCAGTCCTTACTGCGGCGATGGTCACAATAAATATTTACGAATCTAGAAAGAAGTTGCTATTAATCACTATTAATTTAATTAGTACAAAATATTATCAAATAACATCGTAATGATTTTACCTCGGGCGAAGACTATAGCTGTGCGACACGGAATGTAGATCATCATACTGTTTGAATAGTTAGAAAACGATTCAGCGTTGGTAAAATGTTGTACGCTAGTATCGACACGATTTTCACCTCCGAAGTCTTTATCGTCGCTACATAAAACAACTTTGTACGTTCCTGGATTCTTTACGCCAATTTTATAATCGGGAAATGACTTTACTGGATGAAAATTGAAGACAAATACGAGATCTGCACGATCGAAAACAATTACTTTATCGTCCTCGTGTTTACAGCTTACATATGCCTGTGAACAGAAAATACTTTTTAGAAACTATGTACCCAGTAGAAGAATATTTTTCAAGGTGAATGTGTGTTTGGGTTTTACAGGGTGAGAATGTAGCCATCCATATTTTTCTTCAAGGGTATTTACAGCACGATCCCAGTTGTTCATGAATTTATACTTCAGCAAATCTTGATCTACTAAATTCCATTGTCTTCTAGCATAATGGTAACTATCTCCATTACCGGTTCGAGGGAAATCCAACCATTCGGGATGTCCGAATTCATTACCTGACAATTTATACATCTTGAAGTTAGTTATAAAAATATAAAGGTCTGACGGCTTGTTACGTAAATGATTTTCAAACTAACCCATAAAATTTAGGTAAGCTTCTCCTCCTAATACATGTGTAATTAATGTAATAAGATTGTGGAGAGCAATTCCGCGATTAATGATTGCATTAGATTCACTGAGTGTACTCATGTGGGTATACATTTCCTTATCCATAAGCCAAAAGGCGATTGTTTTATCGCCCACAAGCGCTTGGTCATGAGACTCTGAATAAGCTACTGTTTTCTCCATCCATCTTCGATTACTTAATGTCCAACAAATCTCTCCAACTTTCCAATCATCATCTTTCACTTCTTTTAAAAGTTTTATCCATTTATCAGGAATAGCCATAGCTAATCGATAGTCAAATCCTAAACCACCTTCAGCAACTGGCCTAGAATATTTATACAAAATAATTAGTAAATAATTTAGATTGAAATCATCCTTCGCATTAACAATGGGCAGGATAGCAGATCCTGCTGACCACAGTCTGACAGATCGAGTCAGGGCCGACGCTAGGTGAGTTCAGCGCGTTCCCCGGAACCCGGTCCCGCGCTATAAAAGGCCCTACGATCCAAGAAAAGCTCATCGTAAATCTTGCAGGGCTCTATGCATAGATATTTATTATTATAAAATTTCTTTGACAGGCCCTGCGATCTACGAAAAGCTCACCGTAAATTTTGCGGGGCCCTATGTACAAATATTTATTATTATAAAATTTAGAAGTACAATGTAAATGGAACCCGGCCACGCAAAAGTTCACGGCAGGCCATGGCAGCAGACTCTGCCCGCAAAACCATAGCTTGATGCGGGCACAGATATCACCGGTCCTGCCGCCATCTCTGTTCGACAGACTTGGCCAACAGGGAAATGTATCATGATACAAATTTTTCAACTTTTGATACTAAAATTAATGCAAGTTTTCTTCTAGACTATAAAGTATTAAACCTTATACCTGCAAACTCCGGGCATTCCACTAACATCCTCTGCTATTGTAGTAATTTCTGGATATAGACTGTGTAACATATGGTTAGCAAGCATTAAATATATTGCACCTTCAACATCAACATTAAGACCGTAATATTCGTCGTAATGACCACTAAAACCTTGTCCAAATCCTCGCGAGTGATATAACATCGATGTGACACCATCAAATCTGCGTAACATTACCATAATACATTATAAATAGGGAATATAAATGATATATCATAAGGCAAATTTTAGAACTTTAATCACCTATAGCCATCGAAACCATACTCCTCAATGTACCAACGTAAATTGGAAAGTAAAAATCGTTGTACTTCGTATTCTCCATAATTAAAGAGCCTACTATCCCAAAGTGGGTGTTGGCCGCGATGACCACTATGGAAGAAACAACTATCCGTACCATCGAACAGATTTAAACCGTCCAAGGTGTTCTTTGATGCATGCGAATGTACCACATCCAGCAAAACATATAGGCCGTGTTGATGTGCCGTATCTATTAATTCTTTTAATTCTTCTGGCGTACCATAACGGGATGAAGCCGCGAAAAATGATGTTACCTTATTGAGTACAATTAAACATATTATTTCAGTTCACATACCAATTTTATAAATTAACATATGAAGTGCTTGAAGTTGAATGAACAGCAAATTGATTTTACATTTACTACAAATATATACCTGATATCCAAAGCTGGCATAATAAGCATGCTCCATAACAGCCATTAATTGTATAGTATTGTAACCTTGTTTTACAATACGTGGAATTATATCTTTGGCAAATTCCAAATATGTGCCAACTTTTAATTCTTGAGTAGCAATGCCAACATGGCATTCATAGATTCTAAGGCTAGCTGGTTTCTTTGGTTTGGGGTGTTTGAATTTGTAAGTCTATATGAAAATTAAAAATAATGTGGATACATATTAGAATTATTATATCTGATATATGTATCTTTATACAATGTACAAAGTAAGGCACGTGTAATGACCACACTATGTATCGCATAATAAGTTCTTCTAAACAAAAACTATATGGTTTTCAGAGTCATAATATGAAAATGGCAGAGGAGATTTCAAGGTCAATTACATTTTTTAAAGGAATCATATGTTTTTTTCATTATATTTTGGCATTACAGGTATTTGCTAAGGTCAGACATAGTGAGTTGCTATATATACAATAAAAAATTCAATGTCTCGCATTGCTTCACTCACAACTCATATAAGCTAGTAAAATCCTATCTTGAGAATAATTCGTTTAAGATGAGAAATGCAACCAACCCAATGACCACTGATTTTCCACAGAAAAATAGTCGCTTTCGACTGGTATAGACGTAACTTGCCTAAAACATTTCATCAGAAAGATAAGATATATGTAGATGAATGTATCTTCTTATCAGTGCCAAGAATATGGTAATAAAAACATATGGCTCTAATTAAAATGATTACAGTGACCTTTAGATCTCTTACCCATCCACCCATGACAAAATAGTTCATATTATGTCTCCGTAGTAATCATAGGGCTTCCACGTACAATTTTCTATGCAACACATAGTGTTGAACTTCTTTCAACAACTGCTATACTATTATGAATAAAGAAATATAACGTCCAATATAAAAAAAGTGAAATTTATCTTGAAATCTCTCCCATTACTCCACCTGCAGAGAAACTATTTATATCACATAACGCCCCCCTCCATATCAAACAACTTTTGTAACAATTTTTTTATTTCTTCAGTTCTTAACGAGATATTCCACCATTTCCAGTTAAAACAAACACCTAGGACAGGCTGTCCCAAAATTTAAAGACTTCCGGGAACATGCAATATCCTGATGCAAAAAGACATCGAAAAGTCCTTTATTGTTTTGGGATCCGAGGCTCTGTTCTTGAGATATTAACAGTTGAATATTAGCGCGTAGCTACAGACCCACGCACACAGTAGAGCCGACGGCGCTAACTCGTTTTCAAGGTTTGAACCAGCACGGTCGACTCTACTGTGTGCGTGGGTCTGTATCTACGAGTGTCTCTTACGTGTGCGTGCGAGGGGCCACTGCTCTGCGTTCAGCTGTTTCGGCTTTAAAATGCGCGGCCCAGAAGTTCGACCGCTAATATTCAACTGTTAATATCTTGAGAACGAAGCCTCGGATGCCAAAATGGTAAAGGACTTTTCGATGTCTTTTTGCATCAGAATATTGCATGTTCGAATTGTCCCGCAATTTTGGAACTCTCTGTTATATATCATATATTCTATGAATTAATATAAAATATTAATTCGATGACACATATACATAAAACATACATACATTTTCAGGCAATGGGCACCATAGACGTTGTTTAAACGTAGCACTTTCAGCACGATTTTGTGTAACATATGTAGCCCAAGGGCTCAATCGTTCCAACAATTCATTATTATTATCCTTTACAATTAGTTTGACTTCAGAAAAGTGTTTTATAGGGCAACTACCATCAGCATTAGGTGGTAAGTGCAATTCCCATTTTCCGTACTCTAATTTTTTATAAGCATTAGCTGTTCTATTCCAACCATCTGATAATAAAAAAGTGAAAAGGACGATTATAATATACATATCTTACATATATTATCAGCATTTATAACCATTGTGCTTTGTCACATCTTTAGCACTGTATTCAGTTCTCTCATAAGAGAATAGTGTTGTACAAGGTGGGCCAGCTTGAAATATACATTCAAATATCTCCATTAAATTTGATCACACAAAAAACTGGCAAAAATAAAAAATCATCAGCATAAAGAAAGAAGAATGACAATGAAAGGATCATTTCCCTCAGAATTATTGTTACCAAATTTCTTTAAACGCTATATGGTTTTGTAATGCTTAATTTAGAAAGAACAAATTTAATAATCTGCATTTACCTATGTATTACTTATTTATGCGTATCATGCACTATGTAACTGGTGTAAAATAACTGCACTGGGAAGTAGTCATATGTAAAGAAGAAACAGTTAGTACATGTGTTAGTGGACTTTTTATTAATGACTCAAGTGTGATGCAAATTTCTTCTTTCTTTCTAAATGGCTAATGAATTCATGCTAAAACTGACATGTCGATAAAATATCTGAATAAACTAAGTGCATGTATAATGTGAACTTCTGTAAGAACTTAACTGTCTTAGCTGAATTTATGTCGTAAGGTTTAGGAGCACAAAAAACATACAAAAACTCAGCGTGGTGGGGACGCATAAATCTTTACTACATACACTTGGCTAAAACATATCGCTCTAGCTATCACAAACACACAGTGAAGGCTTGTCCAACTTCGCATGATTGCCATCTATTTTCTGAATACGATTAAAGCGAGAGCCTATGATGCAGCTTCGCCATAATATCATATTCATGAAACATGGTAAAAGCATCTGTGAAGTACTGTGCCCGGATGGAAAGAAGTCGGTTGAAATGTCACAGGGGCAAGAGGGGTTCATCGCTTGCATCGGCTCGCCCCGCCCGTGTTCCGTTTGCTTACTTTGTCGCGCCGGCCAATAAGGATATACTATTCGGACCCTAGAGTTTCTCGACCAGCTTCTTTCCATCCAGGCACAGTAGATGCCAACCATGTAACATTGGGCCACTCTTTACCATGCATTTATGATAGTTGGAACTCTAGGGTCCGAATGGTATCTCCCCATAGGCCCATGTTCTCGAACAGAATCATAGAGACGGGGCATACGTATTGCACACAACAACATTGATGAATACAAAGAGAGCGAACAGGACGCAGATAATGCGAGTGAATGCGATCGAAGAAGCCCTCTTGCCCCCATGCCCTTCTGAGGACCATCTTTTCGTCGACGCACAGTACGTACATGCATGAACAGTATGTAAATACATATTGTTAAATTTGTATTCAGCTTCTCTTTACCTTAAGCATTAAGAAGATACATGGTTCCATTTAAAAGCATACTAATACTCTCATCACTTTTTTACAATTTCAAGCACAAGGGAGATATTCATATGTATATGTCTTAGACGCTCCACTTTATATATCTTCCTATTTATAAATTAAAAACCTTAAACTTCTGTGAAGAAAATATATGCATACATAAAGTTTTATTCATCAATTTCTCATTTATGTATGTACATATAAAATTTAAAATGTTACTCTTAAATCGTAGCCTAAGATCGATAAAAAAAAAAGCACAATGGATCATGAATCGCTCACAAGATATGTTTTCAGCAACATATTCGTTAACAGACAATGAATATATGATTTTTATGAAAATCATTTAACCCAAATTAATTATTTTATCTAGCAGATAATGTTCACATTTATATTACTTACTAAACTCTCCTGTTAAAAATAGCTCCTGGGCTCCAGGTGCCCATTCTCTAGCAACGACACTATTATCTTCATTCACATGGATTCCAAAAGTTTCATATCCTCTTGAAAATCTCTCCAAACTACCATCGCCAGATTCCACTTTTTCCACATGATCTTTGAACAATGCATACCTGATAGACAAAGTTATTATAAGCACAGAATATTATAGAATATAATTAAATACAGCATGCTGTAGATATCGAAATTATTTTACTTCGCGGCTGTAAAAATCGGTAACAACTTGCATATACACGTTTGCAATAAAATAAAGAAATGTATAATGATTATGCAAAGAAGCTCTTAAAATAGAATCATAAATCACGTTGAATATAATTGCACATGCTGACTATAATTTAATACAAAATGCAGAGTTTATAAGCCTGATAATACGATACCTTTTACGAATCTCGTTTTCGTACGGTTTTAAGTATGGATCTCTTTCTAATAAAGCCTCTATTTCTGGTACCTCGACTTGAGAAGGATCCATACCTGACCATTTTCCACCCATATCTAATTCTATAATTATTTAGTCACTCAGAAGTGTTAAGCAAAGTTGTGAATACAACACGATGCGGCACGAATGCCCGCTAAAATTTGAATGACACCTCAAGGTGACCTCTTTTTCGTATCTTATTTAACCATAAAAGACTGCAAGATTGTCGACCAGAAAAGAAGAAAATGTAACAAAACATAATGAAGTAATTTTTTAAGAGTGGAAGCTTTGTGACCCGATTTGCTTTTCAAATATGGCGTGTACTTAGATCAATAACTGGCGCTAATTTTAAATTCTTTTTTTTTCCTTCCGTGACAAGTGCAACGCCTTTTCTCTGCTGGATTAATGCTTTCATTATATTTTATAGTGAAATCAAGTTGCTAATCGTTATGTGAACAAAATTATCAAAAATGAATTATGGTTTTTAATTCGACGCCTTATCTGCAATGTGTAAATAAATTACTAACGAGGAAAGGCTCTCAACCAGAAAATTCTGTTTCTAATGAAACTTCGTGTGAATGTAGAGCATATTGGAGTATGCAGTGAGTAATTTTTTATCTGCGGAAATTCAATCTGAAAGGGTGAAATCAGCCCTTAAAGTTACATATCGCGTGTTCTTGTTTCTTAAATATAACTTTGTAACGCTGCACGACAGAACAAAACTTAATACATAACAATTGTTCAGTTTTTTATACTCTGTCATACTACTAAAAGTACATTTTTCCACGACGCGAAATTTATAAACAAAATGATAATTTTATTTTACATATAGATTCTTACATTTTATGCAAAAATTAGAAATTCGCAATGGTTTATTGAAGTATGAAACTATATCATTTTTTTTTAAATCTTATTTGCGAAAAACAATTTACTACTTCTGTGCTTGTACGTAGTATACATATTCCCATGCTTGTAAGCGATATCTTATTTCATTTATATTTTACAATTTACAGGAAGCTTTAATTTTGTTATACAAGGGAAAGACATTATCTTCATATATTTTTTTTATAAAGATTTATTTTTCGTAAACTAAACTGCAATACATACTCTCCAGCATTAATGACAAGGACATTTATCTTAATGCAAGGAACTGTTCTGATAGTACAAAACTGAAGCAAATTAAATTCTCCCAAAAAATTGTAACAGAGAAAAGTGTAGTAGGGGAGATTAATTAAGAAAGAATTAGATTTGTTGGAAATATTATTATTAGTTTTCTTATTCACAAATGTTCAGACACCATTTGACATTCGTAACGTAAAGTGTAGTAGAGTAAAGAAAATAAATAATTAAGTATAATGAATTAATAGACCTCAGGAAGGCAGATAAAGTACAGACATTGAACATTTGAAACTTTGGTCCATCGTTTATGTGACTAAATAATCAAAATTCACTTAAAAAAAAGAGATACGATTCTCTAAGTTTTTAAATAAAATACATATAAATAAATGATACAACTAATAAGAAGAGTAATTCAAGTTTCAGTGTTCGATTTTTTTTTCGTACTTAATAATACTAACGGTAATGAATGAACATTTTATATCTGAAAAATGCGTGACTCCCACATATTGTATAAAAGCGCTAAATTGCTTTAGAAAATATTAATAGTGATAAAGAAACTAAATATTCCAGAGGTCACTGACCTGGCTATAACTTCATCAAAGTTAAGGTTTTTAATTATCATTCTACGATAAATGCAAGAGTTTATTAGATTTGCTGAAATAAATTAGCGCCCGGCTAAATATTTGAATTCTTGCCTTATTACAGTTACAGTAACTTTCTCCTAAAAAGTTATTTGTTAGTGGACTTTTTGTCTCGAATTTTGTTTGGTAACGTAATTAGCATTAGAATTATTTAAAGTAGTGCTATCCATGGAGGCATCTGAAGTATCTTCGCTACTACTGCTTCGAATGTCACCCTCCATCTGAAAAATTTTACATGTAAATATAGTCAAAGAGATTTCACGACTACATTTAGAAAGAAGTTTACGATGTAACTTACTTGACCGGCATAAAAAGCATTGTACGCAATTTTGAGGATTAAATATGTCCAAAGCATATGCAGAAATAGTAATAAGATTAATAGAGAATTAAAAATATAATAAGCTGGGAACATCGGCACTATCTTAGGTGCTTGTATTGATGTGCTGCAAAACACAATCCAACACAATTAATATGTCAAAGATTTCAGATCAATTCCTAATTACACTATAGTACATTAGTTTATTTTAGTATGTACTACTCTAATTATAGCGTACGATTAATATTCAAAATTCGTACCTGTAAATTATCCAAAATGGATAAACACCAATACGTGTGATAATCCATAGTACGGTGAAAATAACAAATATACAATCACATAATTTTTGGTAATTCGCATACTTAGCCATCTTTGCAGCCTAAAATATGCATGTATTAATATCAGCATTCTTAAAACTCCATATACAGTAAATCCTCGTTACCAGCCCGACGAACGTGGGCTCCTAAGGTGTTGTGGACACTATTCCACGTGGCCAATGGCCCGAGTGAGAAAACCGAATGAGGGAGCAAGAGAAAACGAAACAGTTGACACGAAGTTGCTGTTGACTCTTTCATTTCCTCTCGCTCGCTCATTAGGTTTTCTCATTCTCGTTGAAGCATTCCAAGAAATGGTGGGGATAGTCGTCGGGGTCCTAACGCATTGTAGGAACAGGCTGGTAACGAGGATTTACTGTATTCATTCACGTGCTCGCATACTTATACTTACTTCTAGGAAAATGTCTGCACAGTCGTGCACTAATAACACTAACGAACCAATTCTCGTCAAATTACCAACCCATGAGAAACACATTAATACAATAGCAGCTATATGATGGATAAACATCTGCCAGAAATCTTTTCTTTTCACATCGAAAAATTGGGAGAAACATAGGGACCAGTAAAACGCCATGGATATCATGTAGTACCACCATACGTCGTTCGAAACTGGATGATACGGATAATTGTAATAGCAATGATTTATATCCCATAACCATGGCTTGTTCCACAAAATAATAAGACCGTAAAGGAATGAATATGTATAATATAAACATCTCCAGCTGTAACAAAAGAACTTAGCATCTTAAAGAAGAGTAGGTTACTTCAGTTTACATTTATATGGCGTACATCGTAATGTTATATTTATTTGACAATATTCAATTGCACTTCTCATCGAGTGAATCCGAAAAATTCAATTCTATAAATGAAGTCATATGTACTGTAATGAATAAACTAACCTGTTCTCACAAAATTTTGTAAGCGTCGATGGCTTATCCTGAGTACGCCTTAATCGTAGCCATCTTTCTACTTGTCGTTCGGACCAATCTAATTGTTTTGCCAGCGCAAGAATCTTAAAATATATCGAAACATTACAGAACAATCCCAAACACTGAATTTCTCAGTTTACCGTGACTTGGCTTACACAAATCTATTCCAATAACTAAATATGAAACACGTAGTTTCTAGTTCAAGAAACCCCTGTTGCGCGCAATATAATACTGTTAGTTACTATTTGTAATTAAGAATTACATTAATTTTATACAAATACGTCGTTTGTAAAATTGTTTATCAAGTATGTACGAATTAGTATTATTCGTTTATGCAAACTAACTCGGTGTTAAAATAAAACATTCATTAATGCTTATGTATGGAAAGTGATATTGTAATGAGTCAATTATCGCAATTGGCTTTTATTATGTTAACAGATAAACATACCAAGAGGAATAAATTGAATACAACGCAGGGGCGGTATATTTGTTATGGTAAAATTTGGATAATATACTGAGGACGTAGAGTTACCTGTTTATGTTTAATCTTCCGACTAACATAGGCTTTCTCCAATGTAACATTTGGCGTTGCCTTTTTTATTCTTGTATTTTTTATACCAAGAGACTTTCCAAACGGACCGAAGCAATACCTATAGAACAGTTATCAATGAATATGGAATAACCTTAGTCTAAATGAAATTAGACGATTTTTTTAACAGTGTTAACACGGGAGGGATATAATAGAGAATGGAAGTTTTATTACCTCTCGAGGGCATATCTC
This sequence comes from Andrena cerasifolii, assembly GCF_050908995.1. NCBI lineage: Eukaryota > Metazoa > Arthropoda > Insecta > Hymenoptera > Andrenidae > Andrena > Andrena cerasifolii. Next base: position 11,859,951 of record NC_135118.1, on the reverse strand, counting down.
ATTAACAGAAGAGTAAATGCCATGGGTAAAGGATAAATTAAATGGTGATAATCCGCATATTTGTTTTCGGAATTTGGTTTGATATCGTCCCATGTTATATTAGACGGTAACCAAACATCCGTCGACCAAAAAGCCGATGACACATTCTTTAACACATTCATCGTCCAAGCTCCTGCAACTAGTTATTCACCTTATATCACGAGTCCATTAATTCTCACTGAAAGATAATTAAACTGGGACAGTTAAATGGATACCTATTTACTGAAACCGCCTTTCTAACGTACACTTCGGCTGTCGGCTACCTTCCCGTTCTACATACGCCACCGCTCGAAGACTGCGCCCGTAGCCCGTAGTCTTGATGTACGACGTTCAACTTTTTCCTTGATTATTAATCCTAGTCTTCTTTTCAAGCCTATTCCCACAAGAAATAACTTGGCATTGATGTTTTTCTTAGTTCTTGTTCAAGTCTAATTGTTGGTGATACATTTACTAACATGTAATTTAGTTACACAACCACCCGTTATAAACGCAGGCTAGGAGCGTGTGTAATTATTCCGATAACGAATGTTGTATGGATAACCCCGCCTTTAATCCTCATATGTTAGGTTTGTGAATATGGCTTGAACATTGGCCAAACTTGTCCAACAAAAGAATATAACATCAGGTATTTATAATAACGTAAATTCTCACAGATCATGCTTCGATTACTAATTTAATTTTCCGATTACTAATAATAATTCTCTTATAAATTGGTTGAATTTTACTTATACAATTATTACTATTGAGTTAAAAAAAATATTATTCGCACAATTTTATTTCAGGTCAATTATATATACAGGGTGTTCAGCTACACGTGGGAATAAATTTAACGGGGGGATCTGGACAGCAAAATAAGACGGAAATTAAGAATGTCGATAATCCGGTTGAGGCTTTGTTTGTTAGTTATAAGCGTTTAAAGATATGCCCGACAGCAGGCAATTCGCGTGCAGCGGTGCACGCGTGACAAGTCACGCGAGGGACTGTGCAGTGGTGGTCAAAGCTACTATTGCACGGGGTCACTCATCTCAGAGAAATTACGACGGAATTTACCTGTTCTTCTTTATCACTTCATCCATTATTAAAAGGTATCGTTGCATTACACCACACCTGCCTACTCGCTAAAATCCATTACTTCCATTATATCCACTGGAGTTTCATTACGCTATCGACACATACACGCGCAGAAATCACACAAAATTACACCACCCCCAAAAAAATAACGAAAATAGTTACCAGATCTCTTGCACTAAAACGTTTGAAAAAAGTGTATAAAAGAACACACATTTACCCGCACTGAATACGTAAAAATAATCAGATTCACACGTACTCCGACAATTGAATCTGATAACTCATGATTGTCTACTTCACGATTTGTCGATGCTGGTTGAAATAAATTACTATCGGCGAAGCTAAGTAGGTAGTCAGGTGTAATTCAACAATAACCTTTAATTTTGGATTACGTCTCGCAGAATCGTGTGGCCATGCCGATTGTCGAAAATTTCGTCGCAGCTTCTCTGAGGTGAGTGACCCAGTACGATTCGACCCCTCGCCTGTGTTGCCCCGCGTGCACCGCTGCACGCGAATTGCCTGCTGTCGGGCATATCTTTAAACGCTTATAACTAACAAACGAAGCCTCAGCCGCAATATCGTTATTCTGGATTTTCATCTTATTTTGGTGTCTGGAATCACCCCTTAAAGGACAATGTTAAGTCCCAGACGGGATTACTGACCTACGAGCGTACAGCGCTTGCTACACACCAGCGGAAAGATCTCGCAAGCCGACTCGATTGATACCATTTTTAACTTTGAAATTAGATGAAATCACCTCGAAAAATAGGCTCAAGATTCGAAATTTTGCGGTTTTGAATAGCAGAAGCCACTAGTAAAATCTCATCTAGTCCGAGGGACCTCGGGTAGGCACCTGAGGAAAAACCGAGGGATGTAAGCGATACTCTAGCAGGATGGGGCGGTAAATGAAGGCCTCATGGCCTTCATTCCAGGGCAGTGTTGGGCTTGCATTTGCCGCATGAGCCCCTTTTCTAATGCCCAGTACGAAATCGGCAATGGATCAGTGGCCCATGGGGTAAACGCAGGCCCAATACGGTCCTCAAATGAAGAACCTATAATGGGATTATAATATTCCATTTAAAAAAATTAAATTGATCTTCAAATGTCATCTACAATTTCATGTACGAAAAAGCTTTTTATACAACATAATGTCTCCCTCCATGGGACACAATTTTCAGAATAACAAATTGTTCATATCTTCAACGGCCTTCGAGATATTCTAGCGCAGAGGTGCGCACGGAGCCGCTTGGACCGGTGTCTACCACATGGTGTCCTCCCCTTGTGAGTTACGCGCGGACAAACATAAAAAAAAATACATACGGGTCGAATCTATAACCTCCTCTTTTTTGAAGTCGGTTTAAAAACACACTGTACATCAGGATTGCCCGGTAAAGAGCAAAATACCTCCTTAGGTTCTGGGACCCGGGTAACAACCGAGCGCTGAACTCTTGCGTTGCTAACCACAGCATGCGTTGTGGGAGACTCCTGCAAGACTGTGCGTGCGTCCATGCTGCCTAGTACCACAATTAGGTGGGCCTCACGCGTACGACGCACACACGCTCTTGCAATTCTCCCAAACCCACGCAACGGTTAGCAAAATAACAGTTCAGGTCGTTACCGGAGTCCCAGAACCTAAGGAGGTCTTTTGCTTCTTTCCGGACATACCTGATGTAGGTACATACATATTTGTTGAAGTCATAGTTGCTTCAGTACATTGCTGCAATGTTGCCACTATATTTTTTTAACGCAACATCAACATTCCATTGCATGGTAATAATTTCACAATATTCCAGAAACATTGCAATGGTGTCTGCAATATTTCAATATTGTAGCAATCTGTCTGCCATATTACGTGCTGTACGTTAACACGCATAGAACGAAAATGAACAGTTCCATTTAAAAATACATTAATGACTTTGACGACGTAGTTTATACAGCATTTTGCCAAATATGTAGAAGAGAAACTCTAACAAAAACAAGTATGACTGCAGCTTTCAGCATAAATGCGTTTAGTAGTCCTTTCTATTAACGGTTATATAAATAATTAAATTATCTTTCTCGATAGTAACGAAATTAATGAACATTTTATAATTTACTTACATAAAAAAAATTAAGTCGATGCTACAAACTTTTATCTACAAATGACACGGTATGAGTATAAAACTAATAAGAGGTTTGATAATCCTTTGCTTTTATTACTCCCAATAGGTGAACAGCGATATTACATATTAATTGTTTTTAACATAGTTGTAGAAATGTCACCTCACTGGCGTTTTAACGCAGTTGTAAAAACCGCTTTCGAATATTATCCTCGTCGTATATTTATCCACAAATGCTCGATTAGATTAAGTTCCAGACTTCGAGGTTGCCAAGGCATCAGAGGCACAGAGTATAGTTTTCCTTAAAAAATCGGTTTCCTATCTCCGATGTATACTTAGGATCGTTATCATGTTGAAACATGCCTCTTATCTTCTCTGAGGTTTTGAATCGAAGAGAAGTGGGCTTCTGTAAGTACTTTAGTAGGTATATTTTGCACCCGTTAATTTCCCTTCCAATAATAACAAGGTTTCCGATTTGCTCATTACTGATGACTCATCAGTATGCAAAGATTGTGATAAACAAAACAATAAGTTGCAAAAATATTCTTATGTCAACATAAATACTGATGCGAGTAGGTGTACTACTGTATTGCAAAATAAACGTGTGCCTGAAATTCGTGTCCTATGTGTTAGAATACGTTCGATATTGTATTATAAATTCTTATAGCGATCAATTTATATAATTGTATACTACGATGAATATGCATACGCATATATATATTCTAAAAGTAATAACATTATATAGAACAGTGTGGTAACAATTAAGTGTTGGTTATTAAAAATCTTCATGGTATCTTGTATTAAAGCAATTTTTATTAAACGCTGATTTATATCATCATTGAACATCAGTGTGCGCATTTACGATTAGCAGGGTATTGTTTCAACAAGCGTTTAATTACGCGTTGATAGATTCGAGCATTTCTTCTTTCATGAAGTTTAAAAAATTCTTGCTTCACCGTATCAACTTTTATTGTTTTCCGTTTAATACCTGGCGTATGAACTAAAAAGGCACCGTCAAGTATAACTAATCGATACTTCAGGAGACACATGTGGAACATCTAAAAAAAAACATAAATAAATAATTATTAATGTACAAGATAATGTACCGTCGATATTTGCAGATGTCCTCAGACATTTATAAGAAAAACATTATTCGAAGTAAAGTTTCCTCTATATTAACGATTACCAGATTAAAATTAGAATTCTGAAAATAGGGGAAGTGAATGTTTCGTGAAATCTTTTGCATTATTTCTTGTTTCGAATTTATCGATAAATGTGTACAGTATACCTGACTCATTTTGTCTTGCTTGCCTTCCCAAGACATGTCCTCCGTATAAAACGGGTCATCGCGTATTCCGATGAAAACGGGCTCCCATCGATGATGAGGATATTCTCTTCTGGTAATAATGAGCGATCTGACTTTGCCTGGGTCTGGGCTAATCATCCACCTAGTGAGACCAGGAAATCTTTGGCAATGCGAGCAAAGGAATCTATAAAATAAGAGCATTGTACCTTGTAAGTATTCGTAGTTTCTTATCTAATGTAACGTCTTCTCTGTACGCATGTAATCATTCACAGAATTTCTACAGGATCCAGAAATAATCCTACGTTTGTATGCAATGCTGCGTTCGCTCGTACAAACCTATGAAAATATACGGCCACACCAGCTTTCGTCGCTAAGAGTAGTTCTCTTTTGGTCGAAGGCGGCCGTTGGTTCGACTTTATTTCAAACACTGGCACCACAAACACTACCCCAGTTTTCGGTGGTTTGCCACGGGCCATCTCCATGAAACTAGATGCCAGTTTGTTACTAGGTAAAAGTTCAATGTCCGTTACTAAAACACGAGTTGTGTTTGCCTGCATTCTGGCCACGTTTCTGGCCACATTAATAGGGTAAGGCATACCCCTCTGCTTTCTCTCCGTTTCTGATTCACCCCTTTGAAGGTCAGATGCGGCACAATCACCTTGAGTTCGAGTAACTTCTTTCAAAGCGGGCGGAAGACCCGCTGGAAATACCAGATGAACAGAGACCTACGAAATTATGGCCCTTTAGATCTCCATGACTAGAGTCAATCTCCATCGTACGCGATTACTACTTTGCAATGTATTTATTGTATTATATCTATGTCTACTTAGAAATACTTTACAAGCATCGTAAAAGCTGAAGCTACGTGGTTCGATTCGTTTCGTACTACTTTATCGAATTGTTATCAACTTAAAAAGGCCGATTTGAATTCGGTGTCCTTATACTCTCTAACAAAGCCGACTATGTGCCTGTGATTGTAGTGATAAAGAAAAAGAAAAACAGTTGTGTGATTTTATATGCGCCTGATATTTTTTCGATTAAAAAAAGGTGTCGAATCTCATACATGTTTAAGACACTGTCGTAGGACGTCCTTAACAGCCGCAATCGCGACAGCCGTTTCTTAGGGCGAGCTAAGAATCGGTGAGTCGTGATCGGGGACATCGCTAAGACAGCGTTTGAGTTTAATCATGCTTCTAGCGACCCGCTCTGACAGGGAGTGCATGGGGAAACCTTGTACATTTCGGGTTCGCATCGACAGGCCCGATCGAGGAGAGTAACGGCGGTACCAGCATCGAAGCCAGGTGTAAAAATAGCCAGACTCAACGGGCCCTCCCATCTCCTGACCAATTCCACAATTCCATAGGCATGGTCTGCAGTCGCGTGGGTGCAGAGTGTCACCTGGGGCAACTTGTTCCTCTCCTCGGTTCCGCGCAATACAAACGGTAGGACTCTGTAGGGGCTCTTCTCACCGGTTTCCGGGCTCCAGGTGACTTTGGACGCCGGATAGGAAATAACATCCGGTAGGCCATGGTACCATCTGCAGGAACTTCTGTTCCTGGCTTGTAGATCCGCCATGTACGTGCCTGCTACAAACGGCGGTGCTCCGGCCTGCTCGTCCTGCTGCGGACTAGAATAGCCCTTTGGCGTTAGGGTGTCGTCGTTACCGATTACTTGAATCTGTGGGCGAGGTCCGCCACTGGCCAGCAGCCGTCCTATCAAAACGAAAAGGAGTACTATGCCCAGCCAGAGCAGGAGCCTTCGACCAGACCAGCGCATCGCTCTCTCCTCTCCACAGAACGCTTTCCTTGGTGTCTCGATGATTCTGGCCAAGGGAACGATTTTCCATATTACGAGCGCGATAGATTCATTGAACCAGTGCTTCCATACTGCTGTTTTAGCTGGAAAGCCGGGACCGCCAATTACGGATCGATGCGGCGCAGGCGTGTCGAGTTCTAGGACAACTCGCGGAAACGTATATGTTTAACCGTAAAGATTCCGGCAAAATTTCTTTGCCCATTTAACGAGATAGGGTGAATTAAAAATAAATAAATAAATTTCTTTATTATACAATAACACCGTAAAGCTTTTGAAGTCTGTATTTTAGCGACAGTTCGTAAGGATCTGTTTAATGAATCAAATGTATAATTAATAATATTATCTACTTGGAAAGAAATATTTTTAGTCGATGAAAAAGGTAAAAGTGTTGGTATGAGAAGCGTTACTGTAGAAACTGTTTACGAGAAATAGCATTGCTGGGTATACAGGGTGTTCCACCAACTGTGTTCATCTGAAGATCTCCGTTATTTTTAGATATATGAATTTTTTTTAACCATAACGTGCCAGTAATAATTGTTTGATGGGTGGAGTATTTTTGGAGATTTCAGGCATGCTGTACTTTTTTATCCCTCGTAGAGTAGCGGATGTTTAGACAGTTTCAACGACCTACAGTACAGGGGCATTCGATATTAAATAACGAAGTAAAGGTGTTGAATTGATATCGCTTCCGGATTGATTATAGCACATGCTGTAATAATCGATGCGAACGAACACCACTTCGAGCATCTGCTGTAACACAAGGGTCGACCCTTTCACTCCCTTCTTTAACCCTTCGTAGGCACACCGTCTTATAATCTCAAACTGGTTACACGGGGTCAGCTGCACCCCAGCGTCATTTTTGAGTTAGCATTTTCGTATTTTTGAATCCTTTAACTTTTCAGTGATCATTTTACATTCGTAATACTGATACAATCTAATAGAGATTAATAGAGATTACACTCTAATAGTCTTTTTCCAGAAATGTAAATCCTGAAACGATGTAATTTGTTGGAAAAAATAATTGTGGAAAGACGCGATTTTTTTTGTTAAAATTCGCCAAATTTTTACGTTTTAATGTTAAGGTCTAAAAGTTTACAGAAATATTGGCAAAGGCATATACTTCTCAAGAAAATTTCCTGGGTTGCGATACACCCCCTGTGACCAGGAAGGGTTAATGTCGAATGATGTTTTACTCCACTCTCCCCTAAATGGTTTTCAAAATAAAATCAAACTCAGTAACTATTCATTTCATTGATTTAATTCCAATTAGTTTTATTTATATTATTATTATTATGTATACAGAATATAAATTGTATAAAACGTGTTTGCAAACATTCATTCAAAAACATTTAAACAAATGCCTCTGTGTTTTTGGTTTTCCATTGATTATATGAGGAAATGTTTATAAACATTCGCATGTAGATTTCGTTAGGCTTAACATGTTCGATTAGCCCCGAAAGTTGGGGGTAGGAAGCATATTTTAATCTGGAATACGTATCTCGAGAATTATTAGACTTATATAGACCTTTTTTAAAAAGTTTTAATAATTTTTTTGTGTTTTTTAAAGTTGAATCCAGCCCCTTGCCCAGTTTTTTTAGAAAATTTCAGAAAATATGTTTCCCACCCCCAACTTTAGGGGCTGTTCTCAGCCCTTCAACGTGGACGATTGCCGATAACAAAAATGCGTGTAAAATATCTTTTAATACCCTGCAAATCTGCAAGGGTCTCGTCAAAGCCTGCGCGTGTGTCCCCTTGTTACATTGCAAATATTCCAAAAATATTACGAAGGTCTGATGCGTTGTCGCATCGACTCTTCCATTCCCACCATTAAAATATACACTCTAAATCGTAAGAGAAAAAATGAACTTGATCCGACAACTTCGATATTTCAATGTTCTCTTATAAAAGTAGCTTAGCGGCTAATAGTCCAGGATTTGTACATATGCGTGCCCGCACAGCGCAAAGCCGTCTTAAAAACGACCGTGCTTCTATGATAGCGAGTCAATGCCACTGGTACCTAACGCGACACTGTATGTTTGCTCGAAGATAGTAATAGAATTATAATCTACGATAAAATGTATGAATGACGCTTAAAGCCACCGTGATTGATCCCAAGGTTCTGTTCTAATTTTAGTGGACCGATGGGAAGCCGATCGTACCTCCACACCTTTCGTCGTGGCACGCAAAGCGCCAAATCCATTAAATTTCAATTCTACGGCAGCCAGTTGCTTCCAAATTGCTCGCAGAGCTACACTGCCTCCTTCGCAATTCTGTTTCGTTGAAGCGATACCATTTAACACGGTTCTCTGCCGCGCAAATCATTTTTATTACTGTTCTGTCCAGTGTGAATTGGGTTTAAGATTATGGCAACAAATAAATGTTATCTTTCGACTTGTGAAATATATGATTCTGTCCGAGTACAATGTCCAGTTCGATGACAGTATGTATATATGTATACTTTGTAAAACAGTATATTCTCTCTCTCTCTCTCTCTCTCTCTCTCTCTCTCTCTCTCTCTCTCTCTCTCTCTCTCTCCCCCTCTATATATATATATATGTGTGTGTGTGTGTGTGTGTGTGTAGAGAGAGAGAGAGAGAGAGAGAGAGAGATGTAGAGAGAGAGAGAGATATGTAGAGAGAGAGAGAGAGAGAGAGAGAGATATGTAGAGAGAGAGAGAGAGAGAGAGAGATATGTAGAGAGAGAGAGAGAGAGAGAGAGAGAGAGAGAGAGAGAGAGAGAGAGAGAGAGAGAGAGAGAGAGATGCAGATATGTAAGTAGATATTGCCGTTGACCTTTGAGGGAAACCTTATCTATGTATGTACTTCCTTGTCTTATCGCTCGAGTATTCTTTTTGATATATTTACAATTAGAGGTTGTAGTATCCCCACGAAGGTGAAACCAACAAACTAAAGAGACCAGTCATTATTTCTCCTAGTCTTAAAAATGAAATGCAACTTTTCAATTTGCATCTAATTGAATCACATCATTAAACAAATGGAGGGCTCGTAGAAACATCGCGTGCTTTGATATTCTAAATAATTTTACGTGTAAAGTAAATAAAATAAGTTTGCTTAAATTAAATATATGTAGACGATATATAAACGGCTACAGAATAGAACAGTACACACGCGAATGCCAACGTCGTTGTAATAATTTTGCATTTTATATCCCCAAAATGAATTTCGGACCTTATAGATTGTACGTGTTCGCAATCTTCTGTTCTTCTTCATCGATTCTGTGCACGTTCTTCTATGCTTCGCGTGTGCGCCTGCGTATCTATAGGCTCCAACAAACGTTATGAATAAATTATAAAATGCTTCGGGTAGCGCTACGCTGATTTCCTTTGGAAATTTCTAATTGTACAGAAGATTTGTATTTATTTGGCAAGTTACAAACTCGTTGAAACCGCGTTTAAATATTGGTTCATTATCATTAATTCGGTTCATCATGCACTAATTGCAAGCTGCCTGTAATCCTAACGGAGCGCATAACATATTAAATGGGCTACGTTTGACCTACATCCGAAGTTCCTGAATTTGCTTCGACGGATATCCGTCAGACATGCTGCAGTAGAAGTTGGATTACAGTTTTTCTTTGTACAAAAGCACGTTGCCAACATGCCACACGCCCATAAGAAGTGTACATTAATTTTGAAAAAATAAAATTTGAAAATGTAGATAATTAAATTTCAATCTCATATATTTATACGATTTTTATTTTTATTGACTGAATACCTGCCAAATAGTAATCTACAGGTAATAAATCGTATTTAATGACTTCCTGTAAATAGTAAGAAACAGTCATTTTCACGACTAATTTTAAACTCGATTTGCAAATACTGATCAGGATAATTAGAGAAGGAATTTAATTATTTGGCTCGACCAATATTATAATTATGAAACAATCAGGCTATTCCAGAGTATCGTCGTTTTGTTTAAAATCTGTATTATATGTTCACAAGTCGGAACTATAAAATTGGCTAATTGCACCGTGTTGTATAATTGGCAGGCTGAAAGAATAACAGAAAAAAATATAGTAATATGTTCTACAATCGCACTGAGGCGAAACTAATATTCTAACGTGAAACACATATTGATATAAAATGAAATCATCGACTTTATTTATTTGTATAAAAAGTGGAATGGACAACAATCAGTATCAACAGTGAGGATTGCAATTTCGTTCCAGCAAAGAAGGGTTTTAAAATTTTTAGGAGTTCAAATTACGCATATTTGACATACACATAAATTGAGGATATTACAAATACTATAAAGAATTTTGAAAACAGTAAGAAATAACGCGAAATAAAAAGATATTTGTATTTTCTTCACGTTGATAATGCTGAGTGTTTCATAAGAATGGGTGCAACTGCGAACTCATTGCCAGTGAAAGAAACAAGAAAGTCTCATTAAACATATGTCCGGAAATTAATCATTCCAGAGACACTGAGTTTTAAACTATTGAAACGAGTAAGTATCGAATACATTATAATATTACACCTAAATAGCTTATTCATATGGTTCTGTTATTGTTTACACAGCGTGCATTCAAACTGAATCACCGCTACCACCATTTTTTATCGATTTAAGTCTTGAGACACCTCGGGCGCGACGCTTATCTCCAGGACACTGAAACCAAAAAAAAATAAGGATAAGTAAAAAATGTCAAATTCTTTATTTTTCCGCGTATCGATGCGAATTTGACACCAATGGATTCCTGGCACTCGCCGGATTAAAAGACACCAAATTCCATGTGAATCGGACTATTTTTACCGAAGTTGGTTTTAAATTCTGCATATTAATTTTATATGTAATTTCGTTAATTATAGTCCGATTTGTGTCGAGTTTGGTATCGTTTCCATCGGGGAAAAAACAAGGAATCGATTGATGCCACTTTCGTAAAGATCCGATGAGAAATACGGAACTTGATATTTTTCACTTCTTAATGGCTAGTGCTATCGTTTTCTTTCCGGTCCTCTATTCCGGAACGCCGAAATCCATACAACTCAGTAAAGCGTGAAATTGCAGGTGTGAAATTAGTCCCTGATATTTTTCAGGTAGACCGGCTCTCCACACTGGATTATAAAAGTATCATGACATGAAAAGTTATTAATAATAAAGTACTGTCAAACATAACATAATTTGACACTTTTGAGTGTAAACCTTACTTAATAATATCCAGAAGCTGATGAGTCGTTAATCATTGGATCTAGATTCATAAAGAATGAAACATTGATAGTGAGGTATGTCTTTAATAATAAGTTTCTTTACAATTTTGTTTATTCTTGACTCAACAATTTTTCACTTTTTTTTTAAATGTAATTTCACATTAAGGAACAATGCCAAAGAGCTATAGCAATAAAACTACAGGCAACCCCCGTATAATACAGCTTCGCGCTAACACGGTTGGAAAATTGTAAAATTCAGAGTTTCACCCTGAAAAAGTACACACGAAGGCATAAACATAGCCGAGCAACAGAAATTGCATTTTCTGAAAACGGATTCTTCCACTGAAAGAAGCGCAAAATCCAAAAGAGAACTTCAGAAATGTTCAGTCTTGTACTATTTAAATTTATGAAAATCTGGCGAGATAAAACAACAAAATAAGAATAACAGATTTTTTGAAAAATGTAAGACATAGTAATCTAGATGTTGCAGGAGAAAATTCAGAAGATGAAGATATTTCACAATACAGAAAACGATTTTTTTGATTGTGCAACAACGATGAAGAAGAAAAAATGTCCCCACATTACGTAACTACCCTCTATATTCTCTATAATAAGGCGCTTTTGTGTCTATTCCCTTGTTAGCAAAATCTGTCCAGAGACTTTGTTTTGCACTTCTCGATCACCAGTAAGGTTCAAATTCAGCATGAAGTTTCCTGGGCACCCAAAGGTGCCTTAAAAATTCCGAAACCTGGAACATTCGAAAATGAATAGTACCTGTGGCCTAAAACAGGTATTATGCTTATCTTATGGACCCTGAGGGTTTTAAGCACTGCTGAAAACTAAGTTTTGGTAAGTCTCCTTACCTACTGTAAGCACCAGAAAAGTAATCGAAAGTTGGAAAATTGTTTCCAGGGGGGTTGGTTTTTAATGCTGCTAAACACTGATATGACATTAGTTTTTTTTTAAATGCCATTCGGACATAACTCTGCTTTAACCGGTCCCAAGCCGGGGTTGAGAAAAGAGAAGGGCCCCTGTTATGATGGTAACTTCCAACAAAAATTGTATTTGCCTTAGGCGTTTTGTTATATGCATAAGATAGTAGTGCCTGGCGAAGTCAGACATAAATACTACTTTTTAATAATCACATCTTTGACAGTTATGAAAGCAAAATAATGTATGTTCGTTAATCCTTGGAACCTAACACTGTTTTTTTTTCAATAATTAGTTCTCATTGTTAGTCCCGTATAACATGATTTCGCTTAACATGTCAGTGTTAGGAATATATCCACAGCGTTATACGGCGGTTGCCTGTACAACATTACAAGCTTTTTTATTTTATACGGGGTGTTTATAAAAATGTGGGATATTTTTCAGGATCGGTTCTGCTCACCAAAATAATAAAAAACGTTAGTACACGCTTATGTGCGATAATGCTTAGTTTTGCAGTTATAAGCACTTTCATATTCCGTAAAACACCGAGCGGGAGCGGAAATTAAATTTTTAAAGGGATTAAAGGGCAACCGGCTAACAGGCGCGTGCGTCAGTTGGCGTAATGTACATACCATGTTTTGATTCATTTCCTTTCCTTCCCGCCTTTAACAAAACAACGACGAAATGGTAATCAATATATCGATCCGCGGAAACACAGCTGAGCTTCGTTAAATGCCACGTTAATAGACGTTTCGGGCGCTTGTTTTACGAAATATAAAAATGCTCGTACCTGCAAAACTATGCATTATTGAACGTATGCACATACCATTTTTTTTTTTTTTATTAATCTGGTGAGTAGAACCGATCCTGAAAAACGTCCCACATTTTTATAAACACCCTATATGTACACTTGTTACACGTGTCTGTGCATATCGATAGCTTGGCGCACAAATATTGTACCCACCTATGTCTACTTTTAGCGTTTTCCAGAAAAGCAGGTTTAAGCATACAAAGGTACATAAGATTCAGAGATATACGACGCAGAAAAATATTATTTTTATACAACATAAAGAAACAGTCAGGAAATATTTTTTCCGCATAAAAACTCAAATTTCACAAAAAGTGGACGTACAATATTTATGCACTAAGCAATCGATGTGCAGGATGAGTAACGTAACTTGTCCACCCAGAATAACTTCTAAAGTATGTATTTTACAGAACTGTATTTTACACAAAAATTGCACGTTACAGTAGGGTATTTTTTTTAAATAATCTATTTATTTCCGGAATATTAGGATGACCTTGAATTTTTTAAACGGACTGCATACCTTTTTGTATCGAAATTTAAAAGCCCAGTGAATTTTCTATAAGAAAGTATTAAGCTTTATTTGTCCTAGGACTAATAATTAACGAGATACTTGCTAAAACGTTATTCATGGTCTCACTACTTACCTTACAATTAGGTACAGTAGGTGGTGGAAGTATGCCCACTGGCTTCCATACAATTATTGTTACAATTACCTATTAAGTTCAGGACAAATAAAGCTTGATACTTTCTTATAGAAAATTCATTGCTTTTTTAAATCTCATACTTCAGAAGTTATTCGGGGTGGACGAATTATATGACTCACCCTGTATATATAACACAAAGTCATGTGTATTGTCATCTCATAAGTAATGCAGCTTTATCGAAACATAGTAAAAGCTAAGTTTAACAAATAACTTTCTTCTAATTACTAAAAAATACAGTAATTCATACAAGCCACTAGTGCACCGAAATCCTTTCCCCGTCTCTCCACCATGTTTTTCTAGCTGCTTTTATCAAACTCTGTTCGTTTTATATTAAAGACTTTTCTCACTTTACATTTCTCGTTCAATTATTTTCCATATTTCCATTTTCTTTTAGCGATAAGCTTCAAGATTTGTCGAGATAATATCCAGTAAGCACGGTGGACGACTTACAATGTTCCAATTGAAGCATTATAATTATTCTAACCATTCCCTTTGCGAGGCACGATCCCGCGATAGCCGGGCAGAAAGGAACCACGCTTCGCGTGATCAAAGTTCATTGTCTTCCCCTAAAATAATTTCTTTTACCCTTATTATTTGATCGCGGCACAACAGTTACTAACGAATAATTCCACCCCTTATTTCACCTAAAAAAATATAATAATATCTTCTGCGGTAGAGGTAAAAGCTTCCATTTACACTATTATCCATATTAAATATGCACTTTTCATATTAAAGTCCACTTCCTTTAAAAAGCTACATTTTACATGTTTCGCGGGTGAAATTTTTTACTCTTTCGGAAACATGTAAAATGTAATTTTTAAAAATAAAAAAAAAGAAGTCGAGTCCCTTAATACATTCCGGCTCTGGAGTTCAGATATAGGCACGTGTGCATTGCATTCGATGTTACTTTATGAATATATTCCACGGTATTCGAAACAACCGCATCGCTTACGAGATGAGCCAATAATATCTTCGTTACATAGGATTTCTAATAAAAAACAAGAGTGTTAACAGGATAAGAGGAAAATTACTGGACGTGTTCGCGTTGTAATTTATAGTCACAGTCACCTTGACCTTCCTCGATGGACGTGCCCCTTTTTCCAGCGCCACCGACTCGCGAGGGTGCAGCGACGGCTTTTAGTGATGTGGTAGACTTTGCGAAGTTCACGCATGTTCCGTTATCCACAGCTGTTCGGAAACGATATGTTCTGCCGAAAGCGCGCCAGACGTTCGGAATTCGCAGAATACAACGTTCCGCTCGTAAGAACTTGGTGTACCCGAAGCAAAGGGATCAGATCCAACATTGCGTCACTGAGTTCCGTATAAGAATGACGGAACGACGGCGCAACGATGAGGGCGAAGACGATGACGATGTAGTTTACGCCATCGGTACGAGTATTGCCACCTATTTCTATTAAAATATGTAGCACGCTATAGAAGTTTTCTTTATTTAGGAATTATAATAGTTTCTGAGAAATCTGCAAAAGTCCTAAAAGGCTGGGTTTTATTTGAAGGGTGAAGCAAGAGCAAACGATGTTCAATCACTTTCTAAACCGTAATATAGAGAATAAGGAGGAGGCAAAAACCCAAGGTTTCGAATAAATTAAGATGAACGTCAAATATAATTTTTCTTTTTAATTTCTTAATAATCATTCGGTTTCATTTGCGACTATAGCTATCGCGCGAACTGCTTTAACTTTGAGAACTATTCGTATGTAAAAATCATTTGTATATTTTCAATTTCAATCTTTTGGGGTTTTCACCGGTTCTATAAATAAGTATTAGGAATAATAGCAGTATTATAAATGAGATAAAAAATGTCACTTTTTTCTATGTACGAATGGACTTTTCTTTTTATAAAAATTAAATCAGTTGCAGTGTAATGGGCAAGCCTCGTTAGTGTACATTATTTGTAAACATTCAGTACCTTAATGACATACGGTATCAAGGCAATAAAGCTGATTCTTGGATTTAATTCCTTATTTTATTACAAGTTGGTTTAATTTTTCTACCTACATATGTTAGCGAAACATTTTTTATGAAATGAACTGCGAATTATATATTCTTTAAGTTCTGACCCTTTTTCATAACTTTGCTGTTTTTATTACATTTATGATCGGTCAATTTTCGAACACAAAAAATCCCTGTCCATTAACAACACTCGTTGATGTAATAACAATGATTTCTCACAATGAAAATCATTTCGGGAATTTCATCTTTTTCTACTTGATATCTCCACTATAAATGCCTCTGCTGCGAAAAGAAATTTGAAAATATATATATATATATTTGCTCTTTCAAATAGTATCTCCAATCAATATGATTAAAGTTATGAATCGTTGGGGGTATACTCGTGCACATATAAAATAATATTTGCGACGTAACAGCGCGTTCAAAACAATCAATAACGCGGTTATGCTGGCTCAAGAGGTGAACTTAACAAAGAATACGGCGAATAGTAGCTAAATTGTAATTAAAAGAAATGTTCGCAATTGTTTGCACCTCTAGCAGATTTTCCAACTGGAATGTAATTAATACGAAAAAAAGTCATCTCTGTTCCTTTGTTTGCGAGAATATTTGTACACGATAGAGTTGGAATTAAAAATACAGGGTGACCCGCAATAAGTAGTGTCACCAGGAAAGAGGTGATTATAGACACATACATAATTCAATCAATTTTTTTTATGAAAACCCTCGCTTTCAACACATGCACGCGCGAAGTGCGGACCTCTCTGTATTCAAACGCTATTATCTAAAAAATGGTTGGAAGCACGAGAAAATTATATATACAGTAATTGTAGAAAATTGTATGCTCTTTTAATATTATTTGAACAAAATTTCGATAGGGCTTACCATTTTGGAGAAATTCTTCAAATTCAAACTATTGATGAATTCTAAACTTTAAGGATTGGTCGACCACCCTTTCCTGTCGTCCGATTGTAATAATCTTTTTCAGGGACTATTTTTGTATGAAATGGGACCATATTAGGGGGTGAGAGCAAAAGAAATCGCAGGGTGAAAATAAGGGCCACCCTAGTTACATACTTATTGTTAGCGATAAAATATCACCGCGGTGACCCACGGGGCATGGGACGTATTAAGGAAATTGGGTTTTAGAACTCTTCAGGTATAGGGCAAGTCCGGGGTAATTGACAGACCTAACACAAAATGGCTATTAAAGCTGATAGTGATATTATTTATTCTAATATATAATATTAAGGATATTATTTTATTTATAAATAAGCTTTGAAGGGAAGTGCCATTGTGCTCAAATACTTTCGCAACATTGTTCCTCAATACCTCTACTATCTTGTTAACTAAAATATCAAAGGAAAATTACTCCAGTTACCTTTTTCAGCATTTATATGCAGAAAAAAAACAAGGTTATTCACTCAACTTTGTTCGCTTGTACTGAAGGGGTTGTTCTGCCCTAGAACACGCTCTTACTAGAGTCTGAAAGATGGGGCATCTCTCCAGGCGGGCCATGTCACCCGGATTTACCCTATACACGTACACCAATTGCAGATGAAATAAATCCTTGTACAAAAGTGTGTACCCAAGTCGAAATTATAGCAGAACTTTTCTTTAAACGTTGCTCCATTTTCGAGAACATGGATTTTTAAAATCTGTCAAGGACGTGCACGCTCAATTAAAATCCTGAGAATCGAATACATTTTGGAAATTAATTTTCTCGCAATCGAAACCTTGTTCGAAAAAATAGTTACTCTCCAGTTTCGACTCATTTTTGCACAAAGCCTCATTCATCTACAATTCCACCACACCCTGTCAGTTCTCAACAAAATGAACGTATCCAGCGACGTTTCAACGTCGATCTTGACGAAAAATAAGGCCCAATTAAAACAAAATTATTCTACATTTTCGGCTTTCTTTTGCATATAGAATCACCTCCCCCGTTATACTACTCACTGCGAAATACCCTATACACTTAACTTTTTTGTAATGTTAGTTACAGATTATTCTCTCCTGAAGAATGAAATGCGTATTCTTTTACAGAGAAGAGTTATTTCGAATAAATGTTAAAATGTTAAATTAACGTTTAAGGAACATCGTGGTGTACATTTTAGAATTGGGGTAGACCAGGGCGGTAGTAACGTGGGGGCGAATGTACATAACACGTTAAATATCTAAAAAAAATATAATAGATATTAACAGAAATTTTGGATATATTTGCATATGATGAAAAACGACATTTAGAATACATATATCCATGTTCTAGCAGTAGATATACATAATAGGCATGTGCAGTGGGCAAAATAACTTTTCGATACCCTAAAGTAATTTTTTCTCGCTCATTTAAAATTTTAATATAAATACTCCCTCTGCAAGTATGCGCTTTTTCTTTTTTTTAATCTTTAATCTGACCTCTTTTAAAGCAATACTGATCGTTACTTAGCATTTTTAAGCGTGCCGTTAGTCAAAACTTGTAATCTAAGTTCAAAAGCATGGTCGGGGAGGATTGTAACATCGGCACCCGGGTCGATTGTACCGCAACAGAACCGAATAGTGCGTCGGAAGACTTTATACCATCAACGTGTCGTTCAGATTTAACCAATGAAACTCTATCAGCCAGAAGCGAACAAATAAATCCACCTGAAGGATTTAGCCCAGAATCTGTACAACCATTTCATGAAGCTCCTCCACGAACGGTTTCAAATAGCGGAGAAAAGGAAAGGAAGACAAAAGATTAGAACCGAATACAAAGAAAAGGAATTAAATAAAGAAAAGGATTAAATAAATTATTTAGTTAAAGTTGTGTTGCAATCGACCCCATGCAGTGTTACAACCGATCCGGGGTCAGGGGCGGTTATAACCCTCTCTCTGCTTCTCATTTTTTTATTAATAACCTGGATATTATTTGAGATACAGCGAAATTGCTGTGATTCAATAATGCCAGATAAGCGAGTAACATTTTCGTATGATAGCTTTCGTTTTAAATGTAATAGTTCTTGCGTAGTCGTAGTCCGAAGTCAAAGTGTTACTACCGCCCCAGACCTACCCCTACATATAGCGAAGACAGGATGGCGACAATTATTCAATTTAATATTGCTTATAGATTCACCTACCACAGTTTCCGAAGAGATTTCTTCGCAGTATAAAGCGTCAGTGGATCTCGAAAACTCATTAAAGTCAGTAGCCATTCAAACTATCGTTGGACTGCCGTTGCGATTGAGGGTTTTACCATCCGTTAAGGATATTATTGACGAAGACAATAACAAATCAATGGATGGGAAGAAATCGTCCAAAATATGGAAGCACATCAGGTTCCTAGGAAGATTATCACTCTCTTTATTCGGTAAAAATAATTTGATACCTTCTGTTCCTTCATAACTGACAATATGTTAGGGTAGGGGTGTCGAACTTCCCCACTCCGAGAGCCGCACGAGTCAGGCCCCGGGGTCAGCTGGTTCCCCCACCAATCCGGCAGGGAGAGAGCGCGGCACCCGGAGGAGAAATTCGTCAGAATGAAGCAGGTGTGGTGGGGGGCCGTTCTCCTACGGCTCTACGGAGCAGGCGAAGAGGGGAAGGAGCCACTGCGGCTCGCGAGCCGCTAGTTCGACACCCCTGTCCTAGAAAGATTAAATGAATTTCTACCACTTCTGATAAAAAACAACATAAGCTAATGATTCTTAATTATTTCATAAGTTGACGCGTAAAAAAACGATTCTATACCTGGGAATAATTTTTTGCTCAATTCGATTTATGCGTTGCAGGGTTATCGTGGCTGCTCACAATTTGGGCTATTCTCGGCGCCGTTGCGTTCTTTGCTATCGAAGGACCACGCGAGCGTGAACAAGTTGTCAAACTGAAAAGTATGCAGAGGAGTTTAGGGGTAGGCTTAGCGACAGAGTTGAGACAGTTGCGTACAGAAAAAGACGAAGATCTAGAGCCGCTTTGGAGTAACAAGGTACAGCAGTATGTAACAAAGCACGAGGAAGTTTTATTGATGGCTGTAAGCGCTGGGTATGGTGAAAGTGGAAATAGTGGGCAGCTTTGGACATTTTCTGGTTGCATTCTCTTCTCCCTTTCAGTTCTTACCACTCTAGGTAATTCGAATTAATTTCTTTTCTCCGTTGCGTACGATCCATAGATTAATCTTCAAATAAATTTAAACGATGCATTCACGAGTAAAAGTTATGGGTATACAAAAGTTTCCCCGTAAACAATACCTACAGCTTTCGGTAATTACTTACCTTAGGTTTTCATTGCCGATTTTGATGAAATTTAAATATGCTGCAAAACTTTACGTTCTGCAGAACTTCCTCCTATACATGTTACCGCTGGGCCCTTAGTTCCCGAGATATTCGGAAAAATATTTTTTAAATTTCTCGCCTTGATTTTATGATTTGAGTTAGTTTTGGATTAGAGCTGCTAGATTGGTTAGACGTAACTGCAAATACAGAACAGATTCATGAAATATCTCGTCTGTGGATGTTTACAAACGGCATAGAGTCGCGGGATTGTAGGTATTATTAACGCTCGTTGTCAGTAAGTATGTCACGAGACATCGGTATAGGTATGGAACTAGATTCAGGGAGGAGGAATGCCTCCCCTGTCAGAGGGGCGCGCTAATATGCGTAAGTACGTAGTGTGGACAGCAAATATAAAAATTTTAAAAATTAATTTTTTACAAGTTTTTTTTAATTGCACACGCGTAGCTGGCGCCTACCCCCCCCCCCCCCCAAATCCAGTTCTATAACTATACCGATACCACAAAAACTATCAACATAGGGGTACTTGATTCCGAATAAATACCAAAATACTTTTTATGAATATATCGAAAACCAAAGCCGAGCGGCGGTAAGATGTACACATAGGAAAAAATTATTCAGAATCATGCCCCCGAGAACATATTTCATGGTCATCGAAATCGGTGATGAAAAGCTAAAGTAAATAATTACTTATTGTTAGCTTTCTTCTAAAGAAAGTGACTACTTCGACCTTGCGATTTTTTAATTGAAACTTATCAAGTAACTGTTTAATTTTCGTCTTCTAAATAAGTAATTATGATTTTTGCAAAATTTTAGTAAGATCAACGGTTCCTATCCTAAACCAGTTTCCCCGGGGTCGTTAAGGCTAAACACATTGCTTTCAATCGATCATCCTTCACTTTGTGTAGAAATCATTTTACTATGTAGACAGAAGTATTTCTTTACTGATTACCATAGGGTAGAAAATTTCTCTCTTCGATTGAATAGAAATATTGAAAGTATCAATGATTATGTTACAACTACAAATTATTCTCTCATAGTTAAATAAACTTATCGTAACGTACACGAGAACGCTTCAGCAGATTATTTTTAAAACTTTTTATCTCGCAGTACCTTCGTTTACATTTATTTATTTCATCCGCAGGTTTTGGTGCTCCAGTTCCTCGCACCACAGTTGGTCGAACAATAACCGTTATTTTTGCGGCGATTGGTATACCTGCACATTTCCTTCTGATCATGAATCTTGGACTCCTATTAGCATTACGGTTGCAGAGGTACGCTATCTCCAGAAAAGGTGTTGAATACGCTCAAGCAGAAGTAAGACATTTGGTCCCAGTACCCAAATGGGTGAAAATAGTGCCGTTTGTTTGTCTAGGTAATTATTAAACCACGTGAACAGTTACATTAAGATATATTACTTCTCACAACTTTGTTTTACACGAACTTAATCTTCCTTGCACTGAAGGGTGTCCGGAGAATTTTTTCCAGGGGGGGGAGGGGGGGGGTGCAACTTTGGAATGATGGTAAAGGAAACTATACCTTTCTTGCTTTTTAATACATTTTGTAATGCCAATTTAATTAAATATTTAAAATCGAAATTTAAAAATATTCCCTTTTTTAGTATAAACTTAATAAAGATCAGCTTTGAAAATTAAGCAATTTTTTTTCAAAAGCCACGGGGGGAACTGCCCCTTTTGCATCCCCTCCGGACGCCGATGATTGCACTATGAAAAACTTTTAAAGCACGTACTTATTTCTTGCACGCATAGAAAATTCATTTGTGCATAGAATGAACCGAAACTCATGACAAAATCGAAAAAGAGGTAGCGCAATAATTGCGTTACCAAATAAGGATCACGCGCGAAGTGGTTGGCAAAAATTTTTATGAACATTAGCTTAGTTGTGCATCAGCCAAAAGCAAGTATTCTTTCGTCGCAGTAACAATTCGACTTTGAGGGCTACGATTTCGAGAATTTCATCTGTAATAAAACTTAACTGATTAACCGTGTTTAGTAATACCTTTATTAATTGCGCCCCGACAACATATTCCAAGGTCATCGAAATCGGTGAGGACTGCCTTTTTGTAAATAATTACCGAAAATACTCCTAATCTTGAGGAACGATGAATCGGAACAGATATGATAGTTTGGAATGCGTTGACGCAGAAGGATGCATGTTACTCGAATATTTCCTTATAACTATATTAACCATACTCCTTTTTTATTCAAATATAAATAAAAGTATTATTTGTTTTGATATTCCCTATAACAGGGGCTGAGGAGCCGGCGGCTCGTTTCCCTCCTTTCCTGCTCCGCTGAGCCGTAATTTGGCTCCTACGCTCTATACTCCATTCCACTTTACAGTAGACTCGTTTCGCGCAGGGATATGTATACTGTTGGTTGGTAGGAAACCGGTAGGAAAATTGCTACGACCAAACGCGTGTGTCAGATTCGTGGGAGCTGCGCAGATCGGTCGCAAATCGGTAGGGCCGTAGGTCTACTCTTATATGGAATGGAGGTTATACCGGCAGCTCGCGAGCTGCACCGGCTGCACGGAGCTTTCGCTCCTACATAGCTGATATTACAGATAGTGGAGAACCGGCTGACTGATTACGAGCGTGGAGCTCGTGCAGTTCCCGGCGGAGAGTTTCCTAGCCCTGCGCTATAATATCAGAAAAGTGTACGATTGTCATATCAAATATTTTAATTAACCATGATCTTGTAATAAAAAAGGAGTATATTCAGAATTTTTGTTATTTTAATTTACCGCTCATTTACACGAGAATATTTTTCTATATTTAAAAATTGTGAAGACTGTAACGATGTACACATTAGACATATAGTTATGAGCATGGAGATAATTAAAAATGAATGTATTATTTTCCATTGTAGGCACTTACTATCTGATGGGAATTCTGTGTTTCGGAGTAGCCAGATCCATGCCGATTGCAGCGAGCGTTCTATTTCCTCTGGATTTCACGGCTGCTGGTGGTCTCTCGACAATAGTCGGTCACGTGAGAATATTGTACGGTCTTTACCTGGAAGGTGCAGTCACTCTTACGGCTGCTGCGGTTGCTGTGCTGCGCGTATCAACTACGCAAAGCTTGACCAACATCGGTCTTAAATACGGCTTACTAATCGAAGCTTAGTCGTATTTTTTCATCAGAATTTTTGTCTGAATCTTTTTTCGGCCACAGAACATGCTTTGTGAACAACTATTTATTAAACAGGCTGTCCCGCATAGAGTGGTTCAACAGAGAATGGAGTGATGCTACTTGCAAGTACAATTCGAAAATATAGAATATGGTTTATTAATACGAGGCTTCAATTTTTAGAAAATCGAAGTTGAAAATTCTTTGAGTACGCATGCACCTATATTGTAGCGATAAGTTTTGACTTTGTTAGACCTCTCGCGGACAAAGGTTTCTGTCGGTAGATATTTGTATTTGTTACCATCGGGAAGCAGTTCGTTAGTAAATCCACATGAAAATTTAAATTTGTATATTCTTCATTACATCTTCATAACAGTATTGCCAATGATTTGGCAAGGTTTCGCCAATGAATTTTTAATTATATACATATGTATAACGTGCAATTGGTCTTCAAAATTCAAAAATGTTTCATTCTGCGCGTATATCAGTATAGTTGTTAACCCATTTGCGTCTCCCTGCTGGGCACTTAACTTCAGTCCCCGAAAGGGTCGGTCGCTTGGGTCAGTCCCAAAATGTAATGAAAATAACTCGCGAACCTTTACTGAGTGCTCGGGAAACCTACTGTATCTTCATAAAGATTTGACGAAAAATATAGAAATTGTTATTTTCATTACTGAATCACATCCCGCACGTATGTACATTGTACATACGTCTTATCACTCTTGATAGCTGGACAATAGTCGTTAACTGTCCGTTAAGGAAGAATCGTGGAGACACAACCGCCAATTCCAAGCTCATTTTATTTTCAGAGTAAACACTTGGGAAATCTCATAGACAATACTTCCAATAATTTCCAACGTAGTATCGACGTAAAAACACGCTGAATGCCAGATAAAAGGTTAAATAAACAGAGATTCACGCACGAACATAACATAGATACATAATCGTTTTAAAACAACGATACTTTTTCTAAATGATTATATGTATAAAACCGGGGTGTATAAAAAGTAGTGGTCACTGCCTTCAGAGGTGAATCTATACCTCCGGATCGGTGAACATTTACAAAAAAAACTTGTCGCAAAATTGTCTATAACTTTGAAAATTAATTGTAATGTTTTTTACATCAACGTGCTCTACTCAACGAGAAGAAAAAAGGTTTAAAAGAAACCGTGTGCCGCAAACGCACCGTTCTGACACAAAAATTTTCAAATTTTCCGCAAATAATTGGGGTTTGTAAAGTACTGTAAAGCAACGTTGTCTAAACCGGGGTATGCGTGTCCTGTGGGTTCTCCCACTTCCGTCCACGATGCCAAGAAAATCCCTACCGTAGTGGAGAGGAAACATATGCGAAGTGGAGAGAGAATGCACAGCAGTGTGGTATATGTGTGCGTGATAACGCCGTGACGTCAAACCAATCGACGTTAAGGTAGGTGTTCCCCCTCCACTGCGGTAGGGATTTTCCCTGGCAACCCTGCGCGCGAAACTAAAGGTCTGGGTTGCCATATGTAGATAGTTAATGGCGGCGTATAGACCACATGACGTAGTGCGGAATAGGAGAAGGGGAACACCTACAGCAATAACGGTATATTCTGTTAGTGACGCCATGCTGTCATGCCAACCGTCACCAACGTCAAGCCAAGTGACGCCACGCTTTCGAGTGTCATAGGTGTATGTGAAGTCATGTTATCTGTACGCGTACATAATTCCCTGACAACCCTGCTAAAGAGGCGAGCAGAGTTGCCAGGAGTAAGGACCACATAACGTAGTACGGAGCAGTAGAGGGGGAATTCTCGCATGTATAGAGCTATATAAGGGTCATCCACTTAAGGCGCGCGCGAGAACAGATAAAACGGCAACACCGCCTCACGTATGCATACTACTACAATCATACGTCGATACATCCACCATCTATTCCAGTAGACAGCACAAGGTGTTTTTGGCTGTCGCTAAAGGACTTTAAATTTGAGGTAACAGACGGGAAAGAAAAATATAGCCATTTTAAGAGTCCGATCGCACTGATCCCGTTCTGGGTGGAAATATCTTACAAGAGAAGATCTCGAACCCGAAAATTATAAAAATTCTGAAACTTTGTGAATATGTAGAAAAATTCCTCCTGATTTTCCAGGTTCGGAATGTTCCCTTGTTAGAACGTATACTACTACAAAGCGCATTGAGAGCCCGAAACTGTGGTCAACATCGTACGCAAGCGAGAGAAGTAAAGTCCCAATCATCAGCAATGCGCAGGCGCCGATAATCAAACATTCATGGAGAATCATATTATACACTTAACACGTGCAATTACTAAAAATATTTAAAAATACGGTTACATTATATATAGCTCTAAATAGAATCGTTGAGTCATATAGCCAATGTGGACAGTTTAATAAAATTGTAATTTTTGAAGGCCAATAAATCAATGAAACACGCCGTACTTGTAACATGCCGTTTCTCAGACTTTTTGTCTCTACTTTTCCTTCTTGTTAGCAGCCTCGTGCCAAAGAGGAGATATAATAAGAGGCGCCACTCGACAAGGACAGACATAAACTAGGGAAATCACTAGACAACCAATTTAAATGCCTGTTCGGCAATGATCGGTAAACTTTGGCAATAATCAGCAAATTGCGGTAAGGTACATTTAGTCAATTTGAATATCCTGCTCGAATAGACAACCAATTTAAATGCCAAGGTCAAGTAAGGACTTCAAAGATTCCGCCCGGAGTGACGCCTCTTATTATGGGTGCGTTCCACTTGCACCAAAATCGCCCACTGCGCACGTTATTTCCATGGAATACGCATGGAACGCACCCTATATCTCCTCTTTGCTCGTGCTATGACGAACATATTTTTCCTTTTTGGGGTTTTTTAGTCTCTGAAGCGGACACCGCGGGCACGGCGCTTCTGCGGTGCGTCGTCGCTAGGGAGATTCGCCGCAACAGTTAGCTGATTGGGTCAATTGGGATCTGACATCCATCACCATGACATCTGGTGGCGGAAAGTAGAAGCGCTCGTTGGGTACACATCAATCACTACCTGTTCTCGTGCCGTTGCAAAAATTCTGCTGAGTGGGATTTGAACCTGCAACGTGCAGCAAACGCCGAAACTCGGACGAGAAACGGTTACTGCGCGCATGCGTATTTGTTTCTGCAACACAAACACATGTCCGAAAATGTTCTTTAAATATTGTTCTCGAATGTCCCGGAATAACACGTTGTACCTATATAATCTGTTAATTTTCAGTTTGTATGGAACTGTAAAATGGATTTGTTTATAAACATTTTACGAGATCTACGGTTCATCTTTTGACTTGCTTTCCGAGGTCTACCGCTTCCTAATGTACTATTTGTTTTTAAAATCGTTTTATAATTTTTGCCACTATATACCCATTCGTATTAAATACTCTGCAATATCTGTATTTACTCATCTCGATTTAAACATTTTAATGATGCTGCTTCTCTGGTTTTGTTAAGTAATGTCTACTCACCACTTCTATGATACAAACTTACGCTTACACATGTGTTGTATAAAAGTGACACTGCCTAAATATGAAACAAAAGGCAAATAAAAACATCTTTCCTAATTTTAAAACTTCAATATGTTACTCATGTTCTGTTATTAAGTACAGGCTTCTCTGTATGTACATTATATTTTTGTACTAAAGATTTACATATAATAGTATATTACAGTAATGCCCCATTAATATAGAAATGGACTCGTTAAGCTCGACACGCGAGCTGAAAAACAATGTTGTCACTTGTCACATCGGCTGACAAAAATTGAAATTTCTACAATTCTCTTTTTTTTTTTGCTGTCCGAGTAGAGCCCAAAATTTAAGGAATCAAAACGTGTCGTTGTCTCGTTAACATTGAATTGGAGGACCTGACACTTACCGTATTAACGGGGCACTACTGTATATGCGATTCATTTTATAAGGGAAAAATAAAGGACTAATCTGGA
Organism: Andrena cerasifolii; assembly: GCF_050908995.1. Taxonomy (NCBI): domain Eukaryota; kingdom Metazoa; phylum Arthropoda; class Insecta; order Hymenoptera; family Andrenidae; genus Andrena; species Andrena cerasifolii. The sequence continues at coordinate 11,832,680 of NC_135118.1, read as the reverse complement.
TGAACGTAATGCCATTTTTGTATTAAACATGTATAAAATTCTTCATTAATAAAGGATTTTGCATGCGATTGCAAAATATTTTGGAAATAAGGGCCTTTATATCACTAACAAAGGAAACAAAGGATTCTGGATTTCCTTTTGACACATGTACATGCATAGGTAGGAAGAAAACCACGAGAACCGTTAAAAACAGATCAATTTACACCTACAATAAATTTATTCGTATCCTACCTCTGCATGTGAAAACAATTCCGTTGAATTAATAAATTATATTTACATAAATTTTTCAGATGGTTGTCCTCTTCATCGCATTTACTTAGTCTTCACAAAAGACAACAGCAATTGTTAAGGGCAACAAAATTGTTATTATAATTATAAATTTGTTTCGGACAGTACGAAATAAAGGACCCAATATTAGAAAATAGTTGAGAATATGACTTGTTGCATAATTTATTATACAATTAGTATAGATGTCATTAAGGTGATTCTCTGGTAACTGTCTTCGTTTTTCTTATGGATATATCTTGTTTGGTAAATTGTATCAAGAAACGAGTTTACACATCAACCAAATAAGCAATAACACTAGTACACAACTGCATTTCTAATTAAACTATAAGGTTGCAGTCACATTTTTGCGTTTCATTATCATTTATAGCATCAATGCATCAGATCCCTATTGTTTTTACTTTTATTAATATCCAACTTCATTTTTTTCATGGGTAGCGTGGACACGTAGTACTCTAAGAATCGAGAAATGCCATGCATTAAGACACTTCCCGTCTTCGTATCTCATCTTTTTCTGTTTTAGTAGTATCATTTTGCGACTTATCTCCTGGACCTTCAGGTTTAGAAGATGAACATTGTTTATCAGAAATATCATCGTCACCTAATGCTATTCTTATGGATTCCACCAATCTCAAGGGGCCACTATAACTTTGTTTTTTACCTATAAATGAAAAAATCACTTTTGTTAGAACAACAGATGTTAGTAAGATGCAAGATTTCAAAACCAGATACTATTATAAATTTGTTGCTCTTTTTTGTTAAGGAAAATTCTTTGCAACATGTTTAGCTTCATCGTAAATAAATACAGTAGTGCCCTGTTACCTGACCAGGACCATAACTGGCCATCTACCTCGGCATGTAGAGTTCCAAGAATTCGTGCGAGCGATTGAGAAACATTCAGTGCGAGTTGAGATACCGATACCCGGGCGGAGATAGCGAGGTGTTAAGTCGGTAGGTTTTTAAAACAAACATGCTTGAGTGTCGGGACAAACTAGCTCCCCGAAGCTGGTTCCAAGAACCGATGGGGACAGCGACGGTCAGCTAACGAGGCGCAATTGCGTATAATCTATAATTTTGTCCTAAACGCCCACTCACCTACTTTAAGTTTATCCAAATATAGCCCTCTTGATCTTTGTAAGAAGACCATCATTTTCATCGCTTGGTTTGTTTTGTACGTTCTGTCTCGCTTGAGTTTTTACCTTCGGACCTGCCATGTCTAAAAGAATATGCAAGCCAATGATAAAATGGTTGTTACACGAGCATGTGAAGGAAACGCTCCGCATTAAGTTAAACAACTAAACACTTTGTTAACACATTCTTTCCACGTTTCCAAAACATGTTCTTTTTATATCTCATTAAATACCAATGAAACGCATGTATAAATTTTTGCATTATTTATTTCGTTAGCAAGGGCAGGTACACGTAAAGAAACTCAAGCGACACACTAGCCTTATCTAATATGATTTCACCGAAAACAGAAATGATTCAAGGAATGTCACTCAGAATCTTTAGAGGACTTCAAACACATTAATATTTAATCTATGTAAAAAAAAAAAAGGAACGTAGACTCGCGGATGTTTCGCTTCCTCTTTATGCATTATGGTTCATCATATTTATTCTTACCATCTGTTTTATACGTTATTCCATATATACTGCCGGGTGTATGTTCTTCAAGTTCAGCATAAGCTTGCAATAATGCCAGTTGTTTGTCATTCAATTTTGAAGGCACTGTTACTTTAATTTGTACATAGTGGTCTCCATACCCCATCCCATTCACCTTTTTCAATCCTTTGCTGTTAAGCCTAATTTTGGTATGAGATGAAGTACCAGGCCGAATTTGTATAGTATGATCCTCATAAACGCCTTCTATTCTTATTGTGCCGCCAAGAACTGCTTGTGCTAATGAAATCTCAGCATCTGTATGTATATCTGCACCGTCTCTTCGAAAGTATTTTGATTTTTCCACACGGAATGTTATAAAAACTTCTTTGTTACCCACAGCCATTCGAATTGTTTGACCATCTTCGACACCAGCTGGAACTGGGACCGTTACTTTTTTCCGTTGCACCTGTTATTACATTCAAATTTTATAGAAAATGCTTACAATAATGGTCATAGCTGTTCGTACTCGAACAACCCTAGTTTCTACTTAATACGAAACTTAGAAGAGTCTGTACCGTTTGGCCTTTTCCTTCGCATTCGCCACATGGAAATTTAATAAACATCCTGGTACCATGACAATAACGGCAAGTAGAGCGCATCACAAAAGGACCAGTGCTAATTGTCTCCATTCCAGTTCCATTACAATACTTGCATGTAGTAGCTTTCGTTCCGGGTTCGCATCGTGAACCTGCACACCTTGGGCATGTGTCTACCACATTTAACTGGACATCCTTGTTCACTCCCCTGGCTGCTTGTGAAAATGTTAAATTCATAATAACCTAAAGAAAGTAAAAATTTTATTCACTTATATACAAGAGTATGATCGTTTTCGGAATATAAGTACCTCTTGAGCTGCTCCGAAACCAAATTTTGACTCAGCGAAATCTTCAAAGTCGCTAAAAGCACTGCTTTGAAATCCAGCTTCCCCGAAGATTTTTCTAAACAACTCTTCTGGATTGACCGATGATCTAAACTGCCAATTCTGTCCAAAATCTTTGGCATGACTAGCACCCTGCCCCATTCCCATCTGCTCCGATGTTGCTCCCCATGTATCAAATTCTTTTCTCTTAGTATCATCGCTTAATACTTCATAAGCTTCGGAGACCTCTTGAAATTTTTTACTAGCATCTGGATCTCCTTTGTTTGTATCCGGATGATATTTCTTAGCTAACTGGTAATAAGCCTTCTTAATATCTTTTGCAGAAGCATTCTTGGCTACACCTAATATTTCATAGTAATTGCGCTTTAGAAGAGTGTTCGTGGTATGTATCCCTCTTTGAGTTTGTATTAAACTTCCAATTGTATCTGCAATTTCATTAAAAAATATGCTAAACTAAAGTAACTCCTGAGCAAAGTTTATGCTTGATAAGTCTGAAGACCAACCACCAAAATTTTGTGCAAACAGAAATTATTTACATAAATGGTGACAATTCCTTCAGAAATTAAATTTAAAATAAATACTAGAAAGATAAAAAAAAAAAGTAGTCTTCACCAAAATTTAAATGCACAAACTTTGGATTTGTAAGCTAGTATGCTAAGCAATCTACTAGAATGAAATATAATATATGCTCTTTTGCTTTAAATACTCGAGATGTACCATTACTCTAGCGAAAATTAAATGTTAAGACATTTTGTAAATAATATGCATTTGCATAAGTATTCAGATCTACTTATTTTAGCTATAGATTCACACTAGTTGTTAATACTTAGGGAGAATCTAAAAACTAGAACAAGGAACAAGTCTTGTCTATACTAAGATATAAAAAATTAACAGGGATCATGATCGCCTTGTGAAAAGATTGTCCTTATTACGAGATTCAAATTTTTCCTGTTTGAATTTTTTATATCTTCGAATAATAAAACAATTTTGCACAGTCTTTAGCGCACAGTTATTTTTTACACATGAAAACAATATCAACAGATCATTTTTAATTTAACTTTGGGGAATAGATCTTTTTTTAATGAACTTATATAAATATGTATATATATCAACTGTTGGAATTAGTTATGAAATGGACTGATCAATCACGTTATAAAAGATCAAGGCCAAAGCTAGAACAATACAAAGTATTAAAAATGAAATGTTTATAATTGAATGTGTCTATTTGTAAATCTTGAAACACGGATCTCGATGGTTCGAAATGTTATATGTAATGATATGTACATTAATGCATTCAAAATGAAATATCAGTGATTAAAAACTACATTATTGTAATTATAAATCGATGTAAATAGTAAAACGAGAAAGCATGTGACGTGAAATGGGGTTATGTTCCACTTCGAAAGCTTGGTTCCTAAGGGTTCAAGAGATAAACTACCAGACATACGTAAAACTCTGAACAATTAAAAATAAAAGATCCCCGCGAAATGCCAAAACTTATTTAACGTGACAATAACTTCGAAATGTAGGATGTGCTATCAAAAAAATGCGTGATGTAATCTGTACTTTTCGTGGTCAAAGGTATACGTTACTTTTTCCTATTTTCTTTGAGTTCCAGTTGCCGACATTTAGTACTACTGTCGTGATAGATCGATGACATGTACTGCATCTTTGCACAACGCCACACGACAATTTACTTAAATTACTACTGTTGATTAAACTAATTGTTTTTGGTCGAAAAACGATCGCTAGCCCTTTGCCGGTCGCCATGTTGAGTAAAAGACGCATGGTTCTTCTATCACGTGACACATCAAGCAGACAGCATGTTTTCTAGAAACTACGCGTATGTGTATGCCGTATATAATCGGAATAAACTCAAGTGGTCAGAGCGAAATAACGAGAATGCAACAGCGGGTAGCCAAACAGTGTGGTAGGAATTATTATGTCCGATGCAGACGACCGGTTTGCGGTAATCTGCCGCCGCCGCCGCGAGTTGCCGCCGCGTTTCAGCATACATAGATTTATATGACGCAGTTCACACGGGACGCAAATTTTAGCTACGGGCATGTTTGCGTTCGTCAAAACGAACGCAAGTGCACGTAGTGCTTGGCCGCGAAGGAACGCTGCTGTTTGGCGGCGAGGCAGTATATACTTATGTATGTTGGAAAAGCATTTTGATATGCTTCCATTTGAATATGAGTGTGTATGAGTGCGAGCCTGTGTGAATAGCCATGTGGTGAAGACTGCGCATGTGCAGGCCGCATGGTAACGGACGCGTAGTGGCAGCGTGCTTAGAACATATATTACTGGAAGGTGCATTGAGAGGCCGAAACTAAAGATGTAAGTATTCGAATGCGATTAATCAGGGAGTCGAGACCGAAGCAGAAACTGAAATTCAGACCGGTCATATATCAGTCAAGTAACTAGTAACCGTAACGAAAGTGGAGAGAAATTCTGACCGTAATAGTGAGAGGATGCAAAAGGGAACCGAAGCTTCTGACCAATTGCACTCGGGAATCGGGGACCGGTCGGTCGACCGGTCGCCACTTAATGTATGGAGCGGTCCGCCGACTGGTCAGGGCTCCGCGTCTGTGATGCCAGATCGGGGACGGGTTCCCTCGAGAATTTCCCCCACCTCGCGCACACTACGCCGCGCACGCAGTGCTCCATCTCGCTTCCCCCTTCGGCCAGAAAGAAGCGAGAAACGAACACTCGGAATCAGGGGGGCCAAGCTTCCCTCTTACGAAAGTTGAAGCAGAGTTTGTAGCGCCTCCTACCAATGAGGTGCGTACTAAACTGTGAATGTGTGAATTGGTGTGAATCGGGACGTATGTGTATGTGTATACGTGTAATGTACCGTTTACTTTAAAACCTGTCCACGGATCGTCGCGCCAGCGACACGTATGCAGCAGATAGAAGGATAAACATTGAAATTGAATATTTCTTCTTTTCTTAGGAAAAGAAAATATATTCAATTGCTTTGTATATCCTTCTATCTGCTGCATACGCGTCACTGACGCGACAATCCATGGTCAGACGGCCTTAGAAAGGGTAAACCAGGGAAAGTGAGGACACTTCCTCGTGTCTGCGCCAAACATTTCTAAATGACGACGGTCGTCATGGTAACATTTCACCAACGTCGAAAGGTTGTGTGTCGTGCTCACTGATACACGTAGGTATGTGTGTGTGATGTACCTAGCGCCTCCTACCAATACGGTGCTAACTAAACGGGAAAACTTCAGCCAAACAAAGACGGCTTGGTCCCCCTGGGTGGCACAGAACCTTCCTTAAAATGTAGGCCTATCTTACCTACGCTTTGTCTAAATCTATATCTTCTTTTTGGTAAAAGAAGAATTTGGTCCCCTCCTACGGAAAGACTGTAAGAATGACGCATAACACCTCTAGGGCCGGTATGAACGTGACGCGGTAGTCAGACTGTCCATTTTCCCAATTTTTGATAACCACAAACCGAACCAACAAATTTGCTCATGAAGAATCACCACTAACATATCGAATTGACAAGCTGTGTATTTAAAAGCAGTCTAGCACACCACTTTTACCTGTCACATCGCTTATCGTTTCGACGTTGTGAAAACGAGTATTAAGATTCGAATCGTTTATTTTATTATTACGTTTAAAGAAATAGGAAAGAAGATACAATAAACAAAAGTTCCTTAAAATAATGCAAGGAAATGTGAAAAGAATAAAATAATGTTGAGAAGGAAGTTGATGTATTCAACATCTTGTACTGATGTCGATAATTCCAATTATACTTGTTATAAAGTAATTATGTATAAGGATTGTGCAGGTGTGAAATAAAAAAATTTAATAAATTTAACCGAGAATACCTCGTCCGTGGTCGCATTCAACTTTATCGATACAGAATCGTTTACGGGAGCACAGACGAGGTATAGGATAGACCTATCAACCAATGCATTTTTCTGTCACCGGTTTGGGGGAGTCCTAGAACCACCTTACCATTTTTGTGTCGCATGCAACGTTACCGATGAAGCCTCGAAACAGATTGTAACGCTACGTGTGGTAGGAATTAGAATTCAAGAAGTCAGTCGAAACCCGCGATTTACAAATGATTCTGTTAGAGTAACAATTTAAAGATCGTTTTATAAACGTATTCCGTGCAACGACCGAGAAAGAAGGATCGCAACAAAACAAGAACACATACGCCTTTTAACCTTGCTATTCTATTCAGGTTTATTTAACGCCAAACAAATTTATTTAACATAAAAATTTATATAAACAACAACATTATTTGTGGAAGACATGTGTTCATGAGTTCAAAATCATCGAAGAAATCGACGAAATGAAATAAATCACGCAAAACCATCGAAGAAATGCATGAAATAGAATAAATCATGTAAAACCATCGAAGAAATACCTACCTGAAAGAGAATAAAATTCTGATTAGATGTCTAGACCGAACCAAACTCACTGAATGTAAGTTTCGCTCGATCTGGACCCTTAAACTAGATCGTAGGCTTTAGCTTGATATCGTTTTGCAAGTCGCAATGCTTGAGAAACGTTACCAAGGAACCGGGCACACCAACGCGGAGGTACCTACGAAAGTGACCCATCCCGAAACAAACACCGATCCCATCCACCCTCCATTTCAATAAACTCATCGCGTCCGTCATTGCTTGCAATGAGGGAAACGATGATTTGACTCTACTATTAGTGACAACCGCGAACGCGAAAGCGAAATCGAAAGAGAGATAGACTGACGATTATCGTCGATCTCTCTGCACTTATACAAGGTACTCGTATTCTACATTCTACAGCATGCATGCAAGAACATCTTAGCTAGCTACCAAGCTAGCATAATTCTAGGCCCTCTCTAGGGCCCACGAGCTAGGCCCTCTCTAGGGCCCATGACTAGGACCCTCTCTAGGGCCTATGCCGAAGGCCCTCTCTAGGGCCCCTGTTCTGGGCCCTCTCTAGGGCCCACAAGCTAGGTCCTTTCTAGGACCTAGAATACCAAGCAGCTGAAAATTGAAGCTAATCGAAAATTTTACTTTACTTTCGCGATGAAAAAGCAATTAGAGCACCGGTGCTCTGGACAAATTTCCGATACGCAAAAGGTTGATTTTACTTTCGCGACGAAAAATCAACACGAGCTTCCGTGCTCTGTATAAATCATAGATCCGCAAAAATTTGACTGTAAATTCGCGGTAATAAAACTCTACACAAGAGCCGCGGCGCTCTTGAAAATATATGGACGCGAAAAAAGCGTGGACTCTACGATCGCATTACCGGCGACCATAAAAGATCTTGCTGGAATGCAAGATTGCTAGGAAGACTAGTTTCATTGAGACCCATTTCAAAAAATTTCGCGGTGACTCTATTTGACTCGATCGATCCGATTATTTTACGAATTATTATTAATCGATATAAAATTGTAAGAATCGCGAGCAACAATTGTATTGATTTATTTTATTTTTTATTTTGAGACAGACACATGCATGTCACTATCTACGAGTACCTTGTATGATCAGCTCAATCGATGCTGCTCTTTCGAACACACATGCATAACGTTTAGTGGCGCATCTTATATAATTGGCATTAGTTTCGGGAACATTTCTACGATATTTCGTGAATATGGTTTAGAAAAGGACCACGCCATAAGGCTACTGCCTAGACGCCCTAGACCATATTCGCGAAATATTGCATAAGAGTTCCCCAAACGAATACCGACCATGTGAAAAGGGCCTCTGCATGTCGTGCATTTGTGTTGGAACGGCCAGAATCGAAAGAGCTAAGTAGCTGTACTACATGCACCCCCATTCAAAGAATGATAAAATGACTCACCGTTCGCTGTCATCATCGGTACTGCATCTCTGCAAACTCGTAACCCTCTGACCAGCATCCCTGAGACCAGCTCCCCTCTGATCACCATCCGTCTGACCAGCATCCCTCTGACCAGCAGCTCCCAGACGAGCACCCCTCAACTCAGCCCCAGCTTAGCTCTCAACGTTGCAGCTGCAGTTGGACTCGTGCATGACTCTACTTTCGCGGTGAAAAAGTTATTAGAGCACCGGTGCTCTCGACTAGCTTTACTTGCGCAAAAACACTGACTCTACGATCGCATTACGGGCGATCACAAACACTATAACTCAAACCGACAATTTATATTTAAACAGCAACTTTTAGCGCTCCTGTTTATTAAACGCGCACATTTCATCTATTTCACATTTCATCTATTTCACATTCCTTAGTTTCTGAATGTGTTTTTGTTGGGTAAGGTCTTTTTGCATGCATTATGTAGGAAGCTTATCCTACCAAATGCATTGCATGCCTTAGGTATGATGCTTTTCCTTCCAAAATGCACGCACAAAGATTACGACCCACTTATACAAGGTACTCGTATTCTACATTCTACGGCATGCATGCAAGTACATCTTAGCTAGCTACCAAGCTAGCATAATTCTAGGCCCTCTCTAGGGCCCACGAGCTAGGCCCTCTCTAGGGCCCATGACTAGGACCCTCTCTAGGGCCTATGCCGAAGGCCCTCTCTAGGGCCCATGACTAGGACCCTCTCTAGGGCCCATGATTAGGACCCTCTCTAGGGCCCACGAGCTAGGCCCTCTCTAGGGCCCATGACTAGGACCCTCTCTAGGGCCTATGCCGAAGGCCCTCTCTAGGGCCCCTGTTCTGGGCCCTCTCTAGGGCCCACAAGCTAGGTCCTTTCTAGGACCTAGAATACCAAGCAGCTGAAAATTGAAGCTAATCGAAAATTTTACTTTACTTTCGCGATGAAAAAGCAATTAGAGCACCGGTGCTCTGGACAAATTTCCGATACGCAAAAGGTTGATTTTACTTTCGCGACGAAAAATCAACACGAGCTTCCGTGCTCTGTATAAATCATAGATCCGCAAAAATTTGACTGTAAATTCGCGGTAATAAAACTCTACACAAGAGCCGCGGCGCTCTTGAAAATATATGGACGCGAAAAAAGCGTGGACTCTACGATCGCATTACCGGCGACCATAAAAGATCTTGCTGGAATGCAAGATTGCTAGGAAGACTAGTTTCATTGAGACCCATTTCAAAAAATTTCGCGGTGACTCTATTTGACTCGATCGATCCGATTATTTTACGAATTATTATTAATCGATATAAAATTGTAAGAATCGCGAGCAACAATTGTATTGATTTATTTTATTTTTTATTTTGAGACAGACACATGCATGTCACTATCTACGAGTACCTTGTATGATCAGCTCAATCGATGCTGCTCTTTCGAACACACATGCATAACGTTTAGTGGCGCATCTTATATAATTGGCATTAGTTTCGGGAACATTTCTACGATATTTCGTGAATATGGTTTAGAAAAGGACCACGCCATAAGGCTACTGCCTAGACGCCCTAGACCATATTCGCGAAATATTGCATAAGAGTTCCCCAAACGAATACCGACCATGTGAAAAGGGCCTCTGCATGTCGTGCATTTGTGTTGGAACGGCCAGAATCGAAAGAGCTAAGTAGCTGTACTACATGCACCCCCATTCAAAGAATGATAAAATGACTCACCGTTCGCTGTCATCATCGGTACTGCATCTCTGCAAACTCGTAACCCTCTGACCAGCATCCCTGAGACCAGCTCCCCTCTGATCACCATCCGTCTGACCAGCATCCCTCTGACCAGCAGCTCCCAGACGAGCACCCCTCAACTCAGCCCCAGCTTAGCTCTCAACGTTGCAGCTGCAGTTGGACTCGTGCATGACTCTACTTTCGCGGTGAAAAAGTTATTAGAGCACCGGTGCTCTCGACTAGCTTTACTTGCGCAAAAACACTGACTCTACGATCGCATTACGGGCGATCACAAACACTATAACTCAAACCGACAATTTATATTTAAACAGCAACTTTTAGCGCTCCTGTTTATTAAACGCGCACATTTCATCTATTTCACATTTCATCTATTTCACATTCCTTAGTTTCTGAATGTGTTTTTGTTGGGTAAGGTCTTTTTGCATGCATTATGTAGGAAGCTTATCCTACCAAATGCATTGCATGCCTTAGGTATGATGCTTTTCCTTCCAAAATGCACGCACAAAGATTACGACCCACTTATACAAGGTACTCGTATTCTACATTCTACGGCATGCATGCAAGTACATCTTAGCTAGCTACCAAGCTAGCATAATTCTAGGCCCTCTCTAGGGCCCACGAGCTAGGCCCTCTCTAGGGCCCATGACTAGGACCCTCTCTAGGGCCTATGCCGAAGGCCCTCTCTAGGGCCCATGACTAGGACCCTCTCTAGGGCCCATGATTAGGACCCTCTCTAGGGCCCACGAGCTAGGCCCTCTCTAGGGCCCATGACTAGGACCCTCTCTAGGGCCTATGCCGAAGGCCCTCTCTAGGGCCCCTGTTCTGGGCCCTCTCTAGGGCCCACAAGCTAGGTCCTTTCTAGGACCTAGAATACCAAGCAGCTGAAAATTGAAGCTAATCGAAAATTTTACTTTACTTTCGCGATGAAAAAGCAATTAGAGCACCGGTGCTCTGGACAAATTTCCGATACGCAAAAGGTTGATTTTACTTTCGCGACGAAAAATCAACACGAGCTTCCGTGCTCTGTATAAATCATAGATCCGCAAAAATTTGACTGTAAATTCGCGGTAATAAAACTCTACACAAGAGCCGCGGCGCTCTTGAAAATATATGGACGCGAAAAAAGCGTGGACTCTACGATCGCATTACCGGCGACCATAAAAGATCTTGCTGGAATGCAAGATTGCTAGGAAGACTAGTTTCATTGAGACCCATTTCAAAAAATTTCGCGGTGACTCTATTTGACTCGATCGATCCGATTATTTTACGAATTATTATTAATCGATATAAAATTGTAAGAATCGCGAGCAACAATTGTATTGATTTATTTTATTTTTTATTTTGAGACAGACACATGCATGTCACTATCTACGAGTACCTTGTATAGTCAGCTCAATCGATGCTGCTCTTTCGAACACACATGCATAACGTTTAGTGGCGCATCTTATATAATTGGCATTAGTTTCGGGAACATTTCTACGATATTTCGTGAATATGGTTTAGAAAAGGACCACGCCATAAGGCTACTGCCTAGACGCCCTAGACCATATTCGCGAAATATTGCATAAGAGTTCCCCAAACGAATACCGACCATGTGAAAAGGGCCTCTGCATGTCGTGCATTTGTGTTGGAACGGCCAGAATCGAAAGAGCTAAGTAGCTGTACTACATGCACCCCCATTCAAAGAATGATAAAATGACTCACCGTTCGCTGTCATCATCGGTACTGCATCTCTGCAAACTCGTAACCCTCTGACCAGCATCCCTGAGACCAGCTCCCCTCTGATCACCATCCGTCTGACCAGCATCCCTCTGACCAGCAGCTCCCAGACGAGCACCCCTCAACTCAGCCCCAGCTTAGCTCTCAACGTTGCAGCTGCAGTTGGACTCGTGCATGACTCTACTTTCGCGGTGAAAAAGTTATTAGAGCACCGGTGCTCTCGACTAGCTTTACTTGCGCAAAAACACTGACTCTACGATCGCATTACGGGCGATCACAAACACTATAACTCAAACCGACAATTTATATTTAAACAGCAACTTTTAGCGCTCCTGTTTATTAAACGCGCACATTTCATCTATTTCACATTTCATCTATTTCACATTCCTTAGTTTCTGAATGTGTTTTTGTTGGGTAAGGTCTTTTTGCATGCATTATGTAGGAAGCTTATCCTACCAAATGCATTGCATGCCTTAGGTATGATGCTTTTCCTTCCAAAATGCACGCACAAAGATTACGACCCACTTATACAAGGTACTCGTATTCTACATTCTACGGCATGCATGCAAGTACATCTTAGCTAGCTACCAAGCTAGCATAATTCTAGGCCCTCTCTAGGGCCCACGAGCTAGGCCCTCTCTAGGGCCCATGACTAGGACCCTCTCTAGGGCCTATGCCGAAGGCCCTCTCTAGGGCCCATGACTAGGACCCTCTCTAGGGCCCATGATTAGGACCCTCTCTAGGGCCCACGAGCTAGGCCCTCTCTAGGGCCCATGACTAGGACCCTCTCTAGGGCCTATGCCGAAGGCCCTCTCTAGGGCCCCTGTTCTGGGCCCTCTCTAGGGCCCACAAGCTAGGTCCTTTCTAGGACCTAGAATACCAAGCAGCTGAAAATTGAAGCTAATCGAAAATTTTACTTTACTTTCGCGATGAAAAAGCAATTAGAGCACCGGTGCTCTGGACAAATTTCCGATACGCAAAAGGTTGATTTTACTTTCGCGACGAAAAATCAACACGAGCTTCCGTGCTCTGTATAAATCATAGATCCGCAAAAATTTGACTGTAAATTCGCGGTAATAAAACTCTACACAAGAGCCGCGGCGCTCTTGAAAATATATGGACGCGAAAAAAGCGTGGACTCTACGATCGCATTACCGGCGACCATAAAAGATCTTGCTGGAATGCAAGATTGCTAGGAAGACTAGTTTCATTGAGACCCATTTCAAAAAATTTCGCGGTGACTCTATTTGACTCGATCGATCCGATTATTTTACGAATTATTATTAATCGATATAAAATTGTAAGAATCGCGAGCAACAATTGTATTGATTTATTTTATTTTTTATTTTGAGACAGACACATGCATGTCACTATCTACGAGTACCTTGTATGATCAGCTCAATCGATGCTGCTCTTTCGAACACACATGCATAACGTTTAGTGGCGCATCTTATATAATTGGCATTAGTTTCGGGAACATTTCTACGATATTTCGTGAATATGGTTTAGAAAAGGACCACGCCATAAGGCTACTGCCTAGACGCCCTAGACCATATTCGCGAAATATTGCATAAGAGTTCCCCAAACGAATACCGACCATGTGAAAAGGGCCTCTGCATGTCGTGCATTTGTGTTGGAACGGCCAGAATCGAAAGAGCTAAGTAGCTGTACTACATGCACCCCCATTCAAAGAATGATAAAATGACTCACCGTTCGCTGTCATCATCGGTACTGCATCTCTGCAAACTCGTAACCCTCTGACCAGCATCCCTGAGACCAGCTCCCCTCTGATCACCATCCGTCTGACCAGCATCCCTCTGACCAGCAGCTCCCAGACGAGCACCCCTCAACTCAGCCCCAGCTTAGCTCTCAACGTTGCAGCTGCAGTTGGACTCGTGCATGACTCTACTTTCGCGGTGAAAAAGTTATTAGAGCACCGGTGCTCTCGACTAGCTTTACTTGCGCAAAAACACTGACTCTACGATCGCATTACGGGCGATCACAAACACTATAACTCAAACCGACAATTTATATTTAAACAGCAACTTTTAGCGCTCCTGTTTATTAAACGCGCACATTTCATCTATTTCACATTTCATCTATTTCACATTCCTTAGTTTCTGAATGTGTTTTTGTTGGGTAAGGTCTTTTTGCATGCATTATGTAGGAAGCTTATCCTACCAAATGCATTGCATGCCTTAGGTATGATGCTTTTCCTTCCAAAATGCACGCACAAAGATTACGACCCACTTATACAAGGTACTCGTATTCTACATTCTACGGCATGCATGCAAGTACATCTTAGCTAGCTACCAAGCTAGCATAATTCTAGGCCCTCTCTAGGGCCCACGAGCTAGGCCCTCTCTAGGGCCCATGACTAGGACCCTCTCTAGGGCCTATGCCGAAGGCCCTCTCTAGGGCCCATGACTAGGACCCTCTCTAGGGCCCATGATTAGGACCCTCTCTAGGGCCCACGAGCTAGGCCCTCTCTAGGGCCCATGACTAGGACCCTCTCTAGGGCCTATGCCGAAGGCCCTCTCTAGGGCCCCTGTTCTGGGCCCTCTCTAGGGCCCACAAGCTAGGTCCTTTCTAGGACCTAGAATACCAAGCAGCTGAAAATTGAAGCTAATCGAAAATTTTACTTTACTTTCGCGATGAAAAAGCAATTAGAGCACCGGTGCTCTGGACAAATTTCCGATACGCAAAAGGTTGATTTTACTTTCGCGACGAAAAATCAACACGAGCTTCCGTGCTCTGTATAAATCATAGATCCGCAAAAATTTGACTGTAAATTCGCGGTAATAAAACTCTACACAAGAGCCGCGGCGCTCTTGAAAATATATGGACGCGAAAAAAGCGTGGACTCTACGATCGCATTACCGGCGACCATAAAAGATCTTGCTGGAATGCAAGATTGCTAGGAAGACTAGTTTCATTGAGACCCATTTCAAAAAATTTCGCGGTGACTCTATTTGACTCGATCGATCCGATTATTTTACGAATTATTATTAATCGATATAAAATTGTAAGAATCGCGAGCAACAATTGTATTGATTTATTTTATTTTTTATTTTGAGACAGACACATGCATGTCACTATCTACGAGTACCTTGTATAGTCAGCTCAATCGATGCTGCTCTTTCGAACACACATGCATAACGTTTAGTGGCGCATCTTATATAATTGGCATTAGTTTCGGGAACATTTCTACGATATTTCGTGAATATGGTTTAGAAAAGGACCACGCCATAAGGCTACTGCCTAGACGCCCTAGACCATATTCGCGAAATATTGCATAAGAGTTCCCCAAACGAATACCGACCATGTGAAAAGGGCCTCTGCATGTCGTGCATTTGTGTTGGAACGGCCAGAATCGAAAGAGCTAAGTAGCTGTACTACATGCACCCCCATTCAAAGAATGATAAAATGACTCACCGTTCGCTGTCATCATCGGTACTGCATCTCTGCAAACTCGTAACCCTCTGACCAGCATCCCTGAGACCAGCTCCCCTCTGATCACCATCCGTCTGACCAGCATCCCTCTGACCAGCAGCTCCCAGACGAGCACCCCTCAACTCAGCCCCAGCTTAGCTCTCAACGTTGCAGCTGCAGTTGGACTCGTGCATGACTCTACTTTCGCGGTGAAAAAGTTATTAGAGCACCGGTGCTCTCGACTAGCTTTACTTGCGCAAAAACACTGACTCTACGATCGCATTACGGGCGATCACAAACACTATAACTGAAACAGACAATTTGTATTTAAACAAGTTCGAAAAAATTTCCTTTAAATTGCAAGATGTCACGCAATTCAGACTTTGAGAAAAATTTCCAGCAGCCACATTGGGCGCTCAATGAATTCTGATTCTGTCTGATAGAAAAAAGGAGTGGCCTCTTCGGGCGTTTAAGGTTTTTCAATCTTAATGTATGGAAGGAGTAGCCTTTTTGGGCGCCTAATGCTTTTTAATTCTAATGTACCATCATCAGGTCTCATCCTTTTTAATGTTAATTAAAAAATACAGCAGCCTGTTTAGGCGCATGATAATTCCGAATTGTAAAAGGAAATAGAAGCAGCCTCATCAGGCGCTAATGGCATGGAATGCCAGAAAAATTCCAATTCTACTCTAAAGTGTTAGTAAACCCTAACCCAGATCTAATTCTTCCCTGAAACTAGCAACGAATCTCTTAGTGAATTCTTTATTAAAGAATTCACCAGAGAAAACCTCGGCGAATCCCTCGGCGAATGTTTCGATGATGCGCTTAAAACTGGACTTGCCTGGCTAAATTTTCTAAGTTTCGCAGCACACATATACACTATACTTCGTTATACTAACCCTTTGGACTGTGATTGCGGTATAAGGTAAAAAACTACTAAAATTATTTCCAAAGACTTTACTTTAAAGTCCAAAGGGTTAGCATGCGCGCGTAAGAAAGATAGACGAGAGGTTCTCGTCGATCTTTCTACACATATGCCATTACAATTTCTTTCGCATATTTTAGAGGCACACTTGCACTGGTTTCAAGTGACAAATAGACGCTAAGTATCTCATTGCAGAGATAGAAAAAGAATTGAAAAACGGACACGGATTCGCCGTCGTGAGAGATCTCGAGCTGCTCGATACACTCACGCATTGCAGTTGCACAGACAAAACGCTAATACGCGACCACCATTCATCCAGCCCCCCATTAACGGGAGTTCCCCACTAGGGGCCGCGCCTGAGGGGTCAAACTCACAGCAGCCCGCCTCACAATTAAATCACATGCAGCTGCAATACGCGCTCCCATCACAAAGCCGACAATTTGCACAGGCGAGTGTATCGTGCCCGAGCATCTTGTGCTAATTCAAGATCTCTCCCGAGAGCGAATTATATTACCGGAAAAAAAGAAAAGAGAATTGAAAGTAGGAAATAGAAAATACACTATGACAAGTCTGTAAAAGTATACTAAATGCGAAACGACACGGTGCACGGTGAAGCTAATTGTAAGCAAAAGCAAAGGTAAAAGGCGTCACTCTCAACAAGCAAGCGTACCTCTACCCTTAAATCTAGCCTATCGCACTCTTTACAATGAGCCCTAGTGGCATAATCTATTGCAAATATGCACTTGCGTAACTTTCGAGGGATATGCGAAAGCTAAGAATCTCCCGATTGAGATTGCAAAAGAGACTAAACGACTAAAGGACCGAAAGGCGCGGCGCGACGCGAACATTCACCCTCGATCCACCGAAATTTCGTTTCTACATGGCATGCTCCATATCACGACTTTACACAGCCATGGCGAGTGTGACCGAGAACGAGAACTGTCGCACATCTTCGTCTAACAATGGTCCTCTGTGTAAAGCCGTAATAAGTTGTACCCAGCATAGCCGGCCTATGAAGGGCGAGAACACCATGCGCGAAATAGAAATCAGTGATCGAAGGCGAATTGTATTTCTAGAAGGGTGTGTTTGGCACTCTTATATTTAAAAAGAACGAGGCGGAACAAAAGCTTATCGCTCGAAGTACGCAAGTGCATTTCTGAATAGATGTCCAGACCGAACCAAACTCACCGAATGTAAGTTTGGCTCGATCTGGACCCTTAAACTAGATCGTAGGCTTCAGCTTGACAACGTTTTGCAAGACGCAATGCATTGGAAAACGTTACCAAGTCCAGGCACACCAACGCGGAGGTACCTACGAAAGTGACCCATTTCTACGAAATATTTCTGGTCCATATTCGACCAATGCATTTTTGAAAATTTGGAAAAATTCTTACGACTAAAGTTCTTAAATTAAAACTTAATGGACTCTAGGACTATGGCTAGTTAAAACTAAGCACATGTGCAAGTTCTTCCGCGATGTATAAAATTTGTAGGTTTAGTGGCTTAAAGTTATTTTTATGCAAGGGAGAAAGAAATTTAAGTTCATATAGCAGCCACTTTGGCGGCAGTCATTTATTATTATACTGTTATTTTATAAAGGGACCATTTGAGGTCGAGATATCAGGTGGTAAGAGTGGCAGTTTTTGATTTCTCGTAATATTACTACCAGTGTGTCTTAATATTTAGCACATGCAACGGGCAAGCAAAACTAGCGAGCATAATAACCAAGTAGTACCAAAAATTACTGTCATTGTTTATTAAGAGAATCTAATGACTCGAATGTAATTACTGTTAAGAGAGAAGATTTGAAAGAACTCGCACGAAAGAGTTCAACTTCAGAAATGTAACTCGTATTCGATACATTAAGCATCCGGAATGATTGTGAAATTAAAGAAAAGAAGTTTAGAATGTTTGAAACGCGATATTAAAACTCCTATCGCGAATTTAAAATTTATTCATTGTATTTTTCTACGTGTATTAAACATTTGGAAGTACACGCATTAAATTTTACTATTCGCGAGTACTAAGTACGTATTCGTGGTCACTATGCTCGCTACAGTAATCATTATGTTCGATAGCATACAGAAAAATTCAAAGAATGAAAAAGTATCACTCACCGTTCGTTGAAAATAGTCTCACTGACAAGCATCCCCTTTTAGCAGTAGCTATTCGATCTGCAGGCGAATGTCCAGCAGTTGCAGGGTCAGTACCCCATAGAATGTGTCACACTTCCAAATATGTCACATTACTTTCGCGATGAAAAAGCAATAGGAGCACTGGTGCTCTGAATTAATTCTAGATGCGTTAAAACACTGACTTTACGTTCGCGTTCACATTACTAATACGCAGGGCCACTGTGCACTATCGAATACTTTATCGCGAAATAAGCACTGATTCTACAATCGCATTGCACACGATTACAAAAGCAGTTCATGTTTTTAAACATATCTCAACAGTGGAAAGATGTGTTCGGACTCGAGTAAAGCGTTTCCAAAATAGTCCTCTAGGTACTGAGTGTAATGTAGTGGAATCTCGTTCAACGATCTCCCACATAGTCCAGTTATCGATGAAATTTATGCAGGAATGGAGAAATCACGAAATAATATGTACACGCACTCACTGATGCGATCACCGTCGCGAGTAAAGTCGAACTGACAGAGGTGACACCGCTTGGCAATGTTGTGACGTAGGGGTTGTTGGCGGTGTTATGGCGCTCGACCGACTCCCAGCTAACTGGAAATTCGTCAAGGCCAGAAATAATTTTATGTAGACACAGTAATTCCACGATGAAAAATCACTTAGAGCACCGGTGCTTTCACTTAAATAGTTCTGTATGCGCAAAACATTGACTCTGCACTCGCGTCCACACAGTGCTCTATGAAATACTTTATCGCGAAATATGTACTGACTCTAAAATCGCATTGCACGCGGTCACAAAAGCACATCACATTTCTAAACATCTCTCAGCAGTGGGAAGTAGTGTTCGGGCTCGCGTAAAATGTTTCCATAAAGGCATCTTGGTATTGAGTGTAATGCAGCAGAATCTTGTTAAACGGCCTCATACATAGTCCAGTAATCGATGAAATTGATGCACGAATCGAGAAATCACGAAATAATATGCAGGTACATTCACTGATCCGATCGCTGCCGCGGTTGAAGTCGAACTGTCAGCTTACACCTTTCGTGAATGTTGTCACATTGGTAGAGGTTGCTGTCGACCTCAACTGTTTCCCATGGAAGTTGAAATTTCACAAAGGCCGGAAATAATTCTATATCGCAATGTCCATTGCGAAATATGTACTTTTCGCAGCTGCAGCCATGCACCCTGCTCTTTCTATGTATACATATATGTCTTTCAAAGTTGAGGAGATGTGATCGGACTCGAGTACAGTGTTTTCAAAAAAGTCTTCCAGATACTTATTTTTAGTGTATTGCAGTAGAATCTGGACGATCGACCTCCCACATATTCCAGTAATCGATGGAAATAATACATTAAGATAGGTATACCATGGCATTTTAAATGTTCATCCGTCCGATCCGTCCTCCGACTTTGGTGAACGTCGTTATTGAACTCCATTATTTCACATATCTTGAGAATTCCACATTACTTTATTTTATATATTTATACATGTGGAAGGAAGGGAAGGAATGATTTATTCAAACATTTCGAGTTACATTTATTTTTACATTATATCAAAGTATTACTATTTAAAGAAATTCTTGTATCTATCTACTTATTTAGGATATTTGACAATCGCAGCAATCGCATCGGCTCTGTTCTCACCAATTACCAGGTCTCGCTACGAGGAGGTCGCAGCGTTTCGAGGCCCGTAGAGAGACTGCCTATTTATGTTTTATTCAGAAAATCTAATGACTCGAATGTAATAACTATTAATAAGAGAAGATTCATAAAACTCATATGAAATATTTAAACTTGAGAAGCGTAACTTGCATGCAAAACATTAAGCATCTCGAATGATTGTGAAATTAAAGAAAAATTGTTTAGAATGTTTAAAACGCGATACTAAAACTTTTATCTAGAATTTAATACATATATATATATATATAATCGTTTTATTCGGTAGCATGTAGAAAGATTGAACGAGTTGAAAAGTTGCACTGCTATCTCTGCAGATCGCCCCCCCCCCCAAGAGTAATAAAATAGAAAATATTATGACATTGTGTATAATTCTGTATAAATAATTAATGTGAATTTAATTATTTATACAGAATTATAATTAATGTGAATTTAATTATTTATACAGAATTATAATTAATGTGAATTTAATTATTTAGGTTACAGTATCAGATTGAGATATTAAAACATAAGTTACAAGCAAATTTTAAATCTTGTGAAAGAGGGTTAAAAAATGTACTTATGTACTTTTACATATTTCGCCCCCTCCAAGAAAGGCTCCTGAATCCGCCTCTCCAGGTGGCTCGGCTGCATCGGGGGGAGGGGGATGGACCCGAGTTGAAACCCTGACCAGGTCCTCAGGAAGTCCAGGAAGTCCAGGAAGTCCAGGAAGTCCAGGAAGTCCAGGAAGTCCAGTAGGTCCAGGTAGCTCGGCAACTGCAGGGTCCCCGGAGGTCCTCCAGGCCCGGAAGACCGACGACGACTGAGTACATGAAGCTCTGTGAGCTCCTTATCTAGACTTCGAGGAACGATGTCTCCCGATCAAAACAAGGTCGACGGTTAATTACAATTGCGAAATCCAACGAATTCTTCGGCAAAAATGGATTTTCTGCTAAAATATACGTTCCATTGGCTATTGCTATGACAAATAATGTTAACAACATTTACCCTAACCGCCCAGTAGAAATTATTATTAACTTTGATCGATAGAACTTGAGATATCAAGCAATTAGTAACATTTGATCTTGAATTTGCAAATGATTTTCTACGCCGAATGAATTCTCTTTTATTCTCAATGTTTAATTGTTCGATACATTAATGTTAATGCTTATACATATCATCTAGTATTATTTATAATGAATAAATACATTTTAGTGGAACTTGGTGTAAATGAATAGTTGCAGGAATATTTGGAGAAATATGAGTGACATACTTGTTTCTCCCCCTTAGTTACTAAGATCGACGAAGTATACGATAGAACCACGGTACTCTATGAAACACTTTTTGGCAGGCACAGGCACTGACTCTACAATCGCATTGCACACGATTACAGAAGCACTTCCTGTTTTTAAACGTCCTTCAGTTTCTGAAAAAGTCTTCTAGGTAACGGGTATATCTAAATGGAATCCTGTTAAAAGGCCTCCCACATGGTCCAGTAATCGATGAAATTTATGCGCGAATTGAGAAATCACGAGACAATATGAACTATGACGTGCACACACTTCACTGAACCGATGAATTTCTCAGCGCTAGACAAAATTTTATTTCCCAATGCGGGTTTCAAAAGTAACTCGACTTGCAGTTGCATCCATGCACACCACGACACTCGTGCATCATGCAACCTTCTGCGAGTCTTTTAAGAATTAGATTTTACTGTAAATTTTAGTGTTGGCCATAAACTAATACTCGTAGCCAGTAATATCCAATTATTATTACTTCAAAAGTGCATTAGAATCTTGCGGGAATGTCAGTAACAGCGTGAATTTTTAATACTTTTCGGCGTACGATACGTGAAAAGGTTCTACTACACGCAAAGTACTAATAAACAATGTCATCTTGCAACTTATAGCTTGCATGGGCTTTGAAGAAATACCATTTTTGTGCTTCATAGTGTCTTGATCCCTGAAATGGATTTTCGGAGAAAAATCCGCGTGAGTCGTTGACAAACCGAGCCAAAGCATAGCGTAGCAAAAGCCTACCTGTGCCAAACTCTCTCTCTAAACGAGTCACACGTATACAAGTACGCAAACACCTTTCAGCCTTTCAACACATGTCAGAGTAGTTGCTGAGTTGAACGCTGTTCATAAGCAGATGCCACTACATTCAGACCTCAAATTATGGGTCGGTAATACAGTTTGGGTGGCGACACGAACATCTATAAGGTGATAGGTCTATGCTGTACCTCGTCTGTGTTGAAACCAATTATGGCGAGGTAAGAGATACTTTTTACCGTGGGTCGGTGATAAGGATAAAGAATGCGATCGTATTTGGATCGATTTCGTTTATTTAGTAATTGAAAAGTAATTTAGTATGCAATTCTTCATTTGCAGTGTTTTCATTTTTCTTAGCAGGGGCAGTTATTTTTCATGTCTATTAACTTTACCGACCTGTATGAATCGGTGGAATATGGTTCTCAGAGTTACCGTTTTTAAACATACAGTACGCAACACAAGTCACAGTTCTTTCACGAAGTTGTTACTTCAGAGGTGGCACTGGTAGTAACTCGGTCAAACTCGGTGGTCGAGTATATTCATTTTTCTCCTTTCGAGCGTGATAAAGTTATTATAAAACACGTCATAAATTTCTGAAAGTGTGGCTATTATGGCAGCAGGAAAAGTGACTGCATCAGGTTCACCTTCCGTTGATTTAAGTTCGTATCGTGATCAGCATTTTAAGGTTAGTCCTGTAATATAACCTCAAAATCGTTTTGAAAAGTTAAAAGCCAGCCATATAGACTATAGATTCGTCGTTTCTAGAATACTAATATTTCAATGGGAATGAAATCTTTCTCCGTCAAGAATTTCACGAATTAGTCCTTATCATTTCTTTGGCAATTATCGGGACTTATTTTTCTCTCAGGGTTCAAGAGCCGAACAAGATAGGCTTCTAAGGAATTCTACCACTTTATACGTTGGAAATCTGTCCTTTTACACAACAGAGGAACAAATATATGAATTGTTTTCAAAATGCGGTGACATTAGAAGAATTATAATGGGTTTAGATAAATATAAAAAAACTCCCTGCGGTTTCTGTTTCGTTGAATATTACCAGAGAGGCGATTCAGAAAACTGCATGCGATATATTAATGGGATGCGTTTGGATGACAGAATAATTAGGACAGATTGGGATGCCGGTTTTATCGAAGGAAGGCAATATGGAAGAGGAAAAACCGGGGGACAAGTGCGTAACATTTCTTACGATAGGGTTAAGTTATTGTCGATACACGAGAAATCAAAATTTCATTTTTGCAGGTGAGAGACGAATATAGATCGGACTTTGACAGTGGAAGAGGCGGTTATGGAAAAATAATACAGCAAAAAGTGACGCCTCTTTCAGACGGAGGTTTTGGACGCTGAAACTCTGAGACTATGACTGATTTCCAATATCCTATCTTGTATGTATAAGAAAGTTATAGCAATACTCAGTTATATAATTGTATGCACTGACAAATAGTATGGTATTTAGAGTAATACATTTATATGTGATTACTTGTAATGATATTGCGGGATAAGTTACAAAAAAGAATTACATTTCACGAAAGTTTAAGGTCACTTGTTTATTTTTGTTTCTATCAAAAAGAATAGGGATATTTACAATTTAACTGAATTATGTAAAAAGCGTTGATATTTACTGTTCGCTTCTTGTTTTGAAAGAAGATACCGAAAAGTTATAGGCTTTGGAATGATATATTTTTCCTAGATATTAAAATTATTATACATCAGTGCTTCTTATTAGTTAATTATAAATATTAACTTCTAATTCTCAAAATGTACAGCAAAGTTTACTCGACGGTTTCTTTAGCACAGCTCGAATTGCCTCGACAAAAACATCCTCCAAATTTTCACGTTGTAGAGCAGAACACTCGACATACTTATAAGCCTTCACTTTCTTTTTCATTTTTTTACACTCTCTGAGCGTAATCGTGTCCACGTTTTCTGCATTTCTAAGATCCCCCTTTGTACCTATCAGTAAAGTCAGCAGAAAGTGATAGAAAGTTGAAACTTTTTGCTTATACAACTTAATAACAGAAATACTTGCCAACGAGAATGATAGGCGTGTTAGGACAGTGATGTTTAATTTCTGGGTGCCATTTCTTCGCAACATTCTCATAAGAACTATGAGAATTCACTGAAAAGCAGATCAAGAAGCAATCAGTCTGAAAATAAAATTTAATTGTAAATTAATGTAACTCAGACTCTCAGACGAATTTTAAACAGAGCAACGTCGACGGACAATTAATTAAACGAACGTCGCTCACATTTGGGTAGGACAATGGCCTGATCCGCTCATAATCTTCTTGACCAGCTGTATCCCACAAAGTCATGTCGTACTCTTGACCATCTACGAATATGGTCCCTGCATAGTTATCGAAACTAAGAAAAACAGATTGTAGAATATCATTTTCTAGTATAATCATGTAACAAACAGATATAAGGATATGCAATGACAAAATAAGACTTTAAATTTCGTTTAAGGGGGCAGACCACTGTAACGATCCGAAATGTAAGGGTGTTTTTGGGAATTTATTTCAACCAAACAACGCAAGCAAATCAATGTATAGCTTAGTATAGTTAATACTGTACATATCGAAGGGTGAGAAAATTTTTTTTTCAATCAAATTCATAAATCCGTTTTCTGTATACAGTGCCCAGGCCATATGGTTAATCCGAATTCAAAAACACAAAAATATTTAGAAACTAGAAGCCTACGTCTATTACGTGTCGATCAAAAAGAAAAGTAAAAATCGCAAAACAATACAAAATGACGGACTACTGAAAAAAATCATGTTTTTGGGATACAAAATTAGGGAAATGTTGATAAAAACAATAGAAGCAGGTCGTTAATTCAAAACAACTGATCGTCACCTAATAGCGACGGGTTTTTCGTATAATAAATGCCCTTGTTCATGTAAATTGGATGTATACTTTTCTCTGTAGATTTTCAACGCGGTTGAAAAATGTCATTCTGACGAAAACGCGTTCAAAGTTCTTTCAGTCGCGCGCTTGACACCGCTTCACGGAAAATACTATATCTCCGTCAATTTTGGGAATTTCTTCATAAAATTTGGAGAGATCATTCTTGAAAAGTACGTCTTTCAGACAATATGAAAAAGAAAAAATCGATTTTTCCGATTTTTTACAGTGGTCTGCCCTCTTAAGGTACACTTTCATTGCTTTATTGAAATTTTTTTGTTTAAATGTTTTAGAAACGCAAGTTCTGAAAGTCCTCACTGGGACATACAAAGTTGACTGGTTTCAGAAAATTGCAGTCTGAAACCTGAGAACAAGTTCAGTTTACTTTGATTGTGAATGTTGCACTTCAAAGGTAAATCTTGTGATGTTACTCGACTAATACTTACACTGTGGGCACATATTCGGAGGGGAATTCATTCGTTGTGTAGGTAATGAGCATACACGTTTTGCCAACAGTACCATCGCCAATTGTTGTAACTTTAATTGGCCGATGCCGGGAGGCCGTCTTCTTGTTTTCTGAAGAATGAAAAAACAATTTCGTTTCATTCACATAAACTGTATATTTTTACAAATATTTGCACTCAGAATTATTTAAATCTAATAAACTCCTTCTCTGGATAATGGATACAATTATTAGTTTGGATAAATTTCAAAATAATTATAGTAATAATTCTTTTTAAACTTGCATGAATCATATATTTGATCAATTTTGTTTATTTATTACAAGCGCATATCGCATTGAGAAAATTTCAAACTTTATAGTTTCTATAACTTATATTTAATTATAGGAAACCCGAGGAAATATTTTTACTTACAAGGGAAGATCCTGAACCCGAAAATTCAAAAAGTTCTGAAACTTCGTGAATATGTAGAGGATTTCCTCCTGATTACTATGCAATTTTTGTTTGCTGCCCAAATTCACTCGAAAAGGGTGAGATTAACGCCTGATATTTCGGCTATTTTCCAATTGTGTGTTATAACTCGCGAACTGTAAGAGGCAGAAAAAAGTTTCAAGACAAAAGTTACTTCTCTCAATTAGATCTATCATTTGGCAAACAAATTATTTTACAGTTCACCAATTATAACACAAAATCAGAAAATAACCGGATTTTCAGGGGTCAATTACACTCCCTTAGAGTGAATTTGGGCAGCAAACAAAAATTGCGTTGTAATTAAGAGGAAATTCCTTACGTATTCACAAAGTATCAGAATTTATTGGATTTTCGGGTTCGGCATCTTCCATTGTAACCAAATTTCGTAATTGATATATTTTATCAATAGTTGAACTTAAAGCAGATGGTATATAGTTAATCTGATATATCCATGTGTAATTAACCATTGTCGTCATTAAAATTAATAAAGTTAAATGCCTGCTATTCATCGGATTGTAAGAGTGCCTAAATGGGTGCGTGTATGTGTAAATATCTTGGACGTGTGAATAGATCTTATGTGTACATATACCTTGAGTCATTAATATAATTTATTTTTAAAATACAACAAAATAAAACAGTTCTTCCTTTTAATCGACGAAAGGTTACCTTGTCAACCTTGCCAACTACTGTGTATATTACCTACGTTATTCATTTGTGATTGTTGATAACTACGTTCTCTCTTTTTCATATTTACCCTGATTGTTATTACACATCACGCAAGGTGACAAGAGTCCAATAACCACGAGTCCAATTCAGACAGCTTTCAACTTCCCGCTCAATTTGACGGCGTTTCGTTATCAACAGTCAACGGTGCTAGTTATCTCTTTCTCATCCGGCCAACTCCATTATCCGCTACATTATTCGGCTACAGAAAAACGAAAGAAATTGATAGCGTTGCGATAGTTTCCTATCAACGACGCTCATTGATATGGGTACATTGATCTGAGACACGGAGGTTCTGGCAGAATAATCGTAATTAAAGCTCAGAGGCATTACAAACACGAAACTGGACTATACATACATGCATTATTTCTTTGACTTGCATTCACGAGTTTGTACATTCAAATGATTTTATCTGTTGCTTGGCAGTGGCGTCTTTTCGCGCCGACGTGACAGCGAAAGTATTGACCACAGTTGACCCCAGAACGTTTGACAAAAAGTCACAATGTGGAATTTGTGGACCAGCGGACGAAACTGGCTTGAAAATGTTGGAGCCGATAAGTATAAACAAATTCTAGAATATTAGGTACCAACGTTTGGACATTTTTATAAACGAAATTGGGGGTTGCTTCGAATAAGCTATTTTTTTTTTAAATTCTCGAAATTTGAATTCGAAAGTTTGTAAGGCTTTGGAACTCTCGAAAGTCTCGAGACTTGAAGTGCTGATTTTGTTTTGGGGTTTCCGGTTTCCACTGATTGTGCGAGGAAATATTCATAAACATTTGTATGCAGATCTGATTAGGCTTAACATGTTCGATCTATCTATATATACTTTGTTGATCGTTCGAGTTAGGCAGCGATTACAATGCCTGGTTTTTTCCCGCAGCACAGACAGGGCTGTTGCTGGGTTGTTGGCCGCCCAGGTGCAAAAACAATGTTACCGCCAGTATTAATTTAATTATGTTGTAGCCCTCGTGAAATTAGGGGGATGGGGGTTATGTCATGATTTTGCCGATTTCGATTTTGTTTAAATAATTATAGGGCCTTGAATTTTTCGATTTTTGCGTATTTTCGAGAAAATGACTTGTACTTATGAATTTTTATCTCGAAAACCAACGCTGGATAATTTGAAAAAAATGAAATGAGATAAGAAATGATATAATTAATAATCATCATAAAAGATTTGATTATTATTCTTATTAGTCAAAATTTAGTCCAAGTAGGAGTGTGTGGATCGTCTCGAGGTTCGGGTCTTACGACCTCAAAATTAAGTTTTTTACAGCCGTCGCATTAGGAAGACCCCTTGCGACATCTGCGTGCTATATGGGAAGTAGAAGCAAATTACTAATTGATGTGGTAGCCGCAAATCAAGTGTGACGAATTACAACGGGGGAAACTTGGTTTCGAGAGTCGAGTAAAGACCTGTTTCTTTTATACATTTTTTTCTTTATTTCATTCTGTATATCAAATTATATTTTACATTTCTCGATTCAATATTTGAGAGTAAATTGGTATTTGAATGCTCTTCCGCAGGAGAAAATCCAGATTGTTTTGAGTTCCTTGTAATTCTGATAACTTCATACTTTGATAACATCCATGGCTTGATTTATTTATATTTATATCTGAATATTGCATCGAGAAGTATAAAATATCATTTTACAGAATATACAGGGTGAGCCAGGGCGGGTAGTGAAACCGAGCTGGAGGTTATTCTACGTGCAAAGATAAGTTGAAAATGTAGAATCCATTTTTTTTTGTATGATGCTTCGTTTCTGAGATAATTAAATTAAAAAATTTGTCGGGTACACTTGTACTTGGCTTAATCCTGACGTAAGGGTTGAGTGCCTTTACATGATCACTTATTTACAATTTTATTTTGAAGTAACGGAGACAGTTTCTTAGAGGAAGTGTTTTGCCGACGATAAAGGCATGTTTAAACAATACGAAAATAATTTTTTATTGAAGTTTTTCCTGAAAGCAAAGATGGACATGTGATGGTATGCACGGCCAAACGGTGTCTCTAATATCTGATAGGTATGTTCCTGAAACGAAATTTCGCCAATGGAATGTTAAAGAATAATAAATTATCTATCGTCCGACGTAGGATTTTTTCGTTCGGTTGAAAAATAACAAAATGGCGACACTTTGAAGCAAAAAGTTCATTTTTTTGCAAGGAAATGGCACTTTATTTACATACGCATATATAAGTCGAGTAAATATTAAAATATCTTAAGATCGTAGCACCTGTAAAAGCAAAATAATCTTATTACGATAAATCGGAGTATAAGAAATGAAAAGTGTGTAAGGCAACGCCTAGGCCTATAGGAGGCAAGCTGGTCAATACTTTCTCCGCACGTAGCAAACGCGTAAAAGGCCTGCCAGACTTGAGACGGTATTTCCGGTGCTACCAAACAGGCACTGTGATCATGCATTAGGTTCGAGGTAATTTTTATTAATTGTAAATTTCACTAAACTCTATCACCTGAAACAGAACAGATGCAGGTGCAAAGTTATTGGAAGTAATTCTGTAAAACTGAGGATTCCTTTAAAATAACGAAGTGCTAGATAATAAATAATTTGAATCATCGTTCATATCAGTGCGGTTGTGGTATGACAACATTGGCAAACTGCAGAAAAATGTTTTCCGTGTGATTCACTAGGTATAGTCACTATACACCGAGACGCGCGACGGTGAGCAATTGTTTAATTAAAACGACGGAATTATGTTTCCTAATTTATGGAACCGCTCGACCCCGCGAAGTTGAGATCATCACACTTTCCTGTCAATTACGTTGCTAGACTATTTTTTCAGGAACCGCATTTATCTCGAAGAAAATTGCAAAATTACCGAATGCCTACTTCTCAATAAATGCTTGCGATACGAAGTGACTCGAATCTTTGATATTTAATTACTTCACTATTGTTTAGTCTTCACTACTTTTTATTTACAAAAAAAAAGAATAAGTAAACATGGAATTATTGTTATCTACAAAAATTTATTTTCTTATTGGAATACATTAAATTCGTAGTACCAACGAAGGAACATCGTTCAAGAGGGGGTATTGGTATAAAAGTATCAATTACATAGTCATATTTTAATTATTCCTTCGATTATTCCACCATTCCATGTTTTTATTCTTGCAAAACGATGTTTCCTGCGATATACAATGAAAAACGCAGGTTGATGATTCGTGAATTATAAGAGAAGGTGGGCAGTATGCGTGGGCAGATTGAGGGTGTGCCTTCGACACACGTCGCATCAAATAATTCTAACCACGCCCTTCCTTCCGCATTCTATCCCTGTTTATCGTTTCGAAAACTGAGTAGGTTAAGTTTCCTGTAATTAGAAACTTATTAGCCGATCTTTTCCACTACTTCTTGTCATTCTGGTTAATTCCACGCGCTATTAATTTAAAATGTCTACTGCATCACTAAACGAAACTAGAAAATATGTTTCTAACTCATCTATTGATTTCAGTATTAAGGAACGTGAAATTTATCGATCAGGGTCGATACATAAACGCGCGAACGGCACGCGCCACGGTCGTTGCACATCTATAAAATGTAAATCCCTGGCGAGCGAGGACACCAACATTTCATTGTTAATATTTGGATTTATTTCAAGCAGTAAATCAACTCAACTTAAGCTTGTTTTACAGTAATATACAGCACAATGAAACAGAAAATTCGTTAAAGAGTAGTGTCTTAAAATTTGCAATTGCGAGCGTCTATATTTGTGGAATAAAAGATTCTAACCTACATTAATTCAGTTTATCAAATCTAAAGCTATGCAATTATTTAAAAGTGGATTGTAAAAATGAATTTGAAATAGGAACACTGAAGAAAAGGGCGTACAGACTAGAATTAAAGTCGATCGCTGACGACGATGGAATAATTTTGGAAATTCTGTCATTCCAGCAATGTTAATGCGCGTAACAAAGACGGGCGTCTTGAATGAGAAAGCTAACTGCAGTAATCGCCGCGAGTTTCATAATGAACGTCACTTTCACTTTTCGGCTCATTAAAAATTAGTGTGCACATACACCAGTGAAATTTTGTCACCAGTTTTTCTTTTCCGTTCGCTATTTTATTTCTACGACTTGCGGTTATTGCATGCAGTTACCTTTCCCTCCGCACCGTAAAGCGACAATTTTTATGTACACAGATAAATAGGTTACAGAGCACGCGAATAAGGTAGCGATGACATAATCTGTTCGTGAACCTGCCTGCTCGTGGCTAGACCTTCGATACAGGGTAATTAAAAGAACACGTAACAACATCTCTCACGCGACTCGATAATTATTTTACAATTTGTATTACGTAAACAATGCGTTTCAGAGACAGCGTACATTAAGATCGTTAGCATAGATCGTAATCTTTATGATTTTATTAGCTTCTGACGTCACTTTTAATAACAGCACCTACTTTTTGTCGAGTAACTTAAACAATTATTATTCTATTCTCAAGTTTATTTTCTGTTTTCGGTCTACAGTTTCCATGAACGCTAACAGATTCATCGAGGGTTTGGTTATCCCTTTTCCCGCAAGAGGATAAGGTAATGTCAGTTCGCGGTTCGTTATCAAATCCCCATCCTGTTTCACACTACTTACACGTGTGTTTAACGTTTTATTATAAGGCTAACACGGAGCGGAAAGTTTTCGAAATTACAACCGACGTAGGTACGTTTCAGGTATACGAAAATGTGAAAGAATTGATCTTTCAGTTGTATATTGTGGAATCTTATCTCGGATTCTCTTCGCGGAATCAGCGCAAGATATGCGTCTTAAGCGACAATATGTATGTAAGTATAATCGATCTTTGGTACAGATAAGAAGCGATAAGATTATCAACGTTCGATTACGCGACTCATCACGAGTCATCACGAAATTGTCTGACTCGAATGATTGACAACTCTACTGAAGTGGGACATAGGACTTTCATATTTCTTTTCCATTCAAATTGTGTAACCTGCTCACTTACTGATATGTACATGCTGCTTTTTAAATCCAATCGCGTGCTTTCGGTTAAATGTCATTATTTCGCTTCAATGAAATTATTTTCGCGTCATAATTTTCGGCTCCCCCTATGTATGACTGTTTAGGGTACACTTTCGTGAGTGAGGAGGGAAACATGTGTAGTGGAGGAACTATAGGAAAAAGAGTATAATCTATCCAGTGACTCACCGCGAATCGCCAAACATGTTTGTTGAAAAGAAAATGTGACTATTTTGCACTGAGACACATGTTTTTGTTTGAAATCGTTGAATGGTAGGATTTCGACTCGTATGCAGCAGTTTAGGCACTCGAACTAATTGATATTCTCTTAGATGTTGACGAGTGTAACGGGAAACCTGCGACGACACAGGTCGCGCAGCGGCGGCTCACTGGCTACTCGACGACTACGAAACATTGCCGACGCGATTCAAACGTTCACATAAACATCAATTACGTTACGCGCATACGCTAGGAGGTGGCACCAAACGACGGGCTTCCAGTTAGATTTTTAAACGACACGTCGTTATCGGTCCGATTTAATCAGAGCAAGCGAATATTTTTCCAAATGAGCGTTGCACTTCCACTTTCTTCATACAGTCGGAACGGCAGGTTCTTTAATTCCACTCATTAATGGAATAATTCTTCACCTACGTAACGCAGTAATTTATTATACTCTATAAGTAATAAGTATTTTCATTAGGAATGGATTTTTCGAAGCGTCGAAACCTCGAAACCCAGGGAAATTTCGAGTTACGAGAATTCAAAGCTTTATAATTTTTTTTTCTGATTCGAAACTTTCGAATGGTCAGGTAAGAAAAATTATAAAATCAATGAATAGAGGATTAATATATAAGAGAATACTTGATTATAAACGTAAACATTTTTCTACGAAAAAATTACCAAATGTTCTTTAAATGTTGCTCTTTTAAGCGCAAAAAGTTCTGTAAGAATATACGCTTCCGCGTTTTCAAAAAAAAATTCACAAACATTCGCCTCTTTTCGGCCGCCTGACTAGGTATAACCCCTTAAGGGGAGAACATAGTTTAAGATTTTTTTAACACAGAAAAATAAAGCCGATCTTTCTAAACCATTAGGGATATTTTAATATATATTTATACATAACTGCTCAGACTTCCGAAATACTTCAAATTTTATTGTGAAACTTTAGGAATATATTCTCCAAGAGTATTACTTATCGATTAAAGCAAAAAAAAATCGAAAATTTCGATGCTCAAAACCAGGTTCTCTTCCCTTAAGGCGTCTTCTGGAAATTTTTTAGATACATGTTTCAGAATACTGTTTTGAACGCGGCTCTAAAAGTGCCGTTTTCGTTTTTCTATTATTCCGGAAGTACGAGAAATTTTATTCAAGGAACATCAAAACGAACATTAAAGCATCGTGTCAAGGAAGATCGATCATTTACGATTTATGGTGTACTGTGCATAAATTAAAATTGTAAATTGCCCATGCCCCCTATTTGGACCGGTGAATAGTTTCATATTCATGAATAGTATTCGTCTGATGACGCACAATTCGGTTTAATTAATAACCGCGCTGTGGAACGTTATTCAATTGTTTGACATGTTTGGTACAATGCCGCGATTTGCATTCTTATAACAATCTCAGGAACATTCTATGTCTTTTAAACGTTAACAATACTACAAATCTTATTGCGAATTGTACGATTTTTGCACAGGAGTAAGCGGACATTTTTAGATCAGATGAATTTTTATTCATAAGTAAAAGTGTGCAAAGAATATTAAATGGTGTTGGCCGTACCACCTTTTAGCACCATTGGTAACTTGTTTACAAAGGGAATTTGTATTAAAATTCTATACTATACTATTACCATTGGCGCGTAGAACATGTTCAAATAATTTTTTTTTAATTTTGGTGCTTATTCTCAGTGTTTTCAAGAAAAGGTACCCCCTAAAGAAGAAGGAAAAGCGAGATTAATATATCCACGACTGAAGTAATTCCAGAACTTTGTAAAAAGAAAAGAAAACTGGATTTTACTCTGTAAATAAATTTTTATAATCACCTAATGAATTTTATTGTTTTTTTTTTAAATGCTTATTGACGACCAATTGTACAATAATATATATAATAAAGCCCAAATAAACTAGGGCTGAAAACAGTGCTTCCCGCTGCAGCACTACAGACTACATCAGGGCTGCACAAGGAGCCCCGTTTTCAGCGCGTAGCTGCTTGCCCGCAGCCAAGCGCGTCGAGTTGTTTCCCTGCTCTACACTGGAGCGGCCCCACAAGGAACCCAGCCATATATAAGTACTTACGCTACGCGCCTACGAGCACGCAACTACACTACTGACTGCAGTTCTCCTCACTGATTCTACCCTTAGCAACGCGACAGATAGTGTCGGCTTATTCAAGGTCCAACTGACGCGCTGCGCCTCAGAGTTTCCTCTATAGCAGCATCGAGACCAAGCAAGATGGAGTGAGAGCGTTTAATCTCTTTCTTGGAGACCACCGTGCAAGGCCACAAAGGTGGACGGAAAACAGAGTGAGGTCTGAAAGACCACGTGTCTTGATTCGATGGGATCATCATCCGTAAGGAATTTTTGCTATTGGGCAGGCCGTGAACGGTCACGAATTATTATTATACGTTCGCAACCGTGAAAAAAACCTACCCCCGTAAGGTTGCCAGCAGCAAACAACGCACCAGGAGAAAAACGGTCACCCATCTTTCCCCCGTACGCGCCCCATGATGCTTAACTCCGGTGATCGAACGAGAACCGGTGATTCCATCGCGGCCACCGCCGCTGGTTTAGCAACGTAACAGCTCGGCCCTCAGGTGGTTGCTCGCAGCTAGGCGCTGAAAACGGCTCCTTGTGCAGCCCTGGACTACATAGACGGCTTACAAATGGCCATATCCCAAGAAATAAGTCTGGTAATAAGTTCCTATATCAACCAAAATTAGATAGTAAAGCGTGCGCTGTGAAATTAACAATAAATTATAGTATGGCACTGCCAAACAGATATTGTAGACAAACACCAAAAAAATATAGAAAAATATTGGTGGCTAGACGATAAGTAAGCAAAGTGCCTACATCACACTTGCTTTTATCCTCCCCCACTTTCTCCCTTTCTCAACCATTAAATAATAAGTAGTTTGTAGTCAATTTATTATTTAGATATGTACAGTGCCGGACAAAAGTTTTGGGACACCCTTTAAAACAGAATAACATTTTTACAATTGGTCCAAACGACTTGGGTTTTTTTTTTAGGATCTAGCCCATGTTACGTATGTGGAATTCTCCCATACGCCGCTCTCAACCGTTTTTCGAGCTCGCGTCTGCGAAGGGAAAACGCCCTAAAATCCTTTCGCTTATCACACACCACTAATGGGGGTCGTGATCTTGACCAGCTAGATGACGACCATGGGAATGGGAGTGACATTGAATATTCGTAGCCGAACTGTCGTAACTATGTTGCCGTAGGCCCTATTTTGGGAATTGGTAGGCAAAAACACTATATCCCAACTAATTCACAACTGTTGGCTATTGTTGGCTAACCAAAAATGCTACTAGGGTTCTTTTAGCCTATTAGTATTTCTCTCTGCAATTATATTTAATTGCGATTGACTGAGATTTCTGTTTTAAATCATAGCTTTCTGTTTCATACATTAAGATATAAATATTTTTTATTTTATTTTCTCAGTATTTGTTCATAGATTTAGACTACTCATTTTTTTTATTTCCGAACTGATGCCCTGTGAGAAAGGATAGGTATAACTTTTGTATTTCTGTAATTTTCGTATTTTTGGCTAGAGATATACTTTTATCGAGTTTTCCTCCTTTACTTCTGGTATTGCTTTTTTTATGGCTGATTTAAATGAATTGTATTATATTTGCATTATGAATATTTTTATCCGTTCAACTCGGTTCCCCCAAGATTAAATCCTGAGTGGGCTACTAGACACACATACACTGCAATAAATTCATAAACAACATTTTTACAATCGAACGAAGAAACCATTTGAGCCAAGCGTATAAAGTTTTTCAATAAACGAGACTAAATTAATTATAAATGTATTTTCATACGGAACAGAAACTATCAGTGTGTATAGACCTTAAAATATTTAGTTCCAAGTATCTCCACTATAGGTCGCAGTCGCGCGCGTATATTTTAAAAATTCAAGAGCCACGGATAGCTCATTGATAAATGAACGCCAAGTTTGTGAATAGCTGAACTAAACGAAATGACTGAATTTCTGAACGGAGACATAAATGAAGTTGGCGAAAACGTCAATAACAGAGCGGATCGAATTAATTACTTGATAAAACAGGTAATAATCTCGTTGTAAATTGATCCTCTAATTATCTAATTAGAACTTCGTATTTAAAAAGCTTACAGGGTTGACGGAAGCGATAAATAAGAACAAAAATGATCAGCATTTCTGGGAGTCGCAATCTTCTGGTCTGTCGGCGAGTATTTGGGCTCATCAAATCAAATACAACGAGTTAGAAAAAGTGGAATCACAAATGAGAAATGATGTTTCCACAGCAACGAAAGTAATAGACTTCAAACAGCAGGAATTGAGAGATTTAAGAACGAAGAGGGCGGAGTACTTCTCCAAACAATGGTCTTTTCATTCTTTTAATGAATTTCTTTGAGTTACACCCTTGCCCTTATAATAGAAACATTGCTACTTGAAAACGACATAATTATAACGGACATAGAAATTCAAATTCATAGATTGCTCATCGAAAAAATTCCTTGATTTTTCTAGTGATAACTTTCGAGCCAGGTCTACCAATTATACTGATAAGATCCTGCGCGCCCCCGAGGCATACGTAAGTTTGACTCTGTACAAATATTCCGTTCACATACATAATATATATTGTATCTGCAAATATATATTTGCACGCGGATTACATATAAATATTCGTGCAAATATTCTAAAGGAAAATAACGGGTGATTTTCTTGCAGTCGACTGCAAATTTATTGAAGGATATTGAACAATACCGCGAAGAGTACAAACACATCGAACGCACATTGCCAACATTAAAGAAAAAATTAGAAAATCTGGAAACGCGGTGTGGTTTGAACTGTTTGAATTCCGTGGACGTAAAAGAAATATTAGAAGTAGATATGATATTAAATGATATAACGTGAGTATGGTAATTATGAATAACAAATTTTTATCTTCCCACGAACAAATTAATATTCGTCTCCTTCAAACACGCACACAGGAAAGTTAACGAAAATAAAATGCAAGAAATTCAGTTGGCGCAGAATACATTAAAAACACTCAAAGAAGAGATAAAACAGAAAACAACGTCGCTGAATGATTTTCGAAAATAATCTGTACCGCCATTTAAGACTTACAATTAGTGTTAAGGAAACTTGATAATCCATGCAATACAATACGTTATTTTCGATTACTTTATTTGAATTACATAATTTTAAGTTTTTCTCTACAGTACCTATATATATATATAGGTATCATACTGTTCCCTACTCCATAATCTCTTTTAAGTTAAATTTTCACTTAGGCTAATACTTCATTGACAATCGGACAAACTTGCTAGAAATTGAATAAAGCAATTTTTACGAAACTTTAGAACGTTCGTTGACCGATTCTGTATTGTAGAAATTAGAAATTAGAAAGTATTGATCAGTTTGATTTCGATGGAAAACTTTCCCGCGTAAACCACCTTGGGAAGCGCCAACCGGTGACGATTGTTGGTTAGAAAATTGAATTTGTTGGGAGCCGGAGTGTTGCCTTGTTTCAAGGTTTCTTGGAGAGGATTTAATATTTTTTCGAGCTGAGGGAATACGGTGGTTTTAAGTTAAGCCGACATGGAGCTCACGGACGACAATTTGCTCACCCTTAGCGAATACTTGAAGCATACACTCAGCCCGGACGTAAATGTCAGACGACCAGGTGAACATAACCTCTCTAACGATCAAAATTTAATTTCAGAGTCGTTGGGTTCTCGTATATGACTGCAAATACACAAGTTTCCTCGCTCGCGAGAAGAAAAGATCCCACACTTTTGTTTCGTCTGTATATCAGGAACTTACGATTTAATAAATCGAGTGTCTGGGGAAAAAATCAGCTTCTGTATATCAACAAGTAGGGAATAGCTGGGATAGTTGATCAGTTTTGATTTTTTTTTTATTAAAATAATGATAGTGGTTTGTTTTGTTTCTATTTAATTATGCAAGTTTTGATTCTTAGAGTATTCAAATTTCAGAGCTGAAAACTAATTTTAATGACTGAATTCCAACATTTTCTGGCAATGAAACATGGAATACAGTGGCATGCAAAAGTATTCGGCCACCCTTTAAAATCGCATAACTTTTTTAAAATTAATAAGAAATTAATTAGAATAAGATCGAAAATCGCTGATTTCGGGGATTTCGCGATTTTCGACCTTATTCCGTGATATTTAAGCGTTTATAACTCAGAGAAACGTTAACCAATTTTGATGAAATTTTAGACACGTATATAACTTACTTAAATCTACAAACGGGTTTTTCGAATTTTCGTTACAGAAAAGAAAGTTTAAAAAACGACCTTTTCTATTTCTTTTGCTATTCCGACCAAGTGCATTTTTTTTTCAAAACAAAGAATCATGTCACTTAGCAAACTAATCCTTCTAGGTTCTCAAATAAAAACTCAAGTCGTTTGGATTAATTTTAATAAAGTTATGCGATTTTAAAGGGTGGCCGAATACTTTTGCACGCCACTGTAAATGGAATATCATAAAAGGAAAGTAAACTATAACAAACTTGAAAGAATTACTGAACAAATAGAACCGAAGAATTAAACTCTATGGCATGAAACAACACTAATGCATTTTAAGACATTAACTTAAATATCATCTGATTAAGGTGATGATGATGAAGAAAAGATTTTCCTTCTCACTTTCTTTGCCGTATTTTTTTGTTTCATTAGCCGTTCTATGGTACTTTTTGGGACATTTTCAGCTGTTCAAGTATCCCACCTCACACAATGATCAAGTATCCCTCAATGCACTCGATTTGAAAAAGATGAGAAATTAAACTTACCTTAACCCTTTTGTGGTCGCACGGGGTGTATCGCACCCCAAGAGCAATTATCGAATTGATATGTCGCGCCTTTACGTCTTTCACAGGGGATTTATCGCAAAAACAAAAATAAAAAAATATTAAAAAATCGGTTTTTCCTCACAACCGTGGAAATTCGCTCATTTTCAACTACACATTTTATCATATCAAAATTTGCATTTCTAGAAAAAGACTATTAGACAATTTATTAGTACAATTTTCACTGAAAACTTAAAAGATTCAAAAATACGAAAATGGTGACTCAAAAAATGACGTTGGGGTACAGTGAACCCCGAGGGACCAATTTGTGATTATAAGAAGGTGTGACCATGAAGGGTTGAATATTTAGATGAATCAATAAATAGCATTAATAGACCAGAAGTTGTGGTTTTTACTTGATATATTTCAAATCGTTGAAAATGCCGCATTTACTTGAAAAGGAGGAAGAAAACAAGCAGACCGAAATATTCACTTTTTGGCTGCAAATCATATCGATGCTTCTAACAACATTATTCTATGCTCCCAAAAGAAAACTGCAGCAGGTAAACTGCAGGTAACGTGACAGCAGGCACAAATTGCTAATATAATAATTAAAAAGCTGATGTGATCGTGTATCCCCGCTGATCAACTATCCCACATTTCCCCTATATTGAATAG
The DNA here is from genome assembly GCF_050908995.1 of Andrena cerasifolii. Classification (NCBI taxonomy): domain Eukaryota; kingdom Metazoa; phylum Arthropoda; class Insecta; order Hymenoptera; family Andrenidae; genus Andrena; species Andrena cerasifolii. The sequence goes on along the minus strand of NC_135118.1, from coordinate 11,793,079 downwards.
ACAAGATACTCAAGTCAGGAGAATATTAAAATTTGAACTGCAGCTTTCGAATTTGCTATTTCTCTTCTTTATCGATGCGCAATAATTTTGAAAATTATTAACAGGGGGAATAGTAGCTCACGAGCTTCTATCTTCCATAGAAGAGCCTTTCTTATTATTACTTTATAAAACATTTATCTTGTAAACTAATTTATTCTTTTGTCTTGCAGCTGAAAAGTTTTTAGAGTCCGTTGAAGTAAATCAAAACTATCCGCTACTTCTTTTGCACCTGGTGGACAAGTCTGAAATTAATATAACTATTAGAATCGCCGGTGCTGTAGCATTTAAGAATTATGTAAAGCGAAATTGGAAAGTGGTAATTATTTCTTCTTATCGCCTTGTGCATTGCTTGTTTTAATATCCTAATTGGAATTTCCAATGAAATGTGACACAAATCGTTGCTTTACACTCAGGAAGAAGATTCTGCGGATCGTATACATGCACAAGACAGAGACTCCATAAAGAAATTGATTGTCAATTTAATGTTACACTCTCCTGATTCCATCCAGAAACAGTTGTCCGACGCTGTCTCGATTATCGGAAAGTACGACTTCCCAAATAAGTGGCCAGAGCTTATAGACCAAATGGTCGAGAAATTTAATACAGGAGATTTTCATGTTATCAATGGAGTTTTGCACACAGCGCATTCTTTGTTCAAGCGATATAGATACGAATTCAAAAGCCAGAGCCTATGGACCGAAATAAAATTTGTACTAGACCAATTTGCTAAACCTTTAACAGATCTATTCGTTGTACGTATTTTGTTATTTAATTCTCCGATAGATCTGCAGAACAGATGTTCCTTTAAACGTGCGATATGTTTTAGGCCACAATGAATTTAACAGAAGTACACGCGCAGAATGTAGGAGCGCTGAAAGTCATATACAGTTCCTTGGTAATTCTTTCCAAAGTCTTTTACTCCCTCAATTTCCAGGTGAGTAAACTAAGTGATAGGTAAACAGTAAGCAATATTACATCTCTGATCTACAGAAACTATATCCACTTTGCTTTTAGGATCTACCAGAATTTTTCGAAGATAACATGGCCACTTGGATGAAGAATTTTCACATTTTATTGAATACCAATGTTCTCTCTTTACAATCAACAGTACTGTAAATTTATTATTAGGTTTTTCTGTTACTTTATATCCCTATGCTACAGTGTTTAACATATGCACAGGATGAAGAAGAGACAGGAGTAATTGAACAATTAAAGTCACAAGTCTGTGATAATATTGGCCTTTATGCTCAGAAATACGACGAAGAATTTCAACCATACTTGCCTGAGTTTGTAACCGCTGTGTGGAATTTGCTTACATCGACCGGGCAAGAACCAAAATATGATACTGTACGTGGTTTTGGTATAAGCATGTGTTTATCGAGGCTATTCTAACGAACTTGTATATTTTTACAGTTAGTTTCAAACGCTTTGCAATTCTTAGCGACAGTGGCAGACCGTACGCAATACAGGCACCTGTTCGAAGATCCAAATACTTTGAGTAATATTTGCGAGAAGGTCATAATACCTAATATGGAATTCAGAGGTAAATATTAAGAATTTTATATTATAAAGCACATACTTCATGCTCTATTTATAAACGTGCAGCACTTACTGATTCGTAGTAAACGCATATTTAATATTTAATAGAATCGGATAATGAGCTATTCGAAGATAACCCTGAAGAATACATTAGGAGAGACATCGAAGGAAGTGACGTTGACACAAGAAGGCGTGCAGCCTGCGATTTGGTGAAAGTACTTTCCAAGTCGTTCGAAGTGAAAATAATGGAAATTTTTGGTGCTTACATACAGGTAATGATCTATTGTACGCTTTGAATATGCGAATAAAATGGTTGTATATTTACGACGTATCCTTGTTTCCAGGTGATGTTGCAAAATTATGCTGACAAACCGGCCGAAAATTGGCGAAGTAAGGATGCTGCGATCTATCTAGTCACCAGCAGCGCGAGCAAAGCTCAAACACAGAAGCATGGTGTTACGCAAAGTAGTAAACTGGTTTCATTGCCTCAGTTCGCGATGCAGCACATTCAGCCTGAATTGGTCAAACCGAATGGTACAGAAAATTGTTCTTACTAACATGAAATTGTTCTTACTAACATGAAATTGCTTCTCTGGATATTCAATTTCACGTGATGTGTGTGTTTTAGTGAACAAGTTTCCAGTACTTAAAGCTGATGCAATTAAATTTATAATGACCTTCAGATCAGTATTACCAAAGGAAATGGTACTTGGAAGTATACCAGAATTGATTAGGCACTTGAGTGCTACGAATATGGTCGTTCACGCATACGCTGCTTGCGCTATTGAAAAAATATTTGTTATGAAAGGACCCGATAATCTGGCTTTGTAAGAAAATTTTACACAGCGGTATCGTGATTATAACGTCGTGTATTCCTTTTCTTTGCAATTGTAAGATTTGATTTGCAGAGTAAAAGGAAATAGTTTACAACCACTGGCGATGGATCTACTAAAAAATCTATTTGCGTGTTTAAACATGCCTGGTTCGGAGGAGAACGAATACGTGATGAAAGCTATCATGAGGAGTTTCGGTATTTTACAGGAGGTCGTTGTACCATTCTTGGCAGATCTATTACCAAAACTCACGGAGAAACTCGCCATCGTATCCAGAAATCCGAGTCGTCCTAACTTCAATCACTATCTCTTTGAAATCTTTGCTTTGTCGATTAAGTAAGCAACATATCATGGGTATAGCAAAAGCAGGGATTGAAACGGTTCCGAAAATAACTGTTTCAAACAGTTATATATCGGTTCTGACTGAAACAGTTATGAAGAACCGATATTCTGAATAACTGTTATAAGGAACCGAAATTTCTGACTATGTCGATTTCGGTTACGGTTCTACAGAACCGATATTATATCGGTTATAACAACGGTTCTGGAATCGATTCTCGCATCAATTTTACAGGAATTGAAATAAGTAGATATTACGCTTGCAGATTACTGTATATTAAGAATTTATTTTGAAGCAATATTTCTAAGAAATTCAATAATCTACAATTTAATCAGAAGTGATGTTTCTATTTTATCGCACTGTTTCAACTCTCGGATGGCCGTGCATGGGTTTCTTTTGTTCAAGAGCCTCTCCAAACATCTCGACTCGCGATGTGTTGATAAAATAAATCCATGCACAGCCATCGGAGAGTTAAAACAAATAACAATTTCGTAGGAACAATATAAGAATCAATTTACGAACCGTTTTAGAACCGTAACCGAAATTGATATAGTCAGAAATTTCGGTTCCTTGTAACAGTTATATTGAATATCGGTTCTTCATAACTGTTTCAAGAACCGAAACCGATATCATAACTGTTTTAAACCCCTGAGCAAAAGTCGAGAAAGAAGCAAATGTATCGGTGTAGTAAAACTTAATCATTTTCCAGGATCGTTTGTAAAACAAATCCTGTAGCAGTATCATCGTTCGAGGAAGCATTGTTTCCAATTTTCCAAGGAATCTTACAGCAAGATGTTCTAGGTAAGACGTTTTGCGCAACACTGAATTTGATCGTCACTTTTAATCGTAAAATCGTTTCAGAATTTATACCGTATGTTTTTCAAATTCTTGCACTGCTCTTGGAATTACGAACGACACAGAACGTGCCAGAAGCGTACTTGGCCTTATTCCCTTGTCTCTTGTCGTCTGTGCTATTCGAACGTCAAGCTAATATTCACCCATTAAATCGGTTATTGAGAGCTTTTATTAGTCACAGTGCACACCATATTGTCGCACAAGAAAAACTGAGCAGTCTGCTAGGAGTTTTTCAGAAACTGATCGCCTCGAAGGCAAATGATCACGAAGGTTTCTTGCTACTGCAGAGTGTCATTGAACACTTCGCACCGTAAGTCTTTTTAACACTGTTCCTACCGACACTTCACGTATACCTATTCCTACCGCGACCGATCAAATGACCAGTCTTTAGCACAACTTATATTTTTTAATATAGAATCAAGATAATAACCAATTTGACAGTATGAAAATATAGTTTTTTTTATTCAGAAGTGTATCATGTACATACGTATATTTGAGGAAAAGTCGTGAAGTTTAAAGGCGATTCAATTACGTTGTATATAGGAAATTCTAATTGAAATTTTAAAAACGGTCATTTCACCGGTCGTGGTAGGAATAGTGTTACAACTCTGTAGAACTGTAGAATGTTTTGAAACACTGCATAAAATGGATAACTTCTCTTCAATAACGCTATAATTCTTCTAGAAACGTGTTGGAGCCATTCATGAAACAAATTTTCGTACTGCTGTTTCAACGACTTTCATCGTCGAAAACAACAAAATTCGTGAAAGGTCTTATTGTATTTTTTGCCTACTACATCATCAGATACAGTTCGACTGGTTTGGTCGCGATCATAGACCAAATACAACCACAGTGAGTTGCTTTATTATTAAAAAATTCCAATTGAAATTAATTAAAATACTTTTACAGTATAGTAATCTATTCCCAGTATCACCCATAAAGGGATTAAGAAAGCAAAAGTTCAATTTTTGGTGATTACTACATTCACAAATTTTCAACGTTCTCTCGACTTTACTTGTCAAGCATTCATTCATTGTTCTCTTGACCCTTAGCTGGTGAGGCGGAAATTTTGTTACCAATTTTTATTTCAATTTAGATAGTACAATTTTCACTTCTCTTGACACAAAATGTTCGAGTCTTTTCAGTAAGTATATTAATGCAAATGATACGAATAGAATGTTATTTGTAAACATTATAAAGAACAAGACAAGTGGTATTGTATCCTCACGTAGAGACGTTGAAATAAACAATCATCACCAGTTAAGGGTTAAATTCAATGCACCTCCAAATACTATTTAATTTCTCACGCTCTGCTCCACATAGTCTACACTCTGCATGCTTAAGGCAATTGCATAATAATGTTGGGTTGTTTTTGCAGAATGTTTGGTATGGTCGTGGACCGTGTGTTCATATCAGACATGCAGAAGGTATCGGGCGATATAGAACGAAAAGTAACCGCGGTAGGGGTATCGAATTTATTAATTGATTGTCCAGCGATGCTTGAAAGCCCATACAACGTATATTACCCGCGCCTGTTGGTCACGTTACTAGAATTCTTTGAGCTCCCCCAAGATCAGAGCGTGTTACCCGAAGATGGTATGTTCCCAGAAATCGAAGACTCGCCTGGATATCAAGTAGGATACAGTCAGCTCGCCTGCGCGAAAAATCCACCAAAAGATCCACTGGAAGGTACAGTTGCGAGTCCAGTGTATGGAAAAAGTAACGGTCACGATTTTCATAGACACTTTTCATTTTTCCTTTATTTCTATATATTCTCCTTATCTAAAGAATAATAAATCAAAGGGAAACTACATATTGCAAACGAACAGCAAGTCTATACGCAGCATACATCGAAGAATTAATTTATGTAAAAAAAAAAACAAATCGTGGTTTCGTTGAACGAAAAAGTACAATTACCCTTTGCAAATGCACAAGCAGAAAATTTATTCTACAATCTTCTCGCATCTTCATTTAGAGGAAAGCTATAACCCGGTTCAATGACTAAAACCATCTCATATACAAGACTTGACGATTTGGCAAACTAGAACATGTCTCCTTGTACACGATAATACTACGTTAAAATTGGTTGAAATTTTAGCCCGGCCTGGTGTTAGAACCAGTCTAAAATAGTTGGTTTCGAACGTAGTACCTTCTGAATTTGTTATTCTCTTGTCAAGTCGAATATATTAGAAGTATAGAAATTTAAACACTTGAATTTATACGTGGAAGTCGGGACAGTTTACTTTTTCGCAGCCTGCATATTTCGTTATTTGTCTTATCTGATCGGAATCTGTTGTATTCCACATTTTTGTTAAATAGCTATTGGCGATGTGCGCTTGCATTTGGCGCAAGGGCTGGGAAGATTGTCGCCAGATCAGTTACCTAATCTTCTTGGCCAGATTCCGGAACCCAGCGCGAAGAATCTGAGAAACTATCTCCAGACGGTTGGCATCACCGTTGCATAATACAAGCGAGACGTCCGGGATAGACTGAAGATTCACCTGATCGCTCGGAGAATAAACAACATTGAACTAAATAAACTGTAACAAGAAAAATGAGAATCGAAGGAGACACTTTTCGCTCTCAGAATATTTATATTACGATCGTCGTGCTTGCCTATTCTGTAACTTTGGATATTTCAACGAATATTTATCGGTTTTTTCTTTTCTTTTTAAGTGATATTGTTACGAGTCTGCGACTCCGCGTCAACTGTTGTAAAAGTGTGATGGACACGAAGAATCATTGAGGTAACCTGCGTGGTCATTTGTATGTGAAACATTCCCGAGGAATTACTTAAACCGATTTGTTTGTACGATAAAGGAGATTAACACACACGCCTCTTTAACTTAGCTGATTTATGTCTTTCTTTTCTAATTTTAATTTAATAAATGCGTGAACGCCCGACGAACCGACACCCCCGTGTTGTCTAATGGCCTGTGAGTAAATTAACTTGTTAAACACTTTTTAAGCCTAGATGTACGAGTTTTAAGCCTACTCTATTTGTAACGATTGTTGAACAAAAGTTTTAATCGCATTTTATATTCCAAATCACCTTTCTCTTTCTATACCTCTTTCCTCTCATTTTTAAAGCTCTGTTTTAATAGTGTAAGATTTGAATTTATTATGGAACAATTGAAATCACTTCGTTGCAAGTAGAAATGCATAGAATTTTTTAGACATTTTTTAATACATTAAGGGGATAGACACGGGTAATGCAGCGCGCTGTATACCGGCACAATCTGGCCCGAAACATGGGTTCGGGATTTTTCGTTTTTCGTCCTTATATGAGCAGATTTGGGGCTGGGCGAGGTCTCATTCGAAAGAGGAAGGTTCAATACGGAGCGCTCTGCTCATGGTTCAACGAGATTGTGTTGATATGTAATAATGTCAGTGTCTAAAGTAAAGCAAAAGTCGACAAAATATACCCGCAGAATCCAAGCATTTTTAGGTCACTAAAAGAGTTTTGTGACTCAAACGGTGAGCAGAGCGCTCCGCATTGAATCTTCTTCTTTCGAATGAAACCTCTCCCAGGCAAAAATCTGCTCATATAAGAACGAAAAACGAAAAATCGTGACTACATTCCCGAATCAGAGTTCCGCCATATTGGCGATAATACATAGCAAGTCACTTGACAAATTTAGTTGAGATAGTAGATACGAGATGGCGCCTACTCGGGAGGACTGCCAACGTGGATTCCTAGCAAAACCACAGACAAGGTATAGAATAGACCCATCACCTTATGGGACTTCGTGTCGCCACCCAATCTGTGTTACCGAACCATAATTTGAGGACTGAATTTAGCGACCTCTGTTCATGAACAGCGTCCAACTCAGCAACTACTCTGAAATGTCTTTGTAACAGGAGAACATGAAGCGAAAAGAGGTATTCTGAATTTCAGCTTCGAAGGCATCCTCGATTCTCTCTCCGAAGACGTTACTTAGTGCCACCTCTTTCCACATCATGTTCTCCTGTTACAAAGCCCAATTTTGTGCATTCTGAAAATTTTTGCCAAAATTTGGCCCAGGTATCAGGAGAACATGAAGCGAAAAGAGGTATTCTGAATTTCAGCTTCGAAGGCATCCTCGATTCTCTCTCCGAAGACGTTACTTAGTGCCACCTCTTTCGACATCATGTTCTCCTGTTACAAAGCCCAATTTTGAGCATTCTGAAAATTTTTGCCAGATTTTGGCCCAGGTATCAGGAGAACATGAAGCGAAAAGAGGTATTCTGAATTTCAGCTTCGAAGGCATCCTCGATTCTCTCTCCGAAGACGTTACTTAGTGCCACCTCTTTCGACATCATGTTCTCCTGTTACAAAGCCCAATTTTGAGCATTCTGAAAATTTTTGCCAGATTTTGGCCCAGGTATCAGGAGAACATGAAGTGGAAAGAGGTATACTAAATTTCAGCTTCAAAGGCATCGCCTTAAAGTTGCAAATAAGAGGCGCAGGCCTTTCAAGAGGCGTTCGAAAATTCTGCGTCTCTTCGTTAAACAGTCACTGTCTCGAAACATCTACGCCAGTTCTCGCTCTTTGATTTGCTCTCCGGAGACGTTACCGGATGAAAATAGTCTTGGAAAAATGTAACAATAAATAAAAAAAATTTAAAGTGTTCCTATTTATTGTTCCTAATTATTGGCAGTATTGGGAATTTCGACTGTTTGATGATCGATTTTGTAAAATTTAACAGATTATTTAATGACAAAAACATTATTGCAATATTTTAATACTTGTGTGACACCAGTCCTGTAACGTGATTGACTCGATTACAGAGCTCATTTTAGTAGATGGCGCTCTCACAATATTTTCCAATACTCCTATGTCCAAGGAGGGCAGTATTCTTTTAAAATGTGCCCGCCGATTTGTGACTTCCGCTATAGGACAAAATGGTTGACATATTTTACGATCACTACCTAGAGGATCACTAGCATTCCCATGATGGGAATCCCATCTATAACACGAGGTTCTGTGGCATACCTCGTTTCTGGCGCTTTTGAGTGCTTTGAACAACTTTGAATCTGCCGTGGGTACACGTGAGGTTTACATAACCTCATTTCTTATTTGTATACATGTGACAGTCAGAAAAATGGGATTTCAAAAAAAGAATTTGAAAAGGAAGCAGAAGAACGTAAAAGTTGATGATAATACCAAGAAAATAGAAAATGATTCCGCAAAGTCTAAGGACGAAGAAGACTCGGTAAAAATCTTCCTTTCATATTGCATTCTAACCTACGAATATATGCCTTGTAAAAATCGGTTAATATTCTAAAATGTAATCTTTCATTGTCCAATATTTTTGTATCGAATAATGTTAATGAAAATATTGCATATTTTTTTAGATATACAAATTGATTAAATTAAAGATACTTACGAACATGTTGTATAAATAACTAGAGTAAGAATTATCTCAATCACTTTTCATAACTATATAAAAAGTAGCTTACAATGAAATTCCTTTAGGATTCGGGTACTGAAGATTTGTTGCTGAGTGAAGTGAACAATAATGACGAAAGTACAGATGAAGAAATAGATGAAAATGATGATATACCTGAGTCAGATACCGAAAAGGATCCAATTGTATTTGAATCTGGTGACGAAGAAAATGAATTAGAGTTTGAAACGGATTCTGATGACCTTGGTTTAGACGACGATTATTCTGAAAGTGATCGTGCGAATAATTCTGACGAACGAAGCGACGCAGAGGAAAATTTTGAACGGGAAAGCAAAGATTCCACTACTGGCTCAAAATCTAAGCACAATAAACCTAAGACAAAACTAGAAGAATCTTCTATATCTGAAGTAAAATGTTCAAAAGCGTCCATTGCGCCCAAAACTAATAAGACAAAAATATATACTCGTAAAAAGAATGAATCTAAAAATAAAGCTGATAAACTAGGTGAATCGCATTCTTCTAAAGTTTCGCAGAAAAATAAACTACAGAATAAGAAGAACTTAGAGCTGAACGAGTCGTATAAGAACGCAGATGGCAAACTGAAAGAAGATTCCTTGGAAAAGTCTAAAAAAATGCTGTCGAAGAAAAGTAGCTCGCAAGGCACGCGCAGTAAAAGTACAGATAATAATGTGCCGTCGGCGAATCAGCAATTAGATGAATACGAATATGATAGTTCAGACGAGGAAGATATTCGTAATACAACTGGAAACATACCAATGAAGTGGTATGATGATTATGATCATATCGGTTACGATTGGGATGGCAAAAAGATTATAAAACCTCAGAAAGGCGACCAATTGGATAATTTCTTAAAAAGAATGGAGGACCCTAACTTTTGGAGAACCATAAAGGATCCTCAAACTGGACAAGATGTTATATTAAGCGAAGCTGACATAGATTTGATTACGAGGATACAAAGACAAAAGATTCCCGACGTAACTTTTGATGAATATGCTGTAAGTCCTTTTACTGTGAATCCTGTTTAAAAGATTTTACTTTCCACGTAAAATTATGCCTTCGCAATAGCTGCTTTATATTTTTTATCTTGCGCTTGTTTGTTTTTATTACAGCCGTGGATAGAATGGTTCACTTCAGAGGTGATGAAAACTCCGTTGCGTAAATTTCCTGAGCATAAGCGTTCATTTTTACCATCCAAGCCAGAAGCTAAGAGAGTATCGAAATTTGTTCACGCACTTAAAATGGGATGGATGAAGTCCACCGCTGAAATGGAGAAGGAAAGGCAAGAGAAGAGGAACGCGCCACAGTTTTATATGTTGTGGCAGTCGGATGATCAAGCCGAAGAAATGCGTAGAATTCACAAGCACATCCAAGCACCGAAGCGGCATTTACCTGGACACGCAGAAAGTTATAATCCTCCACCGGAATATTTGTTTGACAAGAAGGAGCTGAAGGAGTGGAATAAACTGCAGCCGACACCGTGGAAGCGAAAGTTACATTTTATTCCACAGAAATATAATTCGCTGCGCGAAGTTCCCGCCTATCCGAAGTACATTAAAGAGAGATTTCAGAGGTGTCTGGATTTGTATTTATGTCCCAGGGCGCTAAAAATGAGACTAACGATAGAACCAGAAACCTTGGTGCCACAATTACCTAGTCCGAAAGATCTGCAACCGTTCCCGACAACAATGTCTATGGTATTTAAAGGCCATGGGGATATGGTTAGAAGTATCACTGCGGAACCAATGGGACAATATATCGCTTCTGGTGGAGACGATATGAACCTGAAGAGTAAATTTCTATTAACATTACGAACAACTAAGCCTATGTTCTATTTTACTATGTAACGTTATTGTCTACCTTTACAGTATGGGAAATAGCAACCGGCAGGTGTGTAAAGACAGTGCCGTGTGGAGGAATAATCAGGTCTGTTGCATGGTGTCCGAATCAGTCTCTGTCACTTATAGCGGTAGCAGCTGATAAGAAAGTTCTTCTAATAAATCCTGGTGTCGGAGATCACTTGATTACCAGCAAAACAGATCAATTATTGGAAATAATACCGCAAAGTGATGTCATAGGTATGGCTCGATGCGTAACTGTATTAGTAGCGATCTACATTAATAATCGAGGGAATTATACACGTATTTTATTGTACCAGTAAGCGACAGGGTGAAAACTGCTGTTCAGTGGGAACAAGCAGACGGTGAACATTGGTCTCAAGGCATTAGGATAATTTTAAATCACTTCAAAATAGTAAAACAAACAACGTGGCACGGTAAAGGTGATTACTTTGCCACTGTCATGTCAGATGGTCAGAACAGATCTGTGTTGATAAATCAGTTGTCAAAACGAAGATCTCAACTACCTTTCACGAGATCGAAAGGTTTAATACAGTGTGTTCTATTCCATCCTATCAGGCCCTATTTGTTTGTAGCGGTAAGTCGCAAGCGAATACGAATTAAAGCGTAAACTGCCAATTTAATGATTAAGGTAATAATTGCAGACCCAACGGAATGTTCGAATATATGATTTAGTGAAGCAAGAGATGTTTAAAAAGTTACTGTCCAACTCACAGTGGATATCAACGATGGCAATACATCCCGGTAAATGAATTGTGTATTATCCGTAGCACGTGCTTATATTTAATGTTTCTACAATTTTAGGGGGCGATAACGTTTTGGTAGCCACGTATGACCGTAAAATGCTTTGGTTTGATCTCGACTTGAGTACAAAGCCTTACCAAACGCTACGCTTGCATGGGACTGGCGTGCGAGGTGTTGCATTTCACAAGCGCTATCCTCTTTTCGCATCTGGCGCTGACGACAGAGGCCTGATTGTCTCTCATGGAATGGTGTACAAGTAAGATTACGCATTATTGCCACTCGATATATATTCGTTACGTATGATTCTATTCCGATATACATTTTCAGCGATTTACTGCAAAATCCATTGATCGTGCCGCTCAAGAGATTATGCAATCACGAATCGTACAATGATTTTGGTATATTGGATGTGATGTTTCATCCCATTCAACCGTGGGTTTTCTCAGCCGGAGCGGATTCGACTATACGAATGTACACTTGATTTACTCAACAAATTTGTTCTCATTTTCTGCATTAAAATGTAAACAGAATTGTAGAAACTTGGACGAGATTTTTTTTATGAATGAGTAAAGGTCGAGAACTACATATATTCTTTTTACATCTTTTATTTTTACGCAGAAGTTTGCAACGTAACGGGCATTGCAATTGTTTACAAAAGATTAAACATATAGGAACTTCTGAATCGCAAGAAAAACTATGCGATAGTCTAATAACGACGAAAAGACCGTAGAAGATTCTACAATAAATATTGGATAATGAAAATAATATGAAACATATCTGGTTGTAATACAGCCTGATTTGCATGGTTAAACATCCGATAAATCTTTTGAAGATACATACAATTCGTGAAGCGCTTATGAAAAGTTTAAGACTAGTTTCTATATATCGTGGTAGAAGTATTTCATTCGTAAAACTGCTAATAAACAGCAGACTGGAGTGTGGAAAGACATACAGACACTGAATAATATTTTAGTGAACTAAGCATTCGATATAAAAATCAGTTTCAGAAAGAACGAATTTTAAAAGAGATATTGGACCAGGAAATTACAAGTGGCTACTTACAAATGTATTTTGTACGTGAAATAACGGTATGTGCATCAATTGCTAATGGCAAAAGAATTAAACAACATTTTTGAAAATACTTTTCTTTTAATCTGATAATAATAGAAATTGCAAAGTAATTGACAATTACGGAATGATAGTTTCGTATGATACGAAGCAGTCTGTAGCTATATAAATTAAGTCGTTCGTAATTTTCAACGTCATCAATGAAGCTGGAGGTACAGAGAACTAAAATTATAAACAATATATATGCATACATTACAGTTAAAACATAAACTGCAGTAAATGTATGTATATTAACTCTGTGACTGATATCAGTGTTTTCATGCTTACTATTAAATGATACCTCGGAAGAACAAAAAGTATTTAGGTACCCACACCCTGTATACTTGCTTCAGAAGCTGATGCTTTCTTCACTGTGCTGCATGACTTCTGAGGTTGTTAATAATTATTAATTAAGACTGCTACCAAGTACTATTGCGAGATGAGAAGAAACAGGACTATCACCAAGCTGAAATGTCACAGGAGCAAGGGGAATCGCCCGCTCGCGTCAAGCTATCCCCTCCAACACAGTTCGTCCTTTGACGAAGAACGCGAACGAAACCAATCACAACAATCCGGGGATATGGACAGCCGCTAAGAACCGAAAAGTAGGACTTCTTGTAGGGGATAAGGTGGAGCGAGCGGGCGATTCCCCTTGCCTCTGTGACATTTCAGCTTGGCGGTAGTCTTGTTTCTTCTCATCTTGCAATAGTATACGCATGTACATAAACTTGACGATTTTTTCCCCAGCAGCCCACTGTATGAAAATGTCTACTTTGGATGTTATTTTGATAGTTCTGTTATATATTTATATTTAAGATTTCTTGAAACGATGCATGCCCGCCGCTTCATTGGCTCCGAGCACCCCCTTCCGCGCGGCTCGTAGAAAACGGTATGGATGCTTGCGTCCTCGGACTGCCCATCGGGGCATCGCTGAATTAGACCATCGAATTGTTACCAGTTCACAGAATCTTTACTTTTTAACATATTTCACTGACCATAAATGATATATTTACACATTTGCTGTAAATAAATAATGCTGAACACAGTTTACGTTTTAACTGAAACACGAACATACGCATATACACATATTAAGATGGTGGCGATGAATGACCCAAGCATTGCCATTCAGGTTCCCCGCACTCGCAAATACGACCAGCGTGTCTAACTTGGAAAACTGTGACTACACCCCTGTTATCGTCGAATCTGCAGGTAATATGTAAATCGTGAATTAAGAAAGTATAAAATTGACTACCCCATCTTTGTCGGAGATATACCGATCTAGGATCCTCACGGAGTACGTTTTCGATCGCTACCTTTTGGTCGTTAATTTTGGTTCCTAAAATTTCGTTTAACTGGATCAGAGCTCGATCGTTGAATATCACGCACAGAGGTGTTTGAGGTCTTGATATCCAATCTGGGATTCTTACTTCCGAAGAGGTATTAATCTCCGCCTCTCTGTTCTCAGCGTTTCGTAAGTCGGAAGAAATCACTAGATTAGTACCTACGCTGTCTGACAAACTACTACTTGACGTAGTCCTTGCTACTTCGACATTTGGTAAAGTTTGCGAGGGGATAAGCGTTTGTGACTCGAAACCTTCCTCTCCGTCAGGAGCCTCCCGTATTCCCATTCTCACCGGCGAATTATCGATCCTCGAATTCAAAGAACGTCTATGAATTAAATCTAAGTCGGTACCGCACACGGTACTTGGTCCGTCTGCTCCATCCAAAAGTCTGGAGCGGGAAGCGTGTGTTTCAACGTAATTAGATCCCATGCCTCTTGACACGTACACCGATTCGATATTGGTGCGACTGGTTATATTGGTGTTTTGTAATCTACTGCTTATATCTGCTAAGCTTTCCGATTGTTGATCCAAATTAGACGAAAGCGCATTATGTCCAGCGGATATGTTCGGGCTGGATCTTGAATCGAAAGAAGCATCGGAGGACGTGTGAGATCCTCTATGTATCCCAGTTACATCTATGTTATGTGGTAGTGTGCTATTATTGTACAAATTAATATCCGTTAACTCGGAAATATGTCTGATACTGTAACTTTCAAAATTCGAATTCCTTTGGAATTCTTCTGCCTGCAGTCTTAAAGCAATTTCTTCGTCTCTAGAAATATCTGTATCCTGGCTGGTTTCGTTGGTACTACCTTTTCTATAATAAGAATCCGACTGTACCGCGCTCCTTATCTTTTCCCCAAGATTAACATTAGAATTGAAGCTAACGCACGTTTGATTTCTGCTTAAATGCGAGCTCTCTTCTATACATTCAAACGTGCCGTCCAAGGTAGATTCCTGCGATCTGTTGCTTAACTTTTCGAAGCACACGGGACTGTCGTACTGCGGTATGTAGGGTTTTATGTCTAACACAGGCGACTGATCCACCATGTCCACGCCTTCAAAATAAATTGTGTGGTTCTCTATTCTCTTAATCTTTACTAGACTTAAACCAATGGGGCACGGGCGATGAGGAGATCGTGTAGAAAATACGCCTGTTTTAGTACCGTTCAACCTTGGTGGAGCGACTTTAGCACGAACATGCGTTGAGTCGTTCCTATGGAAGTAAAATAAAACCCTGTTGAAACAGAAATGTTTTTATGTTAGTTAGATAGCGACGAATGAACTGTGCTTGTAACGACCAAAAATATATGTTCATTTTACTGTCTTACCACATGTGCGAGAAATCTTGTAGACCTTCGAGTGCATGATCGGGATTAGTGTATATGGAGTTATATAGCAACAGCTTTCCTGGTACCTTCCCACAAATCCCTGTCTGCCTAGGAGTACCACGTTTGCTAGGAAACCACGTGGATATTACTCCGATAGGTTTTAACTTTATAGCATCGTCGTCTGTACTAGTACCAGGTTTCACAGCATCCGAAGGTATAACTTTTGCTTCGGGCATAGGCGCTCCATTTCTATATGATTCTAAAAGACGCTTTATGGCATCCACGTCTTTTTCATGTATATAGCGCAGGGTTTTTATTTGTTGTCTGTAAATGTTAAAGAGTAACGATGCGGTGAAGTGCAATTTAACATTACACATATATAACAGTTTTCGCTACGACTTTGGAATATTATGATAAAATTGAACGAGTATTGACACATGATGATTAATATTTTTGGCTTACAGTAGTTACTTTCACCGATATACAATACGAAGTGTTTACATATTGGACGATGTGCGAACGTAATGCACACATGCAAGCTGATGCGAGCGCGCGTTCGCGCACACTGCGGGTATGCAAGAGTGCATGGAAAACAAGCGGATTCGAATGAAACTTGTTGATATCTTTTCCAATAATAATCTCACGGATCTATAGAAAGCAGCGTGCAATGGGAGAAATCGAATAGTACCTCAAGTTATTAATTTCTTTTCGGGCTGTATTTAACTGACCGAGTAAATATTTGACGTTAAAGTCAGAATTTTGACAAGCCGAATCCATAGCTACTAACTGCTCTTCCGAGCGAAATTGCCGATTTGCCGGTCCTGTCGGCAGTCGGATAGAATAAAATGGGATACACCTACCCCATGGATTAAACGAATGCGACAAGAACGACACTGGCTTTTAGATCCCGAAGCAATTGATCGCTTAAAAGAAGCGGCTGTAGAGGCGACAGTGTCGCCTGAGTTCCATTTTCGCTGAGACAAGAGTTTCTTCTGCCTTTCTCATCTGCGTTGCTCACACATGTGCATACGTGTGTATGCATGGATTCAAATATTCTGTAATAGTCCAGTGAAATTAGGATCTGTCTTCGGAATAAATCCCAGCGAGCTAAATTTTGCTATGGGCCTTTATTTGGTCGTTTTAAACAATATGTTGAAAGTCCCCATCGGTCTGACCGTCGCTAAAAATTTTACAGAGGGTTGAAAAAAACAACAGTTTTTCGCAAATATCTCGTTATCTAGCAGTTTTGCGATAAAAATAGTTATTATACAATTTATAGCCCAGGAAATTCTCTATAAAAAAGGTCGTATGAGTTTTTTTCGTAGGAGTAACCATTTTCATGAATGCCGGGTTACCAAGTTTCAACCCCCATACATTTGACAAGGGAAGATTCGGAATCCTGAAATTAAAAAAATTATGAAACTCTGTAAATATGTAGGGGAAGTCCCCCTGAGTACAACGCAATTTTTTTTGACAGATTTTCATAAATTTTGGAATGTTAACCACGGGCGTTGCAAGCGATTTGGGCGGAAGTGGAATTCGCCCAATAAATCGTATTGGTCCAACTACAATAAATTAGGGAATGCCCGAACTTTTTTTTTAACAGTTAACTACCTTTAGAGTATTTCTTTATTCAATTATTCTTGAAACAATATATAGTTACTTATGATTGTAAAAACAGGAAAGATTATACTGAAACTATATAGTTAGTTTATTTACAAAATAGCACTCCTAGTGTATAATAATCTGTTGTAGGAGAAAAAGGAAAATTAATATTAAAAGAGAATAAACAGTTGATAAACACGGAACAAGTTTTACCAAATTCAAGTAATTTTAATAAATATAGTAAACAACTTTCATTTTTACTTATTTAGTTCAACAACTTTTACAATTCTTTCTTTGTACTACATTTCCTATAAAAATGTACAAATCTAAGTTGAGTTCATTTTTCTAAAATTATCAACCAGTTTCTTAACGTTTTTTATTTAATTTTACCAAATAAAGAATTGTACAGTTCATCTTTCGCTTGATTAGACCATACATCATTTATCGTTATAGGTGCCATAAAATTGACCAGTTTATTGTGTACATTGTATCGTATTCTCCTACCCTTGGTAGCCCTTGTGTCTATTTTTCTCTTCATTTTCCTCCTCATATTTTGTAACTGAATCCATTGCTTACTAAGCTGTATGGGATCAGTGATATCAGCTGACTTATATTCAATTAAATCTCTTAAAAGTTGATGATAAAAATCATCGTCATCATAAATCTCAGAGTCGTACTCTTGGACTCTTCTACCCTCATTATTGTCTTCCGTTGGCTCCACTTTGCCAATAATTATGTACTCCGACCGTTTCAACTGAGTTCTTTTGCGCAATTTCTCTTTATCGTTTAAAGCAAATTCAACTTGTTTTAACGTAGTTTGATCCATTCCCTTATTTAATTTACCGCTAGCTATCCGTGTCTTTTCATTCCATTTTTGTATTATAGAATTTCTGTATTCCACGTATGACTTGTGATGTTCAGATAATAGTTTCTCATAATCGTCGAGTTTTAATTTCTTGCTGAATACACCTTTAATGGTGTCTCCTGTATCTTTACTGGATATCGACGCGTCTTCCTTTTCATTCTCGTCTTCCGTATCCGAAGGAATCTCTTCGTCCGTTTCCTCATCGGTATTTATCATTTCCTTATCTATGCTCTCCTCAGCTTTCCTTTTTTTACTCCGTACAGACAAGTTCTTTGTTTCTGGATATTGTTTTAGTAACGAATGTTGCAATTGCAGCATATTGTTTAATAGCAACTTTAGTTTGCTTGTACTTTCATCAGTCTTCGTCGCATACTCTGAGTTTTCTTTGAAATTTTTGCAATCATCAAATTGAGGCATTTGATTACTGGTGAAAAGGCATTTCTGTAATTTTATTCGTATCTCTAACAAATTTTCCCAGAGATTCAATTGACTCCTAACACAGTTACCCTTATCAATATCAGCTTTCACATTCGTATGGGACATAGTTTGGAAATCTGATTTCTGTTCTGCATCAGAGCTTTCATTACTATAGCTTTTATTTTCAATATCGACTTCATCTTCGCCACTTAATTCGTCATTTGAATCGCCTTCTTCATCGTCATCATCTTCGCCGCTTAATTCTTCATTCGAACTGTCCTCTTCATTGCCATCATCTTCGCCGCTTGATCCTTCATTTGAAATCTCATCGTCTTTACCTTCGATACCGTCACTGTCTACGCTGTCACTGTTACCGTCATTGTTTGTGTCGTCGTTGCTTTCTTCTTCACTTTCTAGTGTACTACGCGAAGTGGTGTTGTATACGTCCTTTCTTGAAATCTTTTTACCTATATACCTGCGACATAAATGAAAAGAATTCGTCGAATAATTTTATAATAACATGTATTCTATGCATCTTAAAGGAAATAACATTTACCTTTTGTCCAATTGATCCAAAGGATCGACATTTCGTCTGCGTATCTTTGAGGCCTGAAAATTACTTTCGGAACTGTCGGTCTCCTCATAGTGATCGACAATCTTAGCTTTCGTATTGTCATCTTCGTCGTCAGAATCGAAATTCGTCGGTTTTGTGGTAACTAACGAATTTATTTTATCGGCTAAGGTTCTTTTCTTTCCTTTCGAAGCCATGCTTCTGGCGAAACACGTTTAATTGACAACGGCCTGCACGTGCACGGTGCACGGCTAAACACTTATCTATATACGTTCATGTAAATAAACATAACCTATACGTGGAAGAGATATTGCACCCATTCCTAGTAAAATTTCATTACATTTATATTTAAAGTGTATTAATAACTTATGGTTAATTAATTTTAGTTACGAATAAAGCGCTATATGCTACTTTTCATTGCGGAACGTGTAATTGCACCTGCAAAATTGATAATTTCGATTTCGATATATTTGAAGATCGATGATTAATGAATATTAATCGAGATAGTAATCATACAGCGTTGTGGGGAACTGTGATGCCAGATCGGCGACGGGTTCCCTCGAGAATTTCCCCCACCTCGCGCACACTACGCCGGAGCGGCGCGTCCGTGAGCTCGGCGCTTCGGAGCAACTCACGGACACGCAGCTCCGGCGTAGTGTGCGCGAGGTGGGGGAAATTCTCGAGGGAACCCGTCGCCGATCTGGCATCACAGGGTGCGATTTCATGCTGACGCTCGACGCTCGTTTTGAGCGTCAAAACCAGTCACGTGCGTGATCTATCCACGGGATTTTCAGCGTCGACGCTTGTTTTGAGCGTCAAAACCAATCACGTGACCAACGCTCAACCAACGAACGAACGTGTCAGAGTAGTGGTGGAGATTTTCAATATCGAAAGCTCTCGATATTTTTATATGACTATCGATAGTGACACAATCGATAATTATCGATAGTAGGGATCAAACTATCGATTACTATCGACCACCATCGATACTCACGACCATCGTTAATTCTCCACCACTATGTCAGAGTGAACGAGCGTCAAGCGGAAAAGCACAGAAAACCTAAACCACGTTTAGCTTTTCCACTTGACGCTGAAAGTCACGTGACCGATCACGTGACTGGTTTTGACGCTCAAAACGAGCGTCGAGCGTCAGCATGAAATCGCACCTTCATCGATACATTTAATTTAATTAAATTGGTTTTTATAATTTCAAATTTAAATGAAGTAGAAATTACATACGTACCTTGTTCCTTTGTATTTATTATTATTTTAGATTTTAAGCAAGTAACGTAGAAACGCAGTAGACCACAGTTTATATTAAACGTATTTATTCTTAGATATATAAAACATAAAATAGTTACTTTGCAAGAAAATATAAGAATATATAAAAGTACATTAAGAAAAAGAACAAAAAATACTTCTTATGCCGATTACTCTAGTCAGTCTCTCTTTTTGCTTATCTGACTGTGCACACGCTCGCTCCGCCTCATGGCAGCACCTGCACCTACGTCGCCAGTCGCCACCGCATGGCGCCTAATACAATATTAATTCCTAACAGTATTTATTTATAATTGGGATATTAATCATATAATGTCTAAAATTCCTTAAAGAATGCAAAGTATGGAATAAAAAAATGTTCATTTTATATTTACAATTTGTAATGTCATACAATATGTAACTATATTTCAGTCAACATACGTTTCGTTTCGATTTAAACAAATTCCGTATATACAACGTCTAAAGATATTTTTTTATAGTTTACAATGTATATTAAGATTTTATTAAATCTAAGTACATAATCAATGTTGTATCAACATAATCTTGTAGATTTTACAATGTAATTATTAAATCGATTCTGACCTTAAAATACCTAGTCTTTAATAAACGAGATTTCACAATTATGACCACGATCGATGTGCGAATAATTATACTAAATAATATGATAAACAGTCAAATACAGGCAACGATAATAGTAATTGTAATATGCAAGCTGAAATCTGCTTCTGAAAACGAGACCAATGTAATAATATTTTTTACAAATTAATAACAATATCACAGCGTAGATTTCTCGTCTGTTGGTTCTTCTTTTATAGGGTGACTACATTCCATTAACGCAGGGTTTGCCACTGCAATAATATTGTCCCCGCGTGATGCTATTACCTGAACCCAACAAAATTGTCAATGAAATTAGTGATTATATAGTACATACTCGTAACATTATTAATTGTCAACAGAATAATTATTACAGTTATCTATGATTAAAGAACAACTACATGTGTAAATTTCTTTTAATGGATCCTAAAGCATGGAAGGAGGGATGTGAATTTTGTTGCCACATAATGATGAAATGAAAGCATTTGTACCTTAAGATTGAAATCGCTTTCTTTGTCAGTGTTATCTGCATCCACTTCATTAGTGTCCTGCAAATAATGGATTAGAAAACATCTTGAGGCTTTCTAACAGAAAGTATTACAGTTTTCATTCCTTCTCTTTATTTGCATCGATAAAGATTAGTTTCGACGTGACAACGTCCTACAACTCAGCCCCTCATGTTCGGAAAGTGAGCGTCACGAAATTTTGCTCTCGGGTCCCCGGCAGTTACTCTTCAAGAAAAAGCAGTACGGTTAATATAAATGTTCGATTGCATAGGTAGGTCCTTAGGCTTCATGCTTCACACATAATCTTATCGCACCGACGTCAGCAGACTGCGGGGGTAGCCGCGCCCCGTAACTCTGATTTCGAGCGATTGAGTATGCTTGAGACCGCTGTAGCGAGCGTACGGCTCATCTGATTGGAGCAATTCTGGTGTCAGTTTGTGCGTAAACAAACAGATTAATTATTTTAAGTAATAGAATAACCAACAATCGTAAATAATAAACACACATAATGATATTTTCTTTGCAGATTACAAGCAAAGAAAATGTCGCGGTAAATCTTTCAGTGAAAAGAACACTGATGATATTAACAACACGAATACTGCTCGACAAGACGAATCTAACACTGAAAGAATGACTCGGCTACCTCAATCCGCCCATAGACGTTGTCACGCAAAAACACCTACGGCCGTGTAGACGACACAGCCCAGAGTTTTTTTCAAGCTTATTTTAGTGCAAAAAAAAGTAAATTATGTTATTTCGAGTAATGGTGAAAAGCATGTATAATTTCTTCGCTTACATGTATCGATGAAGAATCTTCATTGGAAAAGGAGAGTTGACTATCAGGGTCACTAATCTCCTCGATACTTGCGCCGAACATACCATTGTTATTCTTCTTCCTCCAGACTGGACTAAAACAATGCAAATGTCTGAACATCGATATGCACTTACGAAACGAACGATTAATAAACTATAAGTCGCGAAGTCGTAATGGAGTAAACAAAATTTATGTACGATTCATTTATTTAGAACCATCCGAGATTATATGAAATCCAATAAAACATGTATGCGAAGTAACAATTAAGAGATGACCAAGCTCAAAATAATCACCTCGATGATCGATGCCTTCTGATCGTCGAATTATTAATATCCATTTCAGAACAGCGAAGATCCAACTCCTCCTAGAACAATGAACTGCTACAGACAACGCACATTGGAAGTATAACAAAAGACATAGAAGAAAGAAAAAAAGCTAGTTATTATATAATACACTTGACACTACTATCGAATTGCAATTTAAAATATTAGATTAAGCATACACAACTCGTCAGGACACCAGGTGCAGAACATAGAGTCCTAACAAGTGCGGAAATTTGTGTTAATATTTAATTAGAAGGTTCGATTGGAATACGAAAGTTTAGCTGATTTTTAGCAGAAGAGTTCTATAATAAAGAGTTGAAAGAGAAGTAGTAGTTCATATGGAATCAGTGCAAAGCCATGCATGTTATGCGAAAGCTATACTTGACCTTTCTTTGCCTGTGCTTCGTACTGTATATATCAACGAAGTGGTAGTATACGTGTTGCAATTGTTTGCGTGCTGGATGCATGGTTAGTGATTAGCGCTCATGCGAGTGCAGTAGCTCGTTAATATGCCAATGATTCCAGATCGAAGTTATCACAAACGTCCAATCAAGGATTTTGAAGTACATTTGTACGCTAGATCCCTGCATCCGTGCAGGATGCATAATCTATTCTATGACACAAGTTACCTCTGAAAAATCAATGCAATTCTTTGTATTCAGATCGTTGTGTAATAATTTCTGAAATTATTAAGTACCTAAAAATTGTGAATTGTTTCAGCAGATCAAATATTTGGTATTACATCCTGTACATGTAAACTTAACACTTTGCTCGTAGTGCTATTAAATATTATTATGAGATCTTGATATGAAACAAACTAGGTATTCCATTTTCTTGTATGCTCTCCACACACGAACATACAAAAAGAACCTTTACTTATTTAACTTGCATCAAAATCCCTGACTTTGTCCCAACTTTGTGATGATTTTGAACTGGTATCATCTGTATGCGGCTTATTTCTTATTGCTGAGGCGAGCTAACCTGCGCCGCATCTTCATTCTCGCCCTCGGGCTCGAGCTTTTGCCGTTTTATACGCTCGGTTTCGTGCTCTTCGCCATTTTCACGTGGCCTCGATACGGATAAACTAAAGCAGTTTAAACACAAGTATAACACTTGCTCGATAAATTACAGATGACTGACAACAATTCAATACATCTAAAGAACTCAGCGAAGAAACAAGTTGAATTTTCTAATAAAAATTCTTAGTTTTTGTAGCTGCGTTGCTTTTAGTATAATCCATATTCACTGCTTCTGTTGCTTGTATTAATCAGTGAATACGTCTTAAGTACGCTATATCATTAAGAACGCTTTATAAGAGAAGATACTTACTAATGATTTTTTGAATAATGATACCCAGAATCTCTGACAATACGCCGGGCCAAAGGAAAAAGTTCATCTCTTCTAGTAAGAAGCGCAGGTACGAACCTGCATATTTGTGCAGCAGCTTCGTTTACTGACACTTCGTGCAATGTCAACGGTTTCTCTGGTTTCCTCTTACAGTCAAACCTTCCATAAATTGCTGCATACTTTTGAATCTCTTCCATTCTGCGTGGATCACTATCCGGCATAGCCATTACCATCTGCACAAAAAGCAACAAAACGTTAGTATGACTGCTGAATGTGTGAATTCGTTACGCTCGTGTGTACCTCTAGACTTTTGCAGATTTTCTTTTTTACATTGTGCGGTTTTGGGTCAACAGGTCGTATAGTAGCAGCGAGTCTCTCAGCTGCCTCTGCGAGTCTTTGTATTTGTGATTGTAGAAGCGTTGGCGTTGGTTGCGTTGGACTCGCGGGTGCACCGCCACCTCCGCTAGGACTTGGTGTTGTGCCACTGCCACAAGACGATTCACATGTTCCAACCTAATGACAGTAGTCATCGTTTAGAGAAGTTAGTCAGCTTTGTAAGTGTTCCATTGATGTATATTCGATAATGTACCTGCAGTACACCAGGGCTGTGAGAAGTTGTATTAGGCAGCGGGGCATTAGGGCTTGGGCTCTGTCGAAAGGTTGTCGAGGCAACTGGCGCTGTCACGCTCGTAACAGACACGATAGGACTCGTACTCCTGCATGGTAACGGTGTCAGGGATACGTGCGACGAAACATAAGGTGTTGGAGTTGGCGTCTGCGACGTTGTAGTGAAAACGTGAAGATTTTGTACTTGCGATCTGGAGCTAGCACACGGGAATCCTATGCCTGCAGGATTTTTGCACGTTGCGCTTGTTGGTACGACTGGTGTTTGAAACAGTGCTGCGGTACGAAGTTAAAAAGATCCTAATACATTAATAAACATCCATGACCAATTATGTAGATGAAATCAGTTTGCTACTGTGATACTTTACAAGGATTTGTAAGCCATTCTTGGAGAGCTTTTTGAAGTCTCCTGACATGAAGAGGTTTGCTCGCCATACCGACTAGTGCCATAATTTCCAGAAATTCTTCTTCCCCAGCATCGCATAATTGTTGTACATCATCACCACCTACAATATTTTATATAAAATTAGTTTTAGGCAAACGAAATATTCAATCACTAACAATAGCTTTTTCAAACCTATTTACCCATTTCTAGAAGTGTATCGTAATAGCTCAAGAGGGACGCACGCTGCATTACTCTGTACAGCTGCAGCTCCGCTTCATTCTGAGGTACGGATGTCTGCACCACTATAAATTTACAAACAAAAAAAAGACGAAAAGATAATATATTTAAGTAACATCAAAACCTGATAGGTGTTTAAATCCTATATCGGTATTCCAAGAAAGAAAAAGATTACTTATAACTGTAATTGAACCCACAACGGAATGTGCTTGAATCTAACATAAGTACTGTGTTCATCACATTACATTGTTTCAATAGATTCAATAAAATTCAAATACTATACTTATTAGACACTTACAAGGGAACCCCGCGAACCCAGACCCACCGATTGTAACGCAACTTCTGGGTTTTCAGAGCGATTCAAAACAAAAACAACGCTGTGTTTCATTTGGGCCCTATCGCCCCTTAAGGGGGTGAAAACTAACCTCAAAGTCAAATTGGCGCTTCCACTTTTTCGCGTATAACTCTCGAAGTACAACAGACAGGAAAAAATGTTTCAAACAAAAGTTTAATGGTGCGATAAGCGCTACAAACTTGCGTTAACAAAATTTGGAAAAGAGTTAAAGGAAATATATATAACTGACGAAAAAAACTCTTCAAAATTTTGTTAACGCAAGTTTGTAGCGCTTATTGCACCATTAAACTTTTGCTTGAAACATTTATTTCTGTCTGTGGTACTTTGAGAGTTATACGCGAAAAAGTGGAAGCGCCAATTTGAATTGCGATTAGTTTTCGCCCCCTTAAAGAGCGATAAGGCCCAAATGAAACACACCGTTGTTCTTGTTTTAAGTCACTCTAAAAACCCACAAAGTAGCGTTCGAATCGGTGAGTCCGGGTTCGCGGTGTTCCCTCGTTGGTACATTAAATTCAAAATATGTAAAAGTACATTTTTTAACCCGACCGAACTGTATTAAGTGCTTCACAAATATACAAAATTTGCTTATAGAAGCGACTCATAGGAGTACTGCTCAAATCCAACGGAATAAACGTTTGAGTATCGACGCTGTTGATATATACCCAAGTGCATACTAAACTCGGTCCCAACACTAAGGTCACCATCCAACATCATCAAACAGCCAAAGCGTGATAATCCACAAATGTGAAGAAAAATCAACCGCGACAGTTAACTCCTCGATGAACAGCGAGATCACTAACAGTATTCCTACATGCAATTATTGACTTCATTTATTCTCGGCAGTCCCTCGATAGTTCCTATGGCATACCAGAAATAAGTGGCCAATTCTAAGCACAGCAAGCTGTATGGCGTGCGATGGTGTATACGTTGTACAAAACATTTAGTATACAAAACCACCGCGCTACGCGTATAATGCTGTTATCTCGTAAGTGAATGAGATTGGGCCCGAGATGGCTGTCTCATTAGAAAGATCCACGTATCCCTTTGGTTCCCGTAGCTGGAGGGGCCAACGTCAGAAAAATCTCGCGGAACGAGTCACCCCGCCGCTGTCGGGGACTCACTCGCATCTCGGCCGGTGCATGTAAGCGTGAGACCGGGGCCTCAGGTTCGTAATAAGACCTGACGGCCAGGTTTTTCAGCCCCTCTCCTTCTGCGTTTCTTCTCTCTTTCGTTCTCTCTTGGCTTCCTGTCGCTCTCTTTTTTCTCTCCCATCCCCCCCTCTCTCTCTCTCTCTCTCTCCCTCTCTCCCTCCCTCTTCCCCTGCCTTTGGTTTTATCTCCCTTCCCACTGTTTTAATTTGTACCTTCCGTCCTCTTCGTCGTTCCTCGACGGTTCTTTCTTCGGGACACTCTTCGCGGCGATGCCATGCCAGAGAGCGGTACCGGTATTAATTTATACGCTGTACGTGTGTGCACGCCGCTTTTTCTCGCAGTTCCTCGAAATTTGCAAGAAACTAGTCCTGGACACCCTGGCGGTTCGACCGCATACTGTTTCGCTGTTGCTGAAGCGACAGCCTCGTCGCTAACTATCGTCAACCAGGGATCGATGAAGGAATGATATAGCGAATTCGGTATCTCGCACTGACTCTGTGCTGGTACCAGAGAATTACTTGGATCGGTCGATTCTTATAGAGATTATCTTCGTCTCTGTCGGAAACAGCTAATTCCACTTATTTTCTGGCATCGGCGCAGAGTCAGTGCGAGATACCGAACTCGCTAATAGACTCTTTGGTGTAACGAGAAAAAGAGAGGGATTCTTCTGCTTTCATCTATGCACTACCTAAATCCATGATACTATTCGTGTAACAGCAATTTGCAAGTATCATTTAAAACATGTACCCGGAAAGCTGCTTTTCAAAATCATTCTGTTTGGGACCATTCTGTAGAAGTGTAAATAGATGGACAAAGTTTAATTCGTAGGTGGAACTTTGAGGGTCACGGCGGGAGTACGACACTTCACGTGAGATTCTGTCGACATTTCGCAAATCAGTCACGCGTGTGTTACGGTTAAAGTCGAAATGTGGCGCAACATACACTGACTCGCATTAATATTCGGACACTTTTTAAAATCGCATGACTTTTTTAGAATTGGTCCAAACGACTTGAGTTTTTTTTTTGAGAAGCTAGAAGGATTAGTTTGCTAAATGACGTATTTGGTCGTTTTGAAAAAAAATGTATTTGGTCGGAATAGCGAAAAGAATAGTAAAGTACAATTAACACTAATTACAATTATATATATTTTTATATATATATTTTTTTCAAACGGTTTGTTAGGAAACGATACGTCTTTAAGACGTCTTATAGACATCTTTAAGACGTCTTATAGACAGCTTTAAGACGTCTTATAGACATCTTTAAGACGTCTTCGTACGGTCTGGTTTAGGAGAAAAAAAAATTAGCGTTGACCGGAATCAACAACAAACTTCCTTGTAAAGATTTTCAAATTCTAGGTATATAACGAGTATTAATTGTTTATAAAAATGCGCATTGACGCGAAATATTCTACAGAATACCATCATCCAAGCTCTAGATTTATTCCTTGAAATTTCACATTCATCTTAAGGACACATCCCCGTTAAATCGCGCGAAAACATAAGTGACTTTTATAATTTTTTGTACAAAAAGTATACAATGTACGGGTCTAGAACTTTTTGCACTTTATTCTGCTGCAAATATAGAGTATAAAACAATGTTTTTAATTCACTTTTACCCACCCCTGCCTCTAATATGCATTGCGTGCTGCATCATTGTAAAAAAAAAAACTGGCCTGGACTGTCGCCACGATAACTTTAAACAGGATTATCCAAAATCAAAAACCGAAAGATATTTCTTAATTATACACGTGCAGTTATCGCGCTCCCCTCAGGCAGTACTTAGTAAGAAACAACTGGGCGATGATTGCCATACGTTTAAACGTTAGGGTCCCGAAACATGGGTTTTTTCGCGTAAAACTGTTTCGTAAAAAAAAAAATTGAGTGTATGAAAATTCGCAATAGAGGGTTCAACCGGTTCAAAACGTTCAACCCGTTTTTTTTAGTAGCTAGAAGGATTAGTTTGCTAAGTGACGTGATTCGTCGTTTTGGAAAAAATGCACTTGGTTGGAATAGCAAAAAAATTTAATAAAGGTTGTTTTTTCAACTTTTTTGTGAGCCTATAATGAAAATTCAAAAAACCCGTTTGTAGATTTAAGTAAATTATATACGTGCCTAAAATTTCATGAAAATCAATTAACGTTCCTCTGAGCTATAAACACTTAAAAATCGCAGAATAAGGTCGAGGATCGCGGAAATTTCCAAAATCAGCGAATCTAGACCTTATTCTGCGAACTTTAAGCGTTTATAGCTCAGAGCAACGATAAGCAAGTTAATCGATTTTCGTGAAATTTTAGGCTCGTATATAACTTACCTAAATCTACAAACGAGTTTTTTGAATTATCATTATAGGCTCACAAAAAAAAGTTGAAAAACCAACCTTTACTATGTTTTTTTTGCTACTCTGACCAAGGGCATTTTTTTCAAAACGACGAATCACGTCACTTAGCAAACTAACCCTTCTAGCTTCTCAAAAAAACTCAAGTCGTTTGGGCGAATTTTAAAAAAGAGTCACGCGATTTTAAAGCCTGCACGATTATGGCTGTGAGCCACATACCTATATGAATCGAAAAGGTAGCTGCATGAAATAAAAGTGTTAATATTATGATAGGAGCACAAATGTCAGAGAACTACCCCTCTCACTAATGAGTGAGAGGGATAGTGTACTCAGAGATTTTAATGGTAGTGGTACCCCGCAACCCCTAATCTATCCTCTAGAATCTAGATCGCTGATCCGAGGGCGAATTCCTCCACGAGCGTTCCCACAACTCTGGAGCGGAGTTTGTTAATCGCCCAGATGATAGAAGTCCAGCGGTAAGACACAGGGAGTTCCGTGTCTACGGAATCGTTAATCCATTCCCGAGGAGTATGCTACTCGGCCTCCCATCGGCGCTCCTCTTCTTCCGATGAAACGGAATAGAAGGTATACCTGTGACCGACAGTCTAGGCCAGGCAGTGCATTTACATAACAACTTTTTTGGCAGAGGATAATCGTTTTTGTCAGCTGAGAACACGCACGCCGGAGGGGGGCAGAGTCGCCACGGCATAGCATCCAATACCGCGCACCAGGGACGCGCTAAGAAAAACCTGATCCCACTGCCGTGGCCTCTTCAGCATCCCTGGGAAACGACGACGCGCGTGTGCCTCGCCACCGAGTTTTCTCCTCTATGCCACCGTTCACCGTCGTCCCCTTTGTTTTTCGGCGGACGAGCGGATGACACGGTCTGCTACCGTTGCGTTGCCATCCAAACATTGCTGTACGCTCAACGTAGTTGATTCTTCTTCTTGCACGGCGCCGGCAAATGGTAACGCTCTTGAGGCAGGGTCACGGGGTGTCTGATGATTGGTTATTGTGACCCATTCGGTGGCTTCAGAGTTCTTTTTTCTTCTTCTACAGGCGATGCTATAATGTATAGTGACTCGCATTAATATTCGGACACTTTTTAAAATCGCATAACTTTTTTAGAATTGGTCCAAACGACTTGAGTTTTTTTTAGAAGCTAGAAGGATTAGTTTGCTAAATGACGTATTTGGTCGTTTTGTAAAAAATTGTATTTGGTCGGAATAGCGAAAGAAATAGTAAAGGTGGATTTTTAAACTTTTTTTTGTGAGGCGAATTATTATATATTTGTTTTTTTAATATATTGATTTTTTAGTGAGAACGTTAACCGACTTTGATGAAATTTTAGGCACGTATACAACTTACTGCAATCTACAAACGTTTTTTTTTTTTAATTTTCATTACAAGCTCACAAAAAAAGTTTAAAAATCGTCCTTTACTATTCTTTTCGCTATTCCAACCAAAAACATTTTTTTTCAAAACGACTAAACGCGTCAGTTAGCGAACTAATCCTTCTAGCTTCTCAAAAAAACTCAAGTCGTTTGGACGAATTCTAAAAAAGCTATGCGATTTTAAAAAGTGTCCGAATATTAATGCGAGTCACTGTACTTAGGCGGGCAACTGGTAGCGCAGAACGCGCAGTGGCAATCGAAGGAAAGTTTAAGCGCCGATACGCGATCCTTACTATGAGATCCAATGAGACAGAAAAAAGATTGGCTGATCGGAAGAGGAAATCCGATGTCGAACTTGAATTTTTAACGATATTATTGGAGATTACAAGATTCATCGGTCAATGCTAAAATTGCATAGGTGATCATGGCAAGTGATCGATGATTATATTGGAATGGTAGGACGAGTGCCTACAAAAGACCCTATTCAGAACACGACTCGCATTTTTCGATGAAGGAGTATGTGCTGTTATAGACGGGAGTGTTTTATACGGCGTTACTACTCCGAGTTACCGAATGGTCTGACTGATAAGTGCGGCAGCCACTTTGAATGCGTATCATTCTTCCTAAGTAGTAACCCGCTTTAAGGTGCCAATTCAACCAACGTTTGGCTCCCCCGTCCAGTAATTAATAACCGAGCCATCATCCTCTCTTCGCCGAATATCGCGAACCGCGCATCGACAGACGTGGAAAGTCCAGAGACCATGAGAATCCAGTAGGCACCCTGCGACATTTAATTCTCCACCCGACACCCGCGCTGACTTAGGCTTACCTATTTAAAAAGAATATTTGAATAATAATCTGCGAGTTTCTTGCCCGCGCCATCAGCGGACCGGCGACGAAATCGACTTGTTCGGAAGAAGCTACGTAGAGTTTCCCTTCAGGAGCACCGTCGAACGCTCCAACAGGGATCGATAAGTCGTCCTAGATAATGGATAGGGAAGAAGGAGGACTAGATGGAACGTGTAAGTGAAGACCAAGAAGAAGGAGAAGCCGCATACTCTCCGTAGGCAAAGAGAGCAAGGCTAGGGGCTATACCAGAAGCAACGTAGCCATTCGGCGGGGAGGGGGTGGGGAGGGGGGGTGGTCCAGGGTGAAAGACGTCCTCGGTGAAGAGGCCAGGGGTGAGAGAACGAACGAGTGGCATAGCTTCTTTGTCCGATAGCTCACGGGTTCTCTTCCGATGGCGGGCAAAAACGGGTCTAGTTTCTTAGAAGCGCCCCGTTCTCGCGCGGCGGAGGCAGAGGCATCGTCGGCAGCAGCAGCGGTTAGTATTTCGCTTTTTGCTGGCATTGTAATCAAGGAAGGGTTAGGCGAGTTTTTGTCTAGCGCCTGTGCCGCCGCTTGGACAAAACACCGGACAGATGGACTGAGTCGCCGTTTTCGATTCCCCTACCTTCCCTTTCTAGCCCCCGCCCCGGCCCAAACCCCCCCTCCCCCCTCCCCAACCCACCTCTCCCTCGCCGCGCGCTACGCCTCCCTTCGCGTGGTTTACCCTGTTCCTCGGCTATCCCCCTCTGCTCTCTCAGCAGCCCTCTTTTTATCAGCTACGACCACCCCTTCTCGTCGTTTCACCTTAACGTTTTCGTTCTTCGCCGCTCAGCACGCTCCTCCTTCTGCTGATATATACCACCACCTCCCAGCGTCTCTAGGATACTTGCAGCGCACCTATCCTGGCTAATTAAACATTTTCTCTGAAACGAGTGTACTTTGTCCAACTCGAAACAGTCGAGACCACGTCACCATGTCCTCGCTATCTGAAGCGGTCACCGATCTGGGAGAACATTTTTTTCTTCAGACAGAATTAGATAGGAAACGTAACGGAGAGCGAATATATCAGCGCGTCCTTGTTATACAGCTGTCAAAGCTTGGGAATTTTTAGGAAAAATATTTGACGCAGATTGACCGTCTCGCTTTTGTTAATTACTGCAGGTAGATCTTGGCGAGAGGAATGAAGAAGCCTTGTACGGTAATGCTGCATGATCGATAGCTGTATCACCCTAATCCCCGCGACACTTCTTCGTTTCTGGTTTTAACGGAGGGTGGTGCTGGAGAAAGTTGCGATGAGGTGTATGAAAATTCATGATATTGTGATAAGTAGATATTTATTAGGTAGCTACTCACGTTGACAAATCCTTTGCAAATACTTGCGCGAATAGGCTACCAAAGTCTGAAGAATTGTTTTGTCTAAACGACTCACAAACGTTGATTGGAATTCAGATCAGAACTCTGTGGCGAGTGTTTTGCTGCTCGACGCTTGAAGGCAAATGATAATGCTAGGGCAGCAGCTTTATTAGATCACAAAGCATTAAAGCAGAAGGTTTCTCTCATAAAACTAAATATCTCAAGAAGAATTGCCGTTTTGTTTGTTACATTATCCAGCAGCCAAGTTTCTACCCACGGCTTTGAAACACCCTGTAGTCTGATCGTTACAGTTCTGAGCACTCAAGAACACCGCCATGTAGGGTTGCCGCACGTCCCACTTTCGATAGGACAGCTCTGCAATCGCTAGAATATGTCCTACACTGTAATGCTTGAAGTGCTTAACCCGAGAGTAGGCGCGCCAAATAATTTACGTTAGTAGGCGCACGTCGGTCAATAAAAATAATATAATTAATAACGCATAACATTGTATTCTAGGTAAATAATTTTCATTTTTCATGATAAAATGATTAATCGTATTATAATATTATGAGTTCTGGAAAATTTATTTCTATACAAATGATGCATTGTAATTGGTTTTAAAAATAAAATGTTATATAAAAATTTGTGCGAATGCAAAATATAAAATTACACTGTCTATTTATCAATTTGAATTTATCACTTGATTTTTAATTTTCAATAATAGCAATTATCTAATATATTTTATATTTATATTTGTTTCTCAAAAAATATACTTATAAATTTATGGTTTCATAAACGTATTAAATATTTATATTTTCCTCGGATTAGAAACTGCTAAAAATGTATGATTGAAAACCTACACGAGTGCACTAAGTGTCGCTCCGTAACATAAATAAGTCAAGAACTCCTTCAAAGAGGAATAGCTCTACGGAAAAAGTAAACAGTCGAACGCTGTGGATCATGTTTCAAAACATGAAATCGTCGGTCGAAAAGACCGACATGCGTCTGCTCCCGGGTTAAATGCCTTAACTTCACCGTTTTAACGTGAGATTAATTTTTTCCCCACTGTATAATTTAAGTTGTGTCGTAATCACGAGGGACGTGGCAGTTGAACTGCCAGTTTTGTGCCACTTACTAGAACATGATTACTCCCAACTAAATACAAATCTCAAAGAAAATTAGCTAATTTTAAATTTCTTTGGAAATATAAAAACCGGTGCAAGCTTGTTAAGAGGTGCCAGGGATGATTATAGAAATATAAATTTAGGCATTAATAATCGTTGCTTAACAGTGATTTATAATTATATATCTTATTATTCTATAACTGCTGTTATAGATATATTATATTACATAATTTGTGAATTAATATATAAACATAGATATATCATATTCAGTGGAGTAAAATGTATACGTTATGATTTGTTTTTTAATTTACAACTGTCCTATTTAAGACTTTTCAGCGTGTGGCAGTCCTCCCTTCGTGACCCACAGGTTTAAAAAAAGGGGGTAGCAGATTATTCCGGATTGGGACTTAGGGGTGGAAACGTATTTTCCACGGGGGAGGTAGCTGTACCTGGATCGACATTGGCTGGGTCTGGGCTAGCTTTTTTTGGGTACACAGGGTGGGGCCCCAATTCCAACCTCCGATCGGGGGCCAACCGCCATCGTTTCCATCCCCCTGTTGCTTGCAAACTCGTGACCCTTCCTTCAATGTATTTCGAAGCATGGTCGACTGTGCATGTTTGCCACGCCATCGCAAAAAAAATCGTGGCCGTTGAAATCTCTACATTGGACCGTCGATTAAGCAAACATCAGTTAACAGTTCAACATGTAAACGATGCTAGCGACTCAGCAAACTATCTTACAAACATTTCCAGCCCTTTATTGTCGAAAATTTGCAAAATCATAAACGAAACGGAACAGGAATATCATCGTCGTTTTTATATACCCTAAACTGAGGGGAACAGTGGCAGGTTTTTCAAAGATTTTGTTAAATAATTTAAAAATTAACATGTTCGCGTTTGCTTTAAGTATCCTATCATAACATTGCATCTTTTGCGATTGTACTGCAAGTGTCGAAATGCATAAAATTTTGCTCCTTTTTTTCTTTAATACATGTTAAAAACGTTAGTGTACCGGGGTAACATTGTCACGTCATATAGATAGCATTAACGGGTTAAGTTTTACTAATCCGAAGCCAGTAAGATACATTGACACTTAAATTTGTTTATTTTATTTTTTTACATCTTAACCCTCGAGCGGGCGCGCCGGTGAGCTCAGTTCACCAATCCGCCTATTTCTTTGTTTACGTCTCGGGAAGATAAACATTCTTGGGTACATTGCTATTATTTTCTCGTCACATTTAATCAAAAGTTACTAATATCGTGAGAGAAAAACCTTTTCTGAAGTGTATACTTTATATATAAGGAGACTAAAATGATTATTTTCAACTGGTGAACTGAGTTCACCACGCGCCTGCTCGTGTAACTCTCACTGGCGCACGTATATTAACCCGGGAGCAGGCGCATGTCGGTCTTTTCGACCGACGATTTCATATGTTTTGAAACATGATCCGTAGCGTTCGACTGTTTACTTTTTCCGTAGAGCTATTCCTCTTCGAAGGAGTTCTTGACTTATTTATGTTACGGAGCGACACTTAGTGCACTCGTGTAGGTTTTCAATCATACATTTTTACGCGTCGGTCTTTTCGACCATAGCGCGCCTGCTAACGTTAGTCCCATTTCGTCTGTCGCCTACGACGCGTACTGTGTGGCGATCATGGCTAATACTAATTTCCGAGATTTCTTATTGATTGAAAACATTGAAGACGAGATAAGTGATTCCACAGAAGATTCCGATTATGTTATACAATGCGATCACGATACAGATTCGGAAATTGATTCTGCGGATATAGAGATATCAGATGTAGAGGAGGAAACGTAAGTATTTATTCTTTATTCTCAAGATGCAGTTTCTAATCCGAGGAAAATATAAATATTTAATACGTTTATGAAACCATAAATTTATAAGAATATTTTTTGAAAAACAAATATAAATATAAAATATATTAGATAATTGCTATTATTGAAAATTAAAAATCCAGTGATAAATTCAAATTGATAAATAGACAGTGTAATTTTATATTTTGCATTCGCACAAATTTTTATATAACATTTTATTTTTAAAATCAATTACAATGCATCAGCAATATTCAGTGGATTAAGAGCAATAAATTAGCAAAAAAATTCTGCAAGAATGGGATTGATATCATTCTTAGGTACAGTGATACAATAAGTGGCTACGCCAGCTTAATATTACGGTAGCGTAGCCATTGTTTCTCGAAAACGGCTGGAGCAAAGAAATTAATTCTTTGGCAAATAATTAGCAAATAAATAGGTAAGAAATATCGTTTTAATTTTGCGTTGGCCTTTTCAAATGGCTACGCCAGCTTAATATACGTCACTGGCGCGCCCGCCCGAGGGTTAATAGCATTAATGGCATTATATATAAGTAGCATTAACAGGTTAAGCTTTACTAAACTGACGTAAAACAATGTAATCCCGGGGTATG
The DNA here is from genome assembly GCF_050908995.1 of Andrena cerasifolii. Classification (NCBI taxonomy): domain Eukaryota; kingdom Metazoa; phylum Arthropoda; class Insecta; order Hymenoptera; family Andrenidae; genus Andrena; species Andrena cerasifolii. The sequence continues at coordinate 11,757,127 of NC_135118.1, read as the reverse complement.
CCAATGTTACCCCGTCCTGCCAATGTTCCTCCAGTTTACAGTACCTACCTATATCATAAAAATGAAGAACTCCCAACCCTTTGAAGTTACGAGTATTATTTAATTTTTTACACATTCATTTCTCGAAAATGCTAGTGGATGTATTACCGGGTAATCAAAGCACAACTTTTTCTATTACAAAAACAGTAATAATTATTATAACATTTGATTTATTCGTTTCATTATATTCAGCTATTTAATTTTTTTTTCAGTACCACACAAATACATTTTGCGTGCTGAACCGATTGAGTGTGAGCTGTAAACACAACTTTAGTAACGTCCGCGATTTTTTACATACTTCATTGAATAAGTTCCTCGGCTCGTCAGTTGAGTACTTCAGCTTTCGTGTTTCTACTAATATTTCAAACAGTCGATAATATTTTACGGTGCAAACGTAAACGCGAATAAATACTTTAAAGAGTCGCCCAATTCGCTTGGATAATTTCCAGCCGGCTCTTGTCTCGCATAATTTAAATCAGCATAGCCGAAAAAGAAGAGCAGATGAAAGGTCGAATCCAAAAAAAAAAGTACGCATTTCGGTGTGTTTTTGCCAATAGTAATATTAAATACAGTAACAGTGTCCCGCATATACGTATACCTGACCGTCCTCAATTTTTCAATACCTATCCTTTTACGTATCAAAACAAATTCCACTCGCCTGACATCACTGTGGCAGAAAAAAAGACATATCGTTTTAAACCATTGGTCCTTTAACAGTCACGGTAGAGGAGTATTTAGTTTTCGTCGTGGGTCGAGCGAGGAAAAAAGAGAATGGTACCTACGCGTTAAGTAACAGAATGCTTTCGTTACTCCAAGTTGAATAAAAAAAAGGAGGAACTGCGTATTTGACGAATGGAGAAATTCGTGTCTCGTCTATTTTTTCGGCGATTTGGAAAATTTAACTGTGTCCCGTTTTGGTTTCTATTCGATGCGAAATAGCGTGGACGAAAAGGGGAAGATGCTCGATCGAAGTTTCTTCATTGTTCGCGGACCGATGGCGCAAAAATGGATGATATCTCGACCAAGAAATAAAACGCGCGAACTTTCGCGGAGAGAGAACAAACGAAAGAGTTCGGAGGTCGACCGAGAATGTACGAAAACAGTCGGGGTAAAAAGTCGCGCGACAGGCTTCGAGCGAATAAACAAGAATAAATCTGGATTCCATCGTGAATAGCGACCAGTTAAACGATATACTTGCAGGATGCGAAGGTTTTTGCGTTCTACGATCTACATGGCACATCGAAGGAATTGGAAGCAGGCGACCAGCGAAGACCAATCGACAAAATCCAAATTCCACGGAACGTTTTTTTTAGTTAATAACAATGGTCGCTTATATAACAGTAGTAGGGGAGACCGGGGCAAGTTGACACAGACGAATTATCTCGACACTTTATATTTGTAGCTCCATTTCAGCGAGATATATATTGCTGTTCAATTCTCTCCTACGACCCAGTGGACGTGTGTGACGTTAACAATGGTTTTTTAACTGCTTTCGTTTATATAGAGAAAAAGTAAATAATTTTCATACATACAGATTGATCGTCCAAATAACATTTTTTCATTCATTTTGTATGTATTTTCTCAAGTTTTCGCTTACTATATATTAAAGAGGAAGGACCAAAGTATATTCTGGCATATTTGTTATTGAGTAATTAATTTAAATAAAAAATTAAAAAAATTGAAAACAGAATAACTTATCAACTAGCCCCGCAGTGGGGTAAATTGATACATGAAATATATCTCTTCAAGACCCAATTTCACCATTTGCTACAATTTAAATGCATTCCACAATTTAACCATAATTATACTAATTATAATCGTCTCATCTACAATAATCACTATAATCAATATAATTAAAAACAAATTCACCAATCGATTTTACATTCGTCCAAATAACATTTTTTCCTTCATTTTGCTTGTATTTTCTCAAGTTTTCGCTTACTATATATTAAAGAGGAAGGACCAAAGTATGTTTTAGCATATTTGTTATCAAGTAATTAATTCAAATAAGAAATGAAAAAAATTGAAAAGTGAAAAACGTATCAACTAGCCCCGGTCTCCCCTACACTTGTCGTAGTAAAAGTTTATTCATTTTATAAAAGGTCAGATTACATTCTTGATGAAGATATTTTCGAGGTATGGAAATATGGGATGAACCACGAGAAGAATATAATTTCTCGCACTAACGACTCACAAGGGAAGATCCAGAACCCGGGAATTCCAAAAATCCTGAAACTTTGTGGATATGTAGGCAATTTCCTGCTGATTACAGCGCAAATTTTGTTTGCCGCCCAAATTCACTCTGAGGGGGTGTACTTGTCCCCTGAAAATCCGGTTATTTTTCGATTCTGTGTTACAACTAGGAAATTCAATCCCGGAATTCCGGTTGTTTTTTGGATTCCATTTTTATATTTTTCAATTGTTCATAAAGTAATTTACGTTTTTAAAAATTCTCGAAATTCTCGGGATAAGTTATAATTATCCTGATATACCAAATCTTGGGAGTTTTAGAATAAAAAAAACAGCCGGGATCCCGGGATTGAATTCTCTAGTTATAACTCATGAACTGTAAAATAATTTTTTACCAAATAACAGATCTAATTAAAAGAAGTAACTTTTGTCTTGAAACTTGTTTTCTATCTCTTACAGTTCGCGAGTTATAACACAAAATCGGAAAACAGTCGAATTTTCGGGGATTAATTATTTCACCCGCTTTGAGTGAATTTAGGCAGGAAACAAAAATTGGAATCAATTTTTTAAATTTCCGGGTTCGGGATCTTCCCTTGGTAGCAGTTGAAAATATATGGCTTTACAAATTTTAAGAAAAAAAATCCCTTTTTCAGGTATATGTTCCTTTCTGTTATTGATATTTGACGTCAGAGAAGTGAGTATTCTATTGCAAAAAATTCCATCGTCGTGTCCTACTATACCTGAGTATATATAGGTAGGTACATATATAGTGATTCAGATAATGAAGCTTCTGCTATTATTTGAAACTATTACTTTCTTTCGCCTTGCGAATTACCACTAGAACTAACCCTACGTAGATGATAACTACATTAAAAAAAGTGGAGTACATCGTGAAATTAGGGAGGACACCTTTCCCACGGGTATCCCAGTAAGAATAAATGATTTTTTCAGCAAGTTTTTTTCTTGGACCGGCTGAAGACGAAGCAAAGGGTTGCAGTGCTTGTCCTTGCCCAAGATATATATTTTTTTCTTCGTTCTCCTCGAGAACATTGTACCCCGTTTGTTATAATTGCAGTCTTTTTCAAATTGTCTTTCTCGTTCTGGTGCATTGAATGCCTGATCAATAAAATTTTTAGACTTGCATTAGATTCTGAATTCTAAAAGCCAAAATATTTATTTAACTCCCTCTAAGCTGCTGGCTATAATCAGCGACGTATTTTGCAATTTGATTAGAGGAACTGTGAATAAGTGTCTACCAAGGATAAATCATAGAGGACACTACAAAATTTATAATATGACGCTATAAAGATTAAATATCCTTAAGCGTCGTGGAGGTAGAGTTATGCAACAAGAAGAGACCACAGCAGTGGGTAATAATCTTCAAGCAAAACTGTTTTCCATGAATCTAGAAGGGGATCGAATAAAATTTGTACCAATACACATTTTTTACAAAAACAGTTAATCTAAGGTTTTAGCAAACTGCATGGTACATATTGATTACCTGCAACCTGCACCAACAAATCTTACATTTCTTTAACAATTTCTTACCATACACCATTCTTATTGTGACTCTCTAAATATTACAAGTTACTATTTACTTACAAAGCCATTACGTTAATAAAAAATAAATAAAAAAATTGTTAGCAACACCTTGTTTTCAACCTACGTTCAACCAATTCACTTCCAATTTTACACGCAGGATCGTAATAAGATTCCACATCGTCCAACGAGGGCTTTTTTTATTCCGATTCCCCGTTTATTATTTACAAAGATGAAAAGTGCCCTTTCCACTTAGAAAAATGTAACTTCACCTTTGATCTCTCGCCATTTCTTTATTTTTCAAAATCTTCAAAATCGGCCCCGTTGGACGATAGCTACTGACATACTTTATAAGAAGATTTGATTGTTCTTGATTTCAGACACGTCGCACAGCTGTTTCCAGGCCCACCATTTAGTCGTCTAAAATAGGGAGACTTTCGAATATGTATGCATAACTTCCGAAAAACAATAGTTTTTTAACTGGTACTTTTTTTTAAAGTAGTTCATAATACTATGTAAAGATAGTAAAAAAACGGGAAATCTTCATGAAGCCGTTGACTTGTAAAAAAATCCACAAAATGTACACATCTTCCGACAGTTCGACCTGGTAATACTCCCTTAGAGTGGCCACAAATTGTGCATCTACCCTACCTAACATCATTAACCCTTAACTGGTATACTGTCTTTGGCAAACGTGACTGGTATACTGGGGTCGTGGCAGACCCCAAATAAAAAAGGACACAGAAATTTGTAAAGTCGACACTAGAGCAACCACTATGAATATTTCCATCTTAGGTAATGTATAAAATAATAGAAGCGTAGAAAGTTAAACTATTATTATAAAATTAATCAGAAATTCAGTTTACCAACTTAGACAACCGAAAATTGTGCGACCCCAGTTAAGGGTTAAAAGAACAAGTTTCGCTGAAATCGGCTACACCGCGTACTACTGCGACCCCCACTGCTCGTGATTCTTCAGCCACGGTTCATCGTGGGTATCATCGACGTTCTACGCGGTTCGTGAGAATTCGCTCTCACCAACGCTAATTATAAATGGAGACCCACGAATCCCTCCCCGATTCACCCTGTCCGTCAGAGTTCATGGGGTCGAAGAGACTGATAAAAAGCACCGAGAGAAAAGCTTCCACCGGCAGGACAAAAACCGCCTGAGAAAGGAGGTGATCAGACAGAACCCACGGGGAAAGAATGAAGCAGATCAGACCAGAGGGGAGAGAGAGAGAGAGAGGGAGAGAGAGACAAAGAATTCTTTCGTAGGTATTTGGAGTTTTTTTTCTCTGGGGTCGGGCCTCTTCCCAGTTTTTTTTTTCACGGTGACTGACGTAAAGGGTGATGATGATATGCATATGCTCGGAGTCGGAGGAGCGAGGCTGGGCCGGACAAACGGGTTCGGTGGAAACGTAGCACACGTGCGTTTTATATTCTCTAATCCAGCTTTTCCCGCAGAGTTCGACAGGTAGGAGCGGCGCGGGCGCAGCCGTGCATCGTTCCCCGGGATTATCGTTTAGAACAAAAAAGGCCCCGGGAGAGGTAGGCGCGAAAATAGGGGACAGTCTTGATCCGTGTTCCACCGGTGCAGCGATCGGACGCCTCTTAATTTATTCGCAAACGAAATAAAGACGGGGAGGACCCTCTTGTGGGAATACTCCCGATCCTTCGGAGGAAACGATCGCACTTGGATGCCTCGGAATGTTGGCGCATTATTATGCGCGTTTCTATGCAAATGTATATTTTATATGAACATCGATAGACACATCATCAAGCCATTTTCAGGTAGGCTAAACCAACCAGTAATTGACCGCATACCAGTGAATGACCATTAGGCAAAGAAATTTGAATTATAAATTTAAGCATTGCTGTGTGTTTATAAATGGAGCGTAGTTGCACTTTTAATGTCCTATGTCTTTAGTCACGCGTATCAAGCAAACGTTAATAAGTTCAATTCTTATTAAAAGTATGCGGACATTTACTGGGCTTCTACACGTTTTGCATTTTATAATTGTTTTTTTCTTTTAAATTACGATAAGAATAGGTGATTATTCTTATAGGAATTTCAAGAAACATAAATTTAAATGCAATTTCGACAGTTGTTTTGTTGTTGTACGTTAATATATTCGAGTATTAATCCCAAAGGTCCATAGATTCAACAATTCGGTTGCTCAGTGGTTGGTTTGCCCTAGCTTTCTTTTTCCTTGTTGGCTTAAGGGTACTGGGCAGTCGTTCCTCTCTAAAATGAAGCATTATGTACATGTAACATATCTGTTCCAATTAACTACAAAGAAACAAATTGAAACCGAGACTTGTTCTTTGGCACAAAGTTTATTAACATCATAAGCTTTGAAAAAATTTGTTTGTTCAGTCAAACATATGTATTATGACGCTGCAGGTGGATCGTTAAAGATTTTTTTTTAGTAAAAGTTTCTTTTGTTTGCAGTGATAACTCAAGAGCGGAGGTTCCAGTCGATTAGAAACAAATTCGAGCATTTTCACAAAATCTGTAGTTTCGGACCAGACCTAAATTAAAGTTAATGAAAACTCTTATTCTTTATGAAAAGAAACTAAAACACCCTCTGATGAGTTTCTACCACCCCCTCTGATGAGGTTTTACCACCCCCCCCCAAGCCCCAAAATATGAGGTCTTAGTTTTTGTTATTGATGTGCAATAGAAACAGTCATTATTTAAACTAACGAGACTTTTCATTTCTTTTCCTTTGTTTAAGAATAACAGAAGGATCAGTTGTTTTTTTAATGTAAATTAATGGCAGGAGCAAAAGGAAGTTCACGAATATTTACTTGTTCCATGTGAATTCCTACTTTGTTAAATTCTATTGATTTTTAACTCTTTAAATTTTCCTTCTGCTTCGCATAGGTACAACCTCCAGTTTCGGTCGTATCTTAGCCTCGAATGTTTCCTTAAGCGAAACTGATAAATTGAATTCAGAGAAGTAAGAAAACCTGAAGTAAAACTTGATTCCTTAAGTTTCAATAAAACCTCCAGAAATGACTACACCCCTCGACTTCTCTACGGACCTTGAAACTTTACGTTATCTCGCCCCTTTTGAACGATGAAGAGGAGGAGGGGAGATGTATTATATACGAGGTAATAGCGTAGATGAAGCTAGAATATAAACGAATAGATAAGGAACAAAATAAGGTAGCAACCGGTAACGAAATGGATTTTGACAGAAGCACGAAGTGCATAGAAGTGAGCATGAAGTAAGAAGTAACTTGACTAGGTACAGAAAAGCCGTGTAGGTACGTACAAGAATGTAGGTTGTGGCGAATATCGGAGCGCAAATCCAAAATATGTAAGCAGAAGAAGGGAATGTAAATAGGCGCAGATTTAAGTTTAGATTTAGACGTGTACCTACACAGGGACAGAATAAATCCACTCGTTCAGTCATTAGGTACGCATATACATAGCTGCATAGTACAAATGGCTGCGGACAAAATATCAACGTTTCCAACGTTGCGTAGGTACATCGCGTAACTGCGTTTACGTAGTTCGTAAAGATAAGCGAAAACGGAAGGTCTGGTATTCCAATTGCCGCGTGTCCGACTTGAAACGCTTTAAATGCCTGAATGTAATTGACTGGCGCAAATGTTGGCGATGCACAGTGCACACGCAGCTGCTTATTTTAACGAACTCTTTGGTTCCGCTTGTGTACCCACCCGACGTTAAAGGGATGCCCGAATGTAATCTGAATACCATCAAGAAACTGCGCGATCCGTGGGTGGATGCACTCGAATACCCGGTTAATTTGAACGTCAAACGGAAACCAAGGCCCTTACGACTTGGGAAGGCGCACTGAATGGAGGATAGATCCGTTCAAAGCACGTCGTCCTTCCCCGATTGCATCAATTTATTATTTCTTATGACGAACTGAACGGCAGAAGCTTAAAGATTCAGATAATTATATATATATATATATTATTTTAGGATTAAGGATTAGAATACACCTTCTCTTCTCTAGTTGTCGAGTTATTTGTAATTTTCTAGATTTAATAAATTTAATATATATATAAAATGTATTAAATCTAGAAAATTACAGATAACTCGAAGACTAGAGAAGAGAAGGTGTATTCTAATCCTTAATCCTAAAATAATATATATATATATAAATAAAATAAATTATATATATATATATATATAAAATTTATTAAATTTAGAAAATTACAGATAACTATTTATTTTCTAGATTTAATAAATTTTATATATATATTAAATTTATTAAATCTAGAAAATTACAAATAACTCGACGACTAAAGAAGAGAACCCCAGTTTGTTTTATTACCACATTTATATCCACTTTTCTGTTCTAGTAACTTGCGTCCGTGTATACCTTCATATTAAGCGTTAAAAATTCCTACCTTCTACCTAAATGTTAGCTTGTCAATCTGAGAAAGGTGATTCCTTATGCAAACACAAATCGAAAATGTAGAATAAAATTTCTCCACGTGAGCCTTCGCTTTCGAAAAAATAGAATTTGCAATTTCATCTGGTACACGCAGACACGACTAAAAGATCAGCAGGGTTGATCAATAAATGACTCCTCGTGTAGGTACGCGTAAGTTGAAAATCTTAGAATACGTACCTTTCTTCGAATGAGGCTTTGCTCTCGAGAAGATAGACTTAAATGTCGAATTGATTTTTAGTCAAGCTTATGCGTGCTTGATGAATAAAATTTTCAAGCTCGACTTTCTCAAACACTAAGCCTGCTTTAAAGATAAATCCTACAATCTCGACTAGTTGTTGTACAAGGATGCGTTTTATTCGTGGTTATACCATATTTACGGCTAAATTCTGCTAATCAACTTGGATTAGGTGTATAAAAACATTCTATTTTCCTTCTACATTTTCGTGTTATTTCTTCGCAAGGAATTACCCTATGCACTGTTGCACCACCCATTCTGACCCACCCTTAAACAAATCGAAATGAGTCGCATAGGTGTATTTGGAATACACCCTGTGTATTGTACACGTACATAGGTAGGTTATAGATGTTGAGAAAGCGGGTCAGCAGCATTGTTTGTTTAGATCGGAAAAGTTATAATCGTAAAATAATAGAAGCCAAGGCTTGGGAACTTAAGAGACTCCTCTGCGATGGCTGGAGGAAGGTAGAAAAACTCTTGGCTCGATAAGTTCTAAGTAAGCGCGGGAATCCAGAAAACTTGCCGTAAAAACATCAAGATTTTTTGTCAGGCTGCATAGCAGTGGAGCGAGCAAGTGGCTGTTTTTATCAACGTTCGAGCTCAAATTTATGGCGCTCCGAATTATTCCGGTGTTTCGAGTAGGCACTAGGCTGTCCCTGGCAGGATAATTCTACGCCAACGCGCCAGCTATTCCTCCGTTTCAATTCTAAAATATTAACATTTCCATCCGGTTGAGGTATGCAATAAATAAGAAAAAAAAGAAGAACGGCAATTTTAACTACATTGGAATATACATACGTGTATCCTTTCGATTCTTCTTACAAACCATTCAATTCTCTCGAGAGGAGCAGCACAGCCTGAATATTACGAAACAATTCAAGTGTCCTTTATGCAATATAAATTTCTCGACAAAGATTACGAAGCATCGTCTAACTCAGCGATATCCCCGTTATTTCGACACGGGGCAAAAAAAAATTGAAATCGAGAAAGGGAAGGAGCGAGAAAAAGGGTCAGCCATTTTTGCCCACTACGGACCGACCGACGCGGCGTCTCCAAGTTATAACCTCTTTCTCTCGTAATTTCAAGTTTCGGAGAAACGCCGAGTAAAACCGCGAGCCAGCGGTTTTTTTGCCGTTCCCGCTGGTCAACTCTGCACGCTTATACGGTTACCAGCGATGGCTGTTCGTCTCGTAAGAAACGGGCAAAAAACCGTTCTCGCAATACTTGCTCGCCGATGGCGGAAGAAAAAGAGGCTTTTTGCGCGGCGCGGCCGTTTTTGCCGGTTAGCCGTGACTCATGCCTCTTCCTATCGCAAGTAGACAAAGCCCATCCACTGTGCGCACCTACACCGCTGGCCTCTGTATCCTATACTAGTACATACACTTATCTGATGCTTCCTTGAACGTTTTTACTCATGCAAAGTGTAAAGTGTAAAGAGTATTATACTCGACTAATACGAGCTCCTCGAAAAAGTATATTTCCGTCAGCTCTGCGGTTTCTGAGGGGTCCTTAGCCTTCACGTGAGAACTAACAATAATAACAATGTTTGTATGCACTGTCGGTAACTTAACTCGAAAGGAATTATTGAAGTTTAAATAGTTCGGTGAAAGAGTTCAAAATGCAATGGTAAACGTGTTTTTCGAAATAATTTCAAAGACGATACAATGAGTAAAATTCAATTGAACATTTGGTCTGTGAAAAGTGCAATTAAATTTGCCGCACTTAATACCAGGTGGATACGAATATTAACAGTTTTCATACGCACAAAAAGATGTGATATGTTTTGTTACAATAATAATAATATTAATAATATTAATAATACGTCCTTATTGCACGCTAATATCAACAAAACAGAAGTACAAAGGAGAAAAAGGCAAGAAAGAAAAAATTACAATTAAAAAAAATTTGAGTAATGAGCGAGGTGCGATAAACAGAAAATTAACTGTTATTGAATGCAAGAGGTTTAAAAAGTAATATACATCTAAATATCCCTGTTAGTTTTATAACGGTTAAATAATGCTTATATACGATGCCCCAAAATAAGCGGTATAACCAAATGGGAAATAAAGTTTTCTGGTACGATCTCTATACGTAGCCTTCAAGCATTAAATTTAAAAAATGCGCGGGGTACCCGCGCGCGCTTCACGAAATAATTCTTTCTTCTGCATATCTCTGTCGAAATTACGTACAAAAAATAGTATCCGTTCGTCAGAAATTATTATTGCAACATCGTACTATATCAGGCAGACTCGTGCAAACAGAATTCATTTTACATTCTCATCTAATATTTCCAAAATGATCTCCCTAATTTTAAATTCGAATGATTTTGTCATATATCTCTCTCTGTAAATTCATCTGCCTAAAAAATAGTGCGTTGCTGAACGCTTTGAGTGTGATGGCCATGCACTTACCTATACTTATCTATAAGATTTAATGAATGCAACGCGTACGGTAAAGTCTATAATGAAGGATTATCGCGCAACGTACGCTAAGGGCTCGACTCTCATCAGCGTAAGAGTTGAAGAGAAAATAAACTACAGAAAGGGAGACTACTTACGCGTGCCGTTGACGTTTCTGCTGAGTATCTTCGGTACAGCAGCGTTAACGGCGGTGACGGCGGTGACAGAGGTGACAGCTGAAACGGTAGGGACTGTAGGGAGAGAAGGGACACTGGACAACACGGATTGTTGGAGTTTAGTTGGCGGGCTCGCCACAACGACCACGGGATTCTGAATGGCACAAGTGGCGGACGTGTGAGCACCAACACCAGCAGGGACTGCGTTAATCGGCGTCGTTGGCACTGGAGAGGGCGTCCCGATGCCGCAGGTGGTGGTTACCGTCACTGTCGCCTCCTCCGTCGCGGACACGGCGAGCACGCGACTCTCCATCTTCGAATATGTGGCACCACTCTTCTTTCCCTCGGAGGACGACGACAGGCCCTACCTTGACGTTTCACACTCGCAGCACACGGGGAACGACGTTTATCGCGTTCCAGCGCATCGAAATGTCCACGCGTTTAACGACTCGATACATTCGGTGCCCCCTTACATGTCTCTTGCGAGGACGAGTGCCAACAACTCGATCTTGGCTGGCGCGAATTCGTGATGAAAGATCGATCGATCGATCGTCATAATAGCGAACGGTAACGATAAAAGTTGCACGCGGGAGATTGCTGATCGATTGAAAATCACGATCGAATGAGAAGGGACAAAGAATAGAAAGACGACGACACTTGGATGCTGCTGGAGACCGGTTTAGAACGCGTGTGGGATCATAGGTGGAATTATAACTTTCTATACCGGATTCTGTCAGAATTGTCTTTGTGCTCTTGGGGATCGTCGACCGGTCCTTCCTTACGACAATAAACTGTAAAGTTTGTATATTTGAAACGATCTGGGAGATGGACAAAATAAGCTAGTGGGAAAAGTAAAATCGCGCTAACACTTTGAAAAGCGACAGCGAGACACTCGGGACGATGACGCGGTGCACGTTGCCGGCCATCGAGTGATCCTGCTGCTTGCTGTACGATGCCCCCTCCACTCGACCACACAACGTGCAATACTTCTCCCACTATTTCCACGTTTCACGTGCGGTTATCCCTTCTCCTTGGACGGTTCCCCACTCCTCGAGACGATGAGTAATGACGAGCATTACTGCGTTAACCATAGTACGTAAATCTCGGAATCTGCGCTCCCCAATTCTCTCTCGGGGTCAGCGACAACTAAGAAACTACAGGCCCTATAATTATTTCGATATAGCGTTCTATTTGTAAGGCGAATTAAAAATTTCCAAATTACTATGAAATTCGGCATTTATAGGTGTCAGAGTTAGAGTGTATTACTTAGGGCCCCTATTCTTAATTGCGTTCACTGCATGCGCCCCACTGATTGAGTGCTTATAAACAGCGAAGAGGCCAATCGAATATCGAATAACCGCGGTTTTAATAACAGCTTAAATAAGTGTACATTGGAAAAATGAGTATTTCGTTTGCGTAAAAAATAATTACTAAATGTATTTCTTTTTGTTATCTGTGATGAATGGTACCATTCATAACACTCGATTTAATTTATTACTGACGCCTAGGCGCGATTAACATTAATAATTATTGAACACGCGAGTGTGCATGAAAGTTCTCACGACAGTTTAACAAGTCATTTGATGGTGGAAAACTCGCGACAGCCTTCGGCTATGCTTTCCATTATTTTCACTCCATACGTGCCTACATGCTGAGTGTGTATAGAACATAGGTATATGTATACCACGTATATGCCCCTCCTTAGCCCTCAATGCTATCGCAAAAACTACACTCCCCACTATTTCCGCCATCTTCACCATCACGGTAAACGAGTGGTGGGTAAGAGAAAGAAGACGCCTTGCGTACATAAAAACCTATTTTTCCTCCCCTCGTCCTATGCACCCCCTGGAAGGAACGTACGACCTCTTTACCCCCACCGTAAAGATACTTTCGCAGATCGTTGCTTACCCAAACGATCATCTATAAAATTCATAGAAAGCTATTATAAAAAAATGCGTCCAAAAAACTGTTGAACCACAGTTTGAACCTTTGCAACTGCTATTTTCGATTAATTTATTTCGACTGTTTGAAACGTTATTAATTTGAAGTATGTAATTTTTAATTTTTTTTAAAGAAAGAACAGATAAAAATCTGGAAATAAATTGCATTTACAATTTAGTCTCTTGCCACTACCACCATCATGGCGGGCGACTTTTCTTTTTCGCCGTTCCGTGGCATTGCAGTTCTTTCCCTCTGGTCTGCTACCCTCCAAGGGCGGATCCAGAGGGGGACGATAGGGGCGATCGCCCCCCCCCCCCAAGAGTAATAAAATAGAAAAATATTATGACACTGTATACTATTCGGTATAAATAAATAATGTGAATTTAATTATTTAGGTTATAGTATCAGACAGAGATATTAAAATATAAATTACAAGCGAATTTTAAACCTTGTAAAAGAAGGTTCAAAAATGTACTTAGGTAGTTTAACATATTTCGCCCCCTCCAAGAAAGGCTCCTGAATCCGCCACTGCTACCCTCGCTTCTGGCCAGTCTTATTTTTCCACCCGTTCACCCGCTACTATTACCCCCTCCTACCGCCGGCCGTGGCCTTCCCACTCCACCGGTCTATCTTTTCCGCGCCAGTAGAAATAGAGAGAAAGATTTTTATTCTGGTAAATGGAAAAAGCAGGCTGGAGAGGGAGGTTTTGCCAGCCAACCGTCGCTGGGAGCGAAATTTTTTGCGACACCCCCTTGCCGTCGACAACCGGCGAGTTATTGTAAGAAAAGACGCAGTAGACATTCGTCGATATTTATCCTGGAGAAGATTATATAATATTCGATTTGAGCTTTGTAAAATGAATTACAGGTCATTCAACGAATTCAATTAGAATTCTCGTAATTTCAATACTCGCATCAGATGGTTCATTTAAAACAAGTAATCTGGATACTGTTACCCCCACTATTGGCAGATTGCATACGCTTGATATAACAGGTTCTATGTATTGTAAATTATATTGCAACAAAATGCAAGCAGACGTGAAAAAATAATAGTAACATCTGACCCGTGGAGTAGCAATGTAATTCCTTGGATACGTGTCCGTATGCAAATGACTCGAGCCTGAGAAGTAATTCTGAAAGGGTTCGAGCAGACGGTGGACAGTTTTTTTTTTGGTCGGAGCCTCCTGCTCCCGACCGTAGGAAAATGACAAAAAATTGTGCAAGGTATGTACGTGTAGTCCCTTGACGATGAAACACGTGAGAGTTTTGAGCGTGAGACTTTTGTCAAGGTGTATCGTTGTTCACAACCGATTGTTAATTTTCCATCTATTCGGCACTGTGCGAATAGGAAATTAATAAATATAATAAATAGTAAATACCAAGCACGCGCATAGACAATTTTTCACGAACCAGAAACTCTCCAGCTACTCTTCATCCCCAACAATTGTGTATGCGTGTGTTCCTTCAGAAGTTTATCAATAAACTTTATTGGTCGTTTATAAACACTTTCCTTGGCCAAGAGAATGCGTCATTATAAAAATTAAAGGAAATCGTACGAACACAATAGAATAAAAGCGAGACGCAAATGTTTTTGTTTGTATGCATAATTATTATTATTCGATATGTTATAAAAGCGAACAAATAATTACGTACTACAGTTTGAAGTGAAAAGACGAGTTAAATATTGGTGATATTCGTCAAATACTTATATCGCGTTCCTTATACTATACACAATTGTTACATTGTCCTCGACAGAGAATGTTCGCCGCGTCGCACTATTACATACAGATTGGATGTACAGCTACGTAATGCATCGTTGATCATTCATTGCATTAATCGTCGAACTGGTAAACTCACATTGTCACAAATACGCAAATTGAAGCATGTACGTCACAAGTACTGGATTTAAAATAAATTATTAAATTTGTAAATAAATCAGTAATTTACGTTACTACCGATTTACTGCCATCTAGGAACTTACAAACCCTCCATCAAAATTACTATCATATATATCTAGTCTTGCGAAACGTTGAATTACTGTATACATACATTTCTATATAAAATAGTAAGCGATATAAGAAATGGAATTATAATAGTATAAAAAAAACTGTAGAAAAGCTCTTGTTTTGTGAGAAGCACGCGAATAAAGTAGAGGTAATACAGAATTAAACACAACCGTATTCGTACCAAACAGGGCTGCCTGCTTTTGGATCTTTATCCATGGGAGTCTCGATAATTGTTTCTTCTTGTCCTACGTCCTTCATTCCACTATTGTTCAGGTTCTTCGATTCGTTTATAACTGCAGACACTTTATTGTATATAAGAACTGGGCGGGGTTCTACTTGCACTTCTGCTCTCGGAGTCGGTTCAATCGAAACTGAACGTCTGTCATCTCCCTGTTCCTGCAACAGTTTACTTTTCTACCTGTTTGCTTAAAAACAAATAGGTTAACCCCTCAACGGCCGGTCCCTGAAACGAAAAACTGATAGTGAGGCCCGGGCCCTCGGAACGAAAACCTCCACTGTTTCCCCGGGCGGTATAGGAAATGCGGCTTTAAGGTCCGTACGAGATACGGAGGCGGTCGTTGAGGGGTTAAAGATTGCCTTCTCGCAGAATAGGAAATATTTCATACTGGTAAGGTAGTTGATGGCGGTGGCGAGTCGTCAGTGTAATATACCGTTCTTCTAGTTCCTGGATGGCCAAGGGACAGGGAATCAGATCCAAGGCCTCTACTAGCTGATCCTTAAGGTTAAACAGATTATAATACAGCTATTTAAATGTATTCTCTTATTTATAATTTTCAAAATAGTACACGCATACCTGTTAAACGGTGATCTTCTGTGCTAGCGTCTGAATCATTTCCTCCAGATTCTGATTCATAAGTTTTCCCCTCCGAATGTTTAGAATCCTCTGCCCAGGATCTTCGATTCTAATTCACGCGATGGGAACATTAGGTTTACGTATTTATTAGGGTGGCTCTTATTTTCGACATATGAATTTTCTTCGCGGCACCCTCCAGAATAGTTCCAAATAGTTAAAAAAAAATCCGTAAAGTTTGAGCTCGATCGGATAACGGGGAAGGGTGCCCCTCGGCCCTTAAACATTTAAATCATTATTTAACAGCTCCCGAAGTCGATTTTATATAATATCCTCCAAGTTATTGATTAAATAAAAAAATATGTCAAACAAAAGTTGTAGATCCGTATAAGGAGCATCTTTTATGTTGTATTACTTTTTCTCGTGCGACAAACGGTTTTCGAAAAAAGTCCGAAAAACTAAAAACAAAAAAACTTTTTTCCCTCAAATTTTCAAAGTTTAAAGGCTTCTAGAATACTTTTTATTTATGAAACGATACAAAAAAAAGGAATTTTTTATTTTCGAGAACTATTTTTTAAACATTTTAAGGGGGGATTCAGTTCTCAAAATTATTTGGAACTATTGTGGAGGGTGCCCCGAAGAAAATCTTGAAAAAAAATTTTACCAAGAGTAAATAAGAGCCACCCTAGTATTTATACACTAATTAATTTACTTACCTTATTGAGAAGTTCAGAACCAGCTTTCCTGACTCTTCTCACTAAATTCGCTCCAAACCCTTTCCTTTAAATAATAAATAAAAACCATATTAGGCACTGGCAAAGATTATTATAAGCGTTTCGTACGTACTTACTTTTTTGGCGTGCAACTTTCTAATTTTCTGTAATGCTCCATGATCTTGTCTTCTAATTTCTCCTTCTGTCTATACAGATGATTCATTTTATCGCTGCAACAGAGAAATAATTGCAACTGGCATACAGGCGCGAGTATGTAAGATTTTATCTAAATTTTTACTTTTAGTATACTAACGTGTACATCTTTTCTTCCATATGGTACTGTTCCTTGTCTTCGAGAGAGCGAGTCAAAAGTTCATGATACTGGGTGAACAATAAGCTAATGTGATCCATTAACGAACGTCGGTCGTTGTCTAATCCGGAATTCACGTGCAGCAACATCTGAAAGGAGAATTTCGATTGAAAAGAAAGTATGAAATTTGTATTAAACACACTGATAAGTAGTTAAATACAAATTAATTCGTACTTCGCAACGTTGGTTTAATTTATTGATTTGAAGTTCCAAGTTGGAGCACCTTTCGTCTCTACTGCTAAGTTCGCCTTGCATTTCGGTCAGTTTAAGACTCAGTCGATTCGTCTCGACTTTGTTCTTCCTGTAATCTTCTTGCAGATTTCTGTACTCCATTTTCAATTTTTCTGTAGCAGTATATAAGTTTCTAAAGTCATCCTAGAATTTATTCACATGTATTACTTATTGTGTGTGTAACAGTTTTATGATATAATTATTCCATACAGACACGTGCGAATTACAGTTAATCTTTAGACATTTCTGTACTACCTTCAGTTTCGAATGTTCTCCCCTCAGATTGTTTAAACTTTTTGCATTAGTCACCAGCGATTCCTTTTCAGTCTGCAACGTTTTATTTTTCCCTTTCAGCCCTTCGTAAGACTCTCGCAACGTTCTAATCTCATTTTTAACGTCGCGCAGGTTCGATTTAAGAGCATCATGTTCGTGGAACAAATTTTCATATTCGTTGTTCAATTGTTCGTGCAAAGATTGCAAAGTGTCTTGATCGTGAAGAAGTTGCGCGTGCGCTTGTTGCTGCGCACCACGTTCTTTCAGCAGCTAAGATAAAATTTGTAAGCAAGTAATCTTTAATTTATATATTTAAGAATCAGTAAACGCTGATATAAAATGTTTTAACATCTCGCAGATCAACATACCAAGTGCGCATTAAATCTGCGACTACTCTGTATTAAATGTTTACAGTAATAAATGAATTATAGAAACAAATGGATGCGAATTAGGCTTAATTGTGAACATTTTTTTCCTCGCGCTGAATAAATTTAAAAAAATTCGCAGGCTAAACAGAATTCTTTTCACATACCTCTTCCTTCTCAGCGACGAGTTGTGAGTTGGCAAGTTGCAAGGCAGTATGTTGGGCTGTCAAGGAATTATTTTGAGATTGCAATGTTGTTATCTGTACTTGAAGCTTTGCATGCTCTGACAAAAGATTTTCTGATGCTGTTTGCGCCGTTAATAATTTCACGTTTAATTGTTCCTGTTCCTTCTGAAACCGAATACGATTCACATACAAAATTTACACAATTTAGGAGAAACACTTCTTAATGTATTAACTTTTTTTTTTAAATTTGCAATATAAATTATGAAAATACCTTAAGCGACTCCACCGTTGCCTCTAACGTACTATGAATATTACTAGTTTCACTGTTCTCAGAATTTACAGATTCAGGTACCAATTTTTCGCAGCAACACGGATTATTCGATTTCCTTACGTGATCTACGACTTCTGGGATTTGTGCAATCCTGCAATTTATAAACATTCACGCTTTTAATCCATGCTAAGGCTCAATTTTTCCGATGAATTGAAAATACAAATTTGCAGTTTCATTACTTTTTCAGTACATCGTCCAGTGGAAGTGACAACAGCATATTATCGCTGAATCCAAGTTTCTCCAGGACAGTGTACAATTGCTGCGTATTCATTTTTTCTGCTACCAAATTAGACTGCAAGATCTCTAACGTTTCCCTGTCGATGGCCGCTCGCGAATCCAATTCCTTACTAGACCTTTCAATTTCCTGCAATCTGACAGAATAAATCATTTTGCAACAAAAATTCTTATAAGAGAGAAACGTGGAGATTTCTAGCGGAATGGTACATACCTTAAAATTTGCGTAAGAGACTCGTGAAGTTCCTGCTCAAGTTGTGTTACCTTCCTCTCTAAAACTTCAATGGTGTTCGTTGCTTTATCCAATGCAACATCTTTCTCCTGAAATCCAACGGATTAGACTAATATTCGTGGCTATAGAACGATCGATGACGGTGGTAAAATAATTCTTTGATAATTCGTACTTCTATCGTTTCTCGGTGTCGATGAATATCACGCTGTGCTACATCCTTCTCTTTTTCTACTACCACTAGTTTAGATTCAAGATCAAGACACTTGGAACTAATCTCTTTTCTATTATTCTCGACAATTTTTAACTCTTCGACCTTTTGATTTGCAAGCTCCAAGGAACGGTCTAAATCGTCTGCCCGTCTTTGCACGCTTTCCAACAAGGACTGAACTCGTTGCTTCTCTTTTACTGCTGTGTCGCAATTTTTCTCCAATTCTATCATTTTCGTATGCTGAGACTAAACAACAGAATAACAACGAAGGGAATTAATTGTGCGCGCGAACAATGCAAATATTTACGACGTACCTGAAATTCGTGTTGCTGCTTCTCAGACGATGTTCTCTGGTTTTTCAGCGAATTTTGCAACTTCTTGTTCTCTTCCAATGCCTGCTTCCATACCAATTCTAAATCTGAATTTTGTTGCGTCAGCCTTTCAGTATTATCATTCAACGATTCAATTTTCAATGACAATTTCTTCTTCTCCTTTTCCAATTCTAATACGCGAGACGAATTCTCATGGAATGAATTTTCTTTTAAAGAATCTATTAGGGTAAGTAATCGACGGTTTTCTAATTCTAATTTCAGCGCTCGCGTTTGAGCATTATTCGTCAATTGTTCAGACAATCTGTTATCAGTGTGTGCTAAATGAAATTCAAACAGGTATTAAACTTATGAAGCGACAAGTGGAAATTATCCTACTGTACATATATAAAAAATAATAAATCTTTACCTGGTTCGTCGGAATCGCTTATAGCGTCGGCTAATGCAGCTTCGTTCGCAGCAGCTTTTGTCAACTTATGCAGCTGAGTGTTTTCTTCGACAAGTTCTTGGTACTTCTCTTTATCCGCAGCACGCTCCTGAAAAATTGAATATCCACTGAAAGGTTAAATTTCAACGTAAATGAAACTTGCGCTCGCACGTTTCGCATACCAATGCCATGTCGTTTAATAACTGTTTATATTTAATAATTTCAGACTCAAGCTCCAACACTTTGTCCGCCCTTCTCCTCGATGAATTCAACTGGTCTTCGAGCATTTCTCTAGTCTCCATTAAGACTCTGAAACAAACGCATCGTATACAAGGAATGTAATTTTCAATGTTTCGAAAGCAGGGTACATTAATCGTACGAAATACCGGTTATCTTCGCGTAGCTCCTCTATGCGAGTCTTATAAAACTCAATGTCCGTAAGTTTCTCCCTGTATCGTACTACTTCCAATTCTAATCGATCAGCGCGATCTGCTCTTTCAATTACTGCGTCTAATTCGTCCCTGTAGGATTTTGCTGTGCGTGCTTCGTGCATCAAATCTTGATTCTTAAACAATTGGAATGCAGAGAATTTAAATGCTTGTAATCCCTATTCACTTTGAAGTTCAATTATACGAAATATAACGTTCTACCTCCTGCTTCAGCTTAGCCATCAACATCTTATGGTATTCAAGTTCTTCCTTGCATTCTAGCAAGGCTTCGGTTTTCTCTTCCCTGTAAGCAATTTGCGAAATTAAAAGAAACGAAAACACAACGTAACGGAAGAATCATTGTACCATCAACAAATAATTGTAAATACAATTCTTGTCGTTGCTTTCTGACTCTGGATTTCCAATCAGCCAACTCTACCGCGTAATGATGGTTGTCTTCGCGTTCCGATTTAATAACAGGATTGGATGGCTGAACTTTGTTCATTTCTTCAGTTTCTACACTGATGGACGAATCGTTTCGCTCGACACTTTCATTTACGCCCGTGTCTCTCCATCTCTATTGTCCCAATAATATCTTGTGTTTGTCTCATTAAGATTTCATGTAACAATAGTATTGATTTTGGGAACCATACCTGACGATACAGCTCTAATTCCTGGGTCAACTTTTTTATTTGTATAAACAGGCTACCCATATTTACATTTTCCATTGCATCTTGGGTAATAACTATGTCCTGATGGTCTGTGACCTAATAAAATAATATTAAATCTGCAGAACTAAATTATGGTAAGAAGATTACATAGAAAGTATAGCATTGTAGCATTACAGAAACATACTTGCTTAATACACTCCACTATTGCAAGCTGTGTATCAACGTTTAATGTTTTGATCTTTGTAATAAACTTCTCCTTGTTAGGACACTGTACAGCACAGCCAAGAAGCAAGAGTAATAGTAACTTCATTTCCGCGACATTAAGCTTCGGCTCTTTGCCCAGATTTGTTGTATCTGGTAACCTTAATACTAAATGACCTAATTCTTCTTCGTAAAACTGTTTCATATTATCTACTACAGCTTTTAAGTTCTTGGCTCTGATTAACGAACTTCCTTCCGGGGATAGTACTTCATCCTGTAATGGTTCTGGATCTCTGTAAATACACAGTTAAATAAAGCTGCTCTGAAGAGAAGCAGTTCATAGAAACTTAAGGGGAGGTTCCGGTCTAAAAATCGATTTTTTTTTATTTCATTTTTCGAATATTCAACCTTTTAGGAATACGTGTTTAAAAGGATTTGTTGAAATTCGTAAAATTCTCGAAGTTATAGGCATTTGAGTAGCGGCAAATGCATGGGCAACAACCGGCCACTCGGCACTCACCTAAAACTTTAAACGCGTTTTTCTCGAAACAGTGTTCTCAAAACGGTGAGACCTGTATCTCCAAAAGTTATTATCCGATTCGACTGAAACTTTTTTTATTTTGAAGAATATACTTCTGGCTAGGGGGAATATCAGAAAAATATACAAAAATTTTAAAATTTATGATTTTCAAAGGCGTTGAAAGGATGAATACTATAGGGAAAAATTGATTTCAAACTTCAAGTGCCGTTATTTTCTAAAAAAATGTTATTTTGTAATTTATTCTGGTTTCCTCCCTAGTCAGAAGTATATTCTTCAAAATAATAAAAGTTTCAGTCGAATCAGATAATAACTTTTGTAGATACAGGTCCCACCGATGTGAATCAATTTTTTTGATGCCTTGACTTTAACCACTCCCCAGTGCCGTCTGCAATGATTAATTATAAAACAAAAAATATATTTCTATAATTTAAGACATCCTTAATACACTGCCAAAAGTCCCATTAAATTATATATAGTAGTTTTCCGTTAATTAATTCCTAAAGATTACCTATTTTTGGGGCTCTAGACCGGAAGGTCCCCTTAAATGTGTCGGGATACTTACATTTGCAAAAATACATTATGCAATAACATGCCATCCACCAAATCATTGTAACTGGTTAATAAATTGGGATCCTCCAGGCAACTGGCGAACTATCGTAGAAGAAAATTTTAAATGCACATTTAATTACTAAACAAAAGTTATTAAGGTGTCCAGCGGAATTATCCCCATCTGAAGAAACGGTTTAAAATATATAAAACTTACCCAAGTTACCAGTGGTCCAGATAACAGATCATCGATTTCAGAAGATGCCATTTTTGTGCTTTCTTTTATGCATTAATTATTTGAACACTGTTCAAAGAATATCCATCATTATTTCTTTTTGCAAAGAAATTATCAATAGTGAAGCAAGTATTTTGTAACTTTTTTCTTAAACTTTAGTTTATGCTGAAGTCTAATCTGGCTGTTTCCAGAATATGGGAATAATGCTGGATGTGTAACCATAAGTACTTATGTATGTTTAGGCCATAAATTAAATACATTTCAATTTATAACTCTGAACTCTTACTCGTTACTCGCGGTTCTATAAACTTTGAAATTGACGCACAAAACCGGAATTTCATTCTATTCCTTTCATTTATATTTTATCTGGCATAAAATTTAATAGTATAAATTTTTTAGGTAGGAAGGTGAATTGAATACTGAAATTGCATCTCAATGATATAGATATGTACTATGTGTCTAGATTATTTTAATCTTGTAGAAATAAATAAAGCGTTTAGCTGAACTGCTAATTGAAAATTAATCACATATATGACCAATCATGCATCCAATGATCTACATTAATGAAATCAAATATTTCAGAACTTTACATGAATCAAATAACTTAATCCAATCTAATAAATTGATCCATTGTCAATTTATTATAGTGATAATTGATTTAATGTTTGAATAATTTCACCGTGCATACTATTTCATCTATTTAGTTTTTGACATTTATTCGACAGAGATATACCAAATACATTTTACTATATATATATATATTTATGTATATATACGATGACAAAAGGGAACATAACCGTACAATTTTGAACCCACATTCGATGGTAAAATCTACAATTTAAACGTCACAAAATAAATATTTGATGCATTGTTATTAGTATACGCATTAAAATACTTGAAACATTATGCAATTTCTAACAACACTTTCCCAGCGAGAAAATGAAGATAATCGAATGTAGATGTTCAAACGTATATAAACAAAATCGACAGCAATCGACATCTAGCGAAACTCGGGATTGCTCGGAATGTGTAAAATGCATGAATGATAAAGCGAAAATGGGTAGTTTATGCAAGCTACTGTGAATAAAAGTATCTAGTTTCCTCAGCGCCATCTAATGCCTCGTTAGAAGAATTACAATCTACAATTATAGTTCAATTTTATTTCGATGATTAAATTTAAGAGTTACATACATAGAGTTGATGTAAAGAGCTAAAAAGCTTCGCTTATCCATTGATGGTACTCTCATGAAACTTTACTAGACAATTGTTGCGTGTCCATTGGATAGTTCTAATTAAAACAAGGTTGTCGGCCGTGGAATGTTAAAAGCACTCTGGGATGCACAAGAGTTTGGAGTTTAATGTTAAAATACCTTTAAGAAAACTTTGTACTCAACATTGAATAAACTGTTTTTTGGACATCCTTAATAAAGGATGGATTGGAATCCTTCCGATCAGGAAGGACTGATATTGATCGAAAAAAGAAGTCATCGATTTTGTATATTAATAAAAAAGAACACACCCATCTTTCCCCAGTACCCGCCACGTGATGCTTAACTTCGACGATTTAACGAGAACCGGTGCCTCTATTACGGCTACGGCCGCTGGTGTATCGCAGTTTTGTATTTGTATTTGTATTTTTGTTTTACCCGCCTTTTTGAGTATTGTCAAATTCGCTTTATAAACCAAATATATACTTAAATGTAATAATATACTCTAATGATGTGTCGTGCTACTATGCATCAATATCAACAACGCATATTTTGTTTATAAAAAGTGAATCTGACAATACTCAAAAAGGCGGGTACTCAATAATCTTCTCTCTCCGGAGGACTCAATATGGCGGACGCGCATCCTCACCTTTAGTGCTCCAGTTTGGCGTGGGTCAACGCGGGAACATTTGAATTTAGAAGGAATTTATTACCTTTTAAGTGAGTACCGTAAGTACTTACATTGGGAGAAGCAGGTGCTGCTGATATGCACCTGGTGGTATACTTATAAAGTGTTGTTCCGAAAATTTTCAAATTAAAGTCTAGGAACCTGGAGCGCGGGTTGGCTTACATGAATGTGTGTAAGGTACTTAATGTAGGTATGGGTGTCAGTAGAAAAGGCTGGTAAAGACTGGAAAAAGACACGTTGGCTGCTGTACGAAGCGACCGTGCTTCACACTTTTTGAAATGATTAAGTACATTGCTATATAGTTTTTCAATAACTTTGCAATACGTTTGAACGAATTATTTTCCGAAGTACTTTTTTTTTTACTTCACGACTTCTATGCATTTTTATTTAAGGTAATTGGCACTTTAATATGTTACTCTTCTGTCACTATAATACTTCACAAGCTACTTTTACTATTAATTTTATAAAAATCATCTGAACATTAAAATGAGAGTAACCTGTTATCTCATTTCTCGAATTAGTCGATACATTTGTTTTCATTTCTGTCACGTACTTACAGATTTATGTATTTCATTTGGTCGCTCTTATTATTTGAACCATTATTTGTATAGTCATTTGTTCGAAGGTCGTTCACCGCAGTTATACTCGTGTACTAAATCGTTTTATCCTTTTCAGGTACAATTATTTCGAACAAAATGAGAATTGTCCAGCTAAGGAGGAATCGCCTGTTTAGTATCATTATATATGGAATAATTGTTCTTTTTACGTTATACGTTCTCGTCAATTTCTTTTCTGAGAAACCAATTAATAGCTTAAAAGAGTATTGGGCAGAGGGCTTGAAAAGTAAACAGGTAAATGTAAGGTCAGAATTTTCATTTTAGTAAGTGGACTCGACTGTGGAAATATCATTCACTTTATACCGATATTTAAAGCAAGTAACGTCGCATAAAAGCAAGGAGGAAATTTTTGGATTCTGGGTTTACTTTATGCTTAAAAGAAGATAAGAGATAATAAATTTACGTTGACATTATCTTGTAGGTTCCAGTTCTAGTAAAGGATCTTGGAAACTTTGAACCGCAACATGTACCAGTTAGGACTGGACCTGGCGAAGGCGGAAAACCTCATATTCTACGAGATGATCAGCAAAATGATATTCAGCAGTCCGAGTCCGAGTACGGCATGAATATGGTGTGCTCTGATGAAATATCATTGGACAGATCAGTCCCTGACACAAGGATGCCTGAGTATGTTTCTATTATCATTGCCCTTCCTTTCCTCTGTAGTGGAGAAATTGGGACGTGTAATAATATAACATAATACGAAACTTGCACGTTCGATTAACAGATGTAAACATTGGAATTATCCAGAGGCGCTGCCACGCACCAGTGTGATCATTGTGTTTCACAACGAAGGCTGGTCAGTACTAATGAGGACTGTTCACAGTGTAATAAATCGTACACCACCTCAATTCTTAGAGGAAGTTCTGCTCGTAGATGACTTTTCTGATAAAGGTACAGAAGCCTCACCGTACAGTACTAAAGAAAAGAAGTATTGATTATCCAAAAATCACTAATACACGTTTGTACAGATAACTTAAAAGGTGATTTGGAAACGTACATAGAACAGTGGGAAGGCAAAGTTAAATTAATAAGGAACTACGAAAGGCAAGGTTTAATAAGAACAAGATCGCGCGGTGCACGCGAGGCAAAGGGCGAAGTTATAGTGTTTTTGGATGCTCATTGCGAAGTTAATGTTAACTGGTTAACACCCCTTTTGGCTCCAATAGCTGCAGACAAGTAATTTCATTTATATTACATAGTTACTGTACCGAACGAAAGTGAATTGCAAGATGCATAGATCTTCCTTTTCAATCCTGAAACTTCAATGAAACATGCGGCTTCTCTTATTAAGTCTTACATATTTTTAGAACTGTGATGACAGTTCCTGTAATAGATGGTATTGATCACAAAAGTTTCGAGTTTCGACCTGTGTACCAAGAAGGGCATCTGTACCGAGGCATTTTTGAATGGGGAATGTTGTACAAGGAGAACGAACTTCCTGCGCGAGAACAGAAGATGCGACCTCATAACAGCATGCCATACAGGTACATTGTATTTAAAAAAAAGGCACCTTTAGCGGAACAATAGAAAATTGCTCGAGACGTATAAGTATTAGAGAAACTTGAATTTAGGTCTCCCACTCATGCTGGTGGGTTGTTCGCAATAAATCGCGAATACTTTCTGTCACTGGGTGGATACGACGAGGGCTTACTTGTGTGGGGTGGGGAGAACTTTGAATTGTCATTCAAGATATGGCAATGCGGAGGAAGTATTCTCTGGGTACCATGCTCTCACGTTGGCCATGTATATAGAGGGTTTATGCCCTATACATTTGGTAAATTGGCTCAGAAGAAGAAAGGGCCACTGATAACAATAGTAAGTAAAACAGGCATTATAGTCTGATTTTCGAGAGTCGAGAGCTGAGGCGGGTCCCTCGGACGGAGCGTGGTTAAAGGAGGAACCAATGGTGGCAACGCCGCACGCAATCCGTCCGAGGGACCCGCCTCAGGTCTCGACTCTCGAAAATCAGACTATAGGATCTTGCGTCAGTGTTATTTACTGCACTCCAAGTCAGTTAAACCACTAAAATACTGTACTTAACACATGTATATGTAATTAAGAAAGTGATCAACTGCGTTGCAGAACTACAAGAGAGTTATTGAGACTTGGTTCGACGACAAATATAAGGAATTCTTCTACACAAGGGAACCACTCGCCCGGTTACTCGACCATGGTGATATATCCGAGCAATTGGCTTTTAAGAAACGAAAAAGATGTAAAAGTTTTCAGTGGTACATGGACAATGTGGCTTATGATGTTTTTGATAAATTTCCCGAGTTGCCACCCAATATCCATTGGGGAGAGGTATATAATAGTACTACTGTTTATAATATTACAGAACGTTACAGATTAATAGTATTTCGCTTCCGTTTTCTATCATTTCAGTTCATTGAAAACATTTTCTGTGTTATAGTTATTTTAGTACACTAAGGAAGCCTCTTTCTTTCTGCTTTATTTAAATTTCAGTTACGAAATGTAGCACTGGGAACGTGTTTAGATACAATGGGCCATTCGCCTCCTAGTCTAATGGCTGCATCTCACTGCCATGGGTTTGGTAACAATCAGGTATGTAATTAATTTTCAATATGTACACCTGTGAATAGTAACTCACGCATATAGCAATGGTTTCTCAGTTGGTTAGGTTAAACACGAAAGGTCAATTAGGAATAGGAGAAAGATGCGTGTCAGCTGATGGACAAGGAGTGAAATTTGTATTCTGTCGGTTAGGAACCGTAGATGGTCCATGGCAGTATGACGAGGTAAGTTGAATACAGTCGCGTCGGAAAGTAAATTGACACTATTTAAAATCGCATAATTTTTTTAAAATTGGTCCAAACGATTTGAGTTTTTTTAGAAGCTAGCGCAATTAGTTTTCTAGGTGACGTATTTCGTCGTTCTGAAAAGAAATCGCAACTGGTCGGAATAGCGATGAAAATAGTGAAGATCGTTTTTTTTTTTTCAATTTTTTTTGTTGAGTCTGTAATGTAAATTAAAAAAAAACCGTTTGCAGATTGAAGTACGTTGTATACATGCTGAAATTTTCATCTAAATCGGTTAACGTTGCTCTGAGCTATAAACGCTTAAAGATGGCACAATGAGGGCGAAAATCGCTGATTTCGAGAATTTCGCGATTACTTCAATCTACAAACGGGTTTTTTGAATTTTCATTACAGGCGCAGAAAAAAATTTGAAAAAACGACCTTCACTATTATCATCGCTATTCCGACCAGTTGCAATTTTTTTCAAAACGACGAAACACGTCACCTATATAGAAAACTAATTCCGCTAGCTTCTAAAAAAAAATTACTTTCCGATGCGACTGTACATATACATATACACTATGGTGCAACCTAAGAATTCTGTTTGAAAAACATTTAAATTTTATCGATTTTACAGAAAACAAAAACACTTCTGCACAGAGTGCACAAAAAGTGCATGGCACTACATCCACAGACTCAACAACTGTCTCTAATGCCGTGCGATGTGAACAATGCGTATCAACAGTGGTCTTTCCATCAAATTCATCCGCGATGGTGAAGGAACGTAAGTATCGGAGCTGTTTGCATATGTAGCGCTTTAAACCAAATCAAGTACTTCCCAGTAAAATTTCATCTACACGATAAAACTGTAGTTAAGATGCTTGTTTTTATAGCTCTTTCCCTACGTAAAAAACCGAGGATTTGAATGAAGTCATCAAATTTCGTTTGTGACTTTTAAACCGTATCAATTACAATCTATTCAATCATAGAAAGCCGGTGCTGTACAATTCTAAGAATGCTCAGACAAGACTCGCTACGGGGCTTGAGATTTTCACACTGAGATTGTTAGAGCTATATGTGTGTTTATATACGAAGCGTTTTAAATACAGATTATAATGTCAACATCTTGCGATTTTTATGGAAATTGACGACTATTTTACTAAATAAAAACGTAATCCATACTTTGGAATCTTTTTTACATGTTCTCCAGTGATGTGAAATAAACATTCCGCATTGTAACTCGCCGTGCCATCGCGGTAAATGCAATTTTGCTCTTCTTTAATTGGTTGTTGAGAGACAGAATACAGTTCTTAAGGTTTGAACAGACACATCGAGTAATTTAGGCGGAGTAGCCAGTAATTTAGTAATTTACCATTGTTTTACTAAACTACTTCGCTAAATTTTAGTGTTCACACACGAAAAATTACTAAATTACTCGACGTGTTTGAATCAGCCTTTACAACTGTTTGCTGCCACGAGTAGTACATGGTACATGGCCTTATATTCAAAGTAAAAAAATGGAGAAGACTGTTATTCCATAAGACAATTAATTTCTATATACAGATTTAAGGGGGTGGAGGACTATTGGATACGCAAAATCGTTAGTTTCTTTGACGCTAAATTACTTTGATAGCAAACAATCGTTATAGTCGTGAATTCTACAGCTCCATTTAAAAGTTTAAGTGAAAATATTCATTCGTTCAAGAGATATGATGTACACCGTTTCTGGAAATGGTGTTTCGAGAAAACCGGCTTCAAAGTTGGGGGTGTTACTTTTATCGCGCGGTTGCTCGGCGGTACACTGTGTTACGTTCGCTGGTGTAACTTCGACAATTATTTGAATTTTTTCATGAACATTTGTTTAAAATGTTCGTAAATGATAAGACTTTCAGAAGCAGTAAAATAAAAAATATCGATTTTTTCAAGCTGAAATAGTCCACTACTCCCTTAAATCATTTTGGAGTCATTTTACATTATCGATATAACGTAAGAATGTATGCTTCCATTTTTTACTGATTTTTATTGAAAGAGCATGTTGCTGCCGATGTAGTTTTGTAATCCTCTTTAATGGTTTAAGTTCAAAACATAGTTTCAGGCAAGAAATTACTTAATAACAAATGTTTTTCAATGACAATGTATTAATAAAATGAAGCAAATATAATAGTTTGTTATAATTTGCTGCTTTCCAATTGTCTTGATTACCTATATTTCTAATCAAGTACATAAATATATTAGATGATATAAGATATCGGAATTATCTCATCTTGCTTCACGATTGGTACTTGGAAATTGAGAAGATTCATCTTTATCCTCTTAATACTCTTTATTATAGAAAAATTATTTTATTAACACTACAGCATACTGATTCTGCATCCCTAAATTTCATGATAGGTTCTTCGCAATGTAAACGTAACGTTGATGTTTAATAATTTAATATTTCTTTAAATATATCACATTTTTATAAATTGTACAACGATCTTTCGATCTCTGTATTTTGGTAGTCTTATTCGTCGTACTATTAATTCCAAGGAATCCATCGGTTACCCTCGAATTCCATACCAACAACTCGGCTTGACTTGTATCTTTACATTATATTTCAATTAAATAAATACTTAATCGAGGAATTTAAGCGATAGAGACAACGGAGTAACCCGCGTTTCTAAAGTAGTTGGCCGAACTGATTTCTAAAACAATGCTTAATGTTTGTATTTGGACTTGATAGAAGGAGGAAAGAGCAAAGGAGATTCACCTTATTCCGGTCTCGTATATTAAACACGCCGTAAACAATAGGATTCATGCAAGAGTTTGTACATGCGAATAAAAAGAGGCCTTTTTGAATTCGTTGATCAACTTTATATGCTGATTGACGATCGATCCAGTACCTGTAACATTCACGCTCACTTTGTGCAAATGTGTATATGTCCAGATAGAGTAGCGAGTTGTTCAAGTAAATTTTCTTTAGCAAAAATAAAAAGCTGTACCAAGCGGCAACATTTACCAAAGACTCATGATGTAATACGGTGTCCAGCAAATGAAGAATACAGCAACAATGATCACCGTCATTTTTAGAGTTCGTATTCTTGCTCGTGTAAGAAAACCCATAGAAGAACGACGAATCTTCTCTGAAATCAATTTAAGCATTTGCAACTTGTCGTTTCCAATGCAAACGAAAAATAAACTTGAACATACCATGCTCGCTCTTTTTCGATCTTCTACATATCTCCAGCAAAATGCTCGTGTAAGTGTATATTATCAGGATAAGGGGAAACCAATACATCATCATCATTCCGAAAAGAGAATACGTTATTTCATGAGTGTATGTTGGAAAAGTGTTAAATGTGACGCATTGCGAATACCAAGTGATATTTGGGTGGGCTTCTACGTGAAATACTATCATCTAAAAAATAACATATAATACATGTAAGCATGAACAATTGATCTGTGCTTCAAACTCAGTCGTAGGCAGTTGTACATGAAATGGGCCACATAAAGCATTAAAGACTATTTCATTCAGAAGTGTATCGTAGTATACACTGTATTTATTAAAATACTCTTGTAACGAAGGTAATACTATAATAGATAAAAAAGATAATACGATATTCTCTATAAAGAGAGAAATAGCTATCGCCACTTTAGTCAACAGCCCGACTATTCGTCAACTACTCGTATTTTACAATACCTGAGGCATCGCACATACGATAGATCCTATCCACGCGAAGCATAGCATTATTTTTCCTCTCTTATCAACGTCCCATAGTTGGAGGGGTCGTAGTACTGCATAATATCTGAAGCGAAGAAATATCAAACTTGCTAGGTAACATCCAAAGAGTTTACGTCAACTTTGCAGAGCATATTAAACTGATTTTCTGGTATGTTACGTAAAGAATAACGAATGAATTAAAAGGACGAATTTAAAGTCCGACTCAAACATCTCAGATTTTCCATGCAATTACTTAGCTTTAGATACAAATAACAATTATAACAATTCAATCAATGGGGCTTCGACACCATTTTTATGGGCATTCGCTACCCTAGATACATAGAACTTAACTTTGTACGCGTACAGTGAATGAGTAAAAGAAACTGAAGAGTAATGAAAGTGATCTCGTCACTCTTACAAAATTCTACTGACCTATCCATACTTATGCATACCAAGACGAAAGACGATAAGTACAGACCGAACACTCTGAAGAAAGCCATTATTCGACACATTGCATCTCCTGCTTTCCAGGACACTGTGATCGCCCAACCGATCTCAAGTGGCATCATTAAAAAAGTCACCTGGAAATCCTTTCTTTGCTTACAGGTATCCTTTGCCATGTACATTCATAACAATATATTCTACGTGACATAACGTTTATTGAATAATTATGAGAGTAAAATGTTTCGATATTCCTTTGTCTTTCCGCTGAAGGAGAAATAGCTTGACTAAATTGTAAAAATCGTTGTTACAATTGAATACTCACAAACAGATCGGCAATCGCAAGATGCATTAACATTACATGAATTCTCGATTTTAATACACGTTTACGACGCGTAATGAGCACTAACACCGTTGTATTTCCTATGGCAGATACTATCATTAATACGCTGTAAATCACTATACTGACAATATGACCCTCGTTGAAGCGCATATCGATTGGTAGCTCCACATTGTTTGAATCGTTGCTCCTTGAATTGGGCAGTTCGGTAGGAGTAAGAGTTTTTACGGTGCTTCCCATGATGTATCTTAAAGTTTCAGAAACTCTATTGGCAATCAAACTAATTACAAATAAAACTTCTATAAGATCTCGTACATTAATCGCATTATAAGTTATCCCTTGTCTTGTTTCCCGAGAAACCATTCAACGCATTATTAGTAGCGATGGGGTGGGACACGTCATAAATAGTATTAAAAACTTATGGAATATATTTGAATCCTCTATGAATAGTTTGAAAAACAACAGCAGTACTTATATCTTCCTTAAATTTAAAAGACGTATAAATCTACTGTCAGCCTAGCGTATCATCACGTTGTACTTTGATCACACTGTAAATGCAGTGAAAAATCACCCATTGTCTTTTCTTTCTCTTTCTTAAATTACCTTTTGCGAATTCTTTCAACCCGATTTACGACACATTTTGAGAAAAAAAAACAAACAGGAGGATCTGTTTTCCCCTTAAGGGCACAACGTCCATTCAGATTCTTAAAAACCAATATATTTCTAAACTACATTTTATTTAATCATTTCTTAGCTGATACCATACTGAACTGATTGTACTACTTTTTATTCCTCTCGCGAATAATCGTACAGCTTTTCGATTTTGTTCGGTTCATCAGCTATTTCATCACTTCCACGTGAGTATCGGAGTATCTCTATTATTTCTAAATTTATTCATACATACATATGTAATTCTTAAATCATTTCCCATTTTTCTCAAATATTCCAAGTGGAAATTTCTTTTCTAAGCTCTCCGAATTGCTTCTTTGCATTCGCATTTCCATCAACCTTTAACGGTGAGTAAAATTTCTACGAGTTGTTTATAAATTTTAGGCACTTTGATGCAGTAGATGCACTTACTAATGACCGTAAATAATGACATTCAAATATAGCACATTGCTTTCATAAAAGTTCTAATGGTCTTTCACAATTTAAAACGTCACTTGTTTGGCAGGCTGAAGCTCGTCTGCATAGGAAAACAATCAGTTACGCGTTATTACTCGCTGACCAAAGATTTAAGATGCGTACAATAAATTTCAACCACCTAATGGGAAATTCATTACCGAAAAGCATCAACAACACAGCAAAAACTACGAATTTCACGACCTAACTGAAATTTATAAACAGATATAGACGCTTGGTCCAGTAATCTCGGGTCAAGTGTTACATCAAACCTGATAACCACATCGATACGTTTCCATCATTATATTACTTTTGAATGTGATGACAATAACTTCCATTTAGAAAAATGGTATAAGTATCTTAGTTATAATTAATCTTTCATTTTAGTTGTCTCGAGAATCTTCATTTTTTGTTACGACAGAAAAACTTACGGCTTCTTCAAACTTAAGTTTTTATCCAACAAAAATTTCGCGAATATTCGAAACACAGTTATTTCGAAAGGTTGACCTTGGATAATTATATGTAATTTTAAAACGAGGCTTGTTAAAATCATTCGCTCGCTTGGAGTTAGTGTAATAAAATTTGACACAATTTAAAATTAAAGAACCAGCCTTTAATTTATAGATAATTTATATACTTTAAATATGACCGTAAGAATAATCAACAAGCACGATATAAGTCTATAAACTAAATTCAGATAATACAAATAGTTTATAAAAGAAAAAAAAACAATATATAAATTTTCATTATGCTACGCTATATCTATTTCCCTTTAAACAAATCCCAGATCGTACACCATTAGCTATCCTTTGATATCTCTCAAATTCTTATCGAATTCATTTGAACTAAACATAAAATGTATTATTTACTTAACATCCGAATAAAATTAGAAGAGGTGTAGTCAACCGTGCCGAACATTACTCGTCCCAATCGTCAGTGTCTGGCTGTGAATCGCACTCGCTGGTGGCTGAATTCTTGTCTGAAGTAGTTGCCTCGTTGGGTTTTGGAGGAGGAGGAATCAAGCTGGACATTCTCTCTAGAGCACTGTCACCTGATCCAGCAATTCCTTTTCTCCTAAGGACCAGTCTTGCATGCAAGTCTGCCATCAGATCTCCTCCAACAGACGCCGAAGACCAACGATTCCCTTTCTCATCTTGTAGCATTGTATGCCTCAACTTTGCTCTTCCGATGCCGCCTGCATTACGAATTTCTGCCATTAAATTCGAACGATCGTCTGCTTTTACTGGTATGTTTTTCTTTTCCATAACTTTTCTCTTCCCAGAATCTGTCTGCGAGCTTGAAACATTGAGCTCAGATGATGGTGGTGGTGGTGGTGGTGGTGGTGGTGGTGGTGGCGGTGGTGGTGGTGGTGGTGGTGGTGGCGGTGGTGGTGGCAGCGGCGGTGGTGGAGGTAGCATCGACGGTAACGGCCGACGATTATTCACTTCAGAATTCAGAGGAATTGAACTCGTCGCGTTGGACGGAACGAATGGTGCTGGAGGAGGTGGTGCAAATGTTGAATCTTGAGAGGGATGTTTTGAAGAGTCATTATCAGTAAAGCCAGGCAGATTTGGCATGTACCGGCCAAGTTTCGGATTTGAGTCTTTCTCATCTGTGCTGGCTGTTGGGGTTGGAAGATCTAGGCGAACGGTAGGCGTAGTCACTGCTGAAGATGGTGCAATAGGACTCTGAGAGTTAAAGTCTAGAACAAACTTTTCATCATCTACAATTCCAGGCAAATCGGGAAGCATTGCTGGCACATTTATCTGTGGCACCTGCAAAACAGAGTTTTACTCATCGATACCTTCCCTCGTCATACTTATATTCAATGCGAAATTACTTATGTATTCGCGATACATAGTAAAATGTTTCAACATTTTTAAATACTTTACCTCGCCTAAAGTTGGTGTATAGAGATAACTAGAAGATGAATCCATTTCCAGTGTTTGCCACGGCTGTACCATTGAATCTGGCGCATCTTCGATTTGCTGTTTATCATTCGTTCGGTGGCAAATTTCCTTCCTTGAGATCTTATAAGGATTATCCATGCTTTCGAATAAAAGAGCATTGATTGAAGACAAGTGAAGAGGGAATGATACATCGTTGCTGTCCACATAAACTTCTTTGTGTGATTTAGATCGAACATGATAAAACTGTAATTTCTCGTGCAAATTATTGTTTGCCAAGTATTGACCGTCCTCTGTTTTACAGGTAGAAGACAAGTACGTTTCAGGCACTTCTTTTATAGGTACGGAACATTTGTAGGGTTTTGGTATCTCGCAAGTGCTATCCCATTTGGGTGGTATTGCCATTTCATATTCCTTGTAGGTATGACTAGCAGGATATTTTGCAGCAGAGTACATCTTTACAGCTTTCAAATTCAAATTGGTCTTCAGATATTGTAAGCGATCTTGAAGCTTTGTAGCTCTGTCTCTAACGTTCGATAACCTGTAGAACAAATTTTATAATTCTCTCTAATAAAAATTTAATCAATGGGTCATTCCACGCCAACTCGATCACTTTTTTCCCTTGTTGTCTCGGATTTTTTTTTAAACTTGAATATGTTGTAGTCCTTGTGGAATTGGGGGAGGGGGGGGGGGTTAAGTCATCATTTTATCGATTTCGAGTTTGTTTAAAAAATACAAGGTCTTGAATTTTCCGATTTTTGCCTATTTTCGCGAAAATGAGTTGTACTTATGAATTTTTATCTCGGAAACTATTTGTCGGATTTAGTTGATTCTTACGGCATTTTAATGTGGAAGAATCGGCCTTCCCGAATAATTTTTTTTAGGTCGAAAAAGAAATTTTGCAACATTGAAAATTATAAACAAATTTTTATTTTGCAAATTCGAACTCGAAGTCGCGATTTTAAAAATCCGGAAAAAATACTACCATATTCCTTTAAGTTTTTTCTACAAAATAAACCTATCCCCAGGGTAGTGCGACTCCTATTAACGTCGCAGTAAGGTGGTAAATACGGCGGTTCGCGCCAAATCAGGTAAGCGGACCGGGCGTCGCACGGACGCTCGAATCAGACTAAGAACTCAGAATCAACTAAATCCGACAAATAGTTTCTGAAATAAAAATTCATAAGTACAACCCATTTTCACGAATAGGCAAAAATGGCAAAATTCAAGGCCCTGTATTTTTTAAACAAACTCAAAATCGATAAAATGATGACTTAAACCCCCCCTAATTCCACGAGGACTACAACATATTGAAGTTTTAAAAAAATCCGAGACATCGAGGGAAAAAAGTGATCGAGTTGGCGTGGAATGATCCCAATGTAGTACCTTAAAAAGTTGTAATGGAATAACTTTAACCCTCGGTTAAGGGTGCCTGTGCCTTTTTGAACAGAAATGTAATACCACGGTGCGTAATAGTGAACAGTAATATAGTAAACCATAAGCTGTTGAAAAAATAAATTACTTTAACAAACAAAATGTTGTCCAAAATGCGTGTCACAGGATACATCGGTTCCAAAAGGATCGAGGCACAGACTTTTGAGCAGTTGTCAGAATCATTCATCAACCGAGGATTAAAAAAAGTCATTCCAGGCTCAGGGAGACATTAAAAATCTATTGTTTACAAATTAAAAATTAATTTTTAAAACACATATAGGAGAACATATAATAAGGGAGAGAGAAAGAATTACCTTTGACTATTCTCTAGAAGTCTTTTATTGATATACTCAAATATATAGGAAGTGGCAGAATCCAGATCATCGAGAGCATCTGCTATCTGACCAATAGTTTCTTCGTGTCTTAAGTTATCAGGGATAACACCTAAACATTAAGTTTCTATATATTTCAACGTAATAAGAAAAATATGATATTAAATCTATTACGTATCTATCAATAAAATATTTTGTACTAAATCAAATAATATCGGCAAGTCATAAAACTGTCATGTTGAAAAAAGCACGGTTAAACCGTCAATCTTAACCTAAAAAAGGAATAATTAATAGATACATTTATTAGATGAATACATGATATTTGAAGCATACAGATAAGTATTACAAATTTTGAGTGTAATATAAAAAATAATTTAAACGTATAGAAAAATTGAAAGAAAATTGTTGGTAACTGTGTGAGTGTAGCATTGACATTTCTATCTATCTTGCACAGTATAATTCTAAATAATTCGTAATGTTGATTTATTTACCAATTTCAATTCGCTCCGGCATTGTTAATTATTTTCAGTGACACATATGTACATTCGTGGCATTAGCTATAATAAGCACTTAACAAACAAATATTGTTTGATCCACTGTATCGCTGTTGATGTCATATAATCTGTGCTCACGCGCTGCCTTTCAGATTAGCTAATAACCAGCGTTGTGGGAAAGGTGTTTTGGCCGGTTGAGAGTGGGGGAAGTTACACACGTCCAGGCAGGCGCGGATGACGCCGCGGCATGAACCAATGAACGCCAAGATGGAAAACGATGGGAAGGAGGCCGCGGCTAGTTAGCGCCGCCGCGAATCGGTTATGAACGCTGGTTGGCCGTGGTTGTTGGCGCCACTTGGCTGGCTTGGCGCTGGCGTCAGTTCCCGCGCCATTACCACCGCTCCTGTAGGTGTTTCCCCCTCCATTCACTGCGCTGAATCCCTCTTCACCACATGCATGTTCGCAGTAACTACTGCAATGACAGTGATGTTTCAATCTCTGTGTTTTTAATTAATTATGCCTATTACCCCGCCCCCACATTTTTTTATGGAATTATTAAGGTCCCAACTTTCTTATAAAGAAAGGAGAGATTTTTATTCATTTGAGCACTTTATCGAACTTCTAAAGTTAACCTATCTTAGAAGTCCGCAGTAATACCCACATTTACCCTATGTCGAAACCAGCTTTAGGGAATGTTATATCTCAATTAGAGGATGATAGTTCTACGTCTCATGTTGGTTACTGAGACAGTAAGCTGAAAAAATTGTTACAGGTTTCGCATAGTGGAAATTCCATAACACCCATGATAAAGTGCGCCCGTCCAGCAGGTACTTATGAAAACAAAATATATTTCGTTTTGCCATGCAAATTTCAATTATAATTCTTAAAATCAATCAAATGTTAAATATATTTGAATGATATAATATTTCAAATTCATAAATTAGTTTTGTAGGCATTTGAAAGTTCCTCTGAGCGAATGAGAGTGTCTTCAACAATTTCAGTTAAAGGTGTAGTCATTCTGTCTAATCCTTTCGGTATAGTGGCATTCAATATTCCCTCCCTCGCTTGTAAAAACTAAAAAAAATATTTTCAAGAACAAAGATACAGACACATATTACTTGCTACATAAATATAAAAACCTTTGTTAAAGAAGAGAAGTTTGAACATATGCTTTTGATGTCATCATCCATAGAAGGCAAACTATTATTTGCATTTATTACATTCGGCGTGGGCCAGGATCCAATGTTTGAAAATGTTTCTATGAACTTTTTTGTCTCTGTATTAAACAATAGATGTGGATCATTCTCCTCGTTAATATCCTTTCGATCTTCCTAGAATTTTATTTAAATGTACATTCTTATGTATCATCTTAATAGAAGATGATATAATTTATTACAGTCATCTGTGCTTCATCTTCCGCAGCGTGCTCGTCTTTTTCGGCGCAATGAGTTGAATTTGATTCTTGATGCTCAAGCACATACTTCTCTAAATTATCAAAGTACTGTAGAGATTCGGAATAACTAAATTCTGATCCGGCATCAGACGCCATTGTGTCTAAATCTTCTTTAATGCACATCTAACGTATATGTATATAATATTATTGGGTTGTATGATATACAATAGAGGTCGAGGGTTTTCACGTGTTCTTAATACACGTGTACACGGGACACGTGTTCTTAATATACGTGTACACGGGACACGTGTAACGTGTACACGGATTATAAGTACACGTGTACTTCTGTTCACGGATACCCGTGTAGTTCTGTTCACGGATACCCGTGTAGTTCTGTTCACGGATACCCGTGTAGTTCTGTTCACGGATACCCGTGTAGTTCTGTTCACGGATACCCGTGTAGTTCTGTTCACGGATACCCGTGTAGTTCTGTTCACGGATACCCGTGTAGTTCTATTACACGTGTATTTAAATGGGATCATCGCGATTAATTTTGCGATTGCTTAGTTTGTATACGGTAAACCAACCAGTAATTGGCTGCATACCAGTGAATGACCATTAGGCAAAGAAATGTCAATTATAAATTTAAACATTATTATGTTTATAAATGGAGTGTAGTTGCACTTTTAATATCCTATATTTTTAGTTACGCGTATTAAGCAAACATTAATAAGTACAATTCTTATTAAAAGTATGCGGTCATTTACTGGGCTTCTACACGTTTTGCATTTTATAATTGTTTTTTTCTTTTAAATTACGATAAGAATAAGTAATTGTTTTTATATAAATTTCAAGGAAAATAAATTTAAATGCAATTTCAACAGTTGTTTTGTTGTTATACATAAATATATTCAAGTATTAATCTCAAAGGTCCATAGATTCAACAATTCGGTCATTCACTGGTTGGTTTACCCTATTTCTTTTGTCTGTTTAGCATTATTGTATGAATGGTCTCACAGATCTAAATATGAGACACTGCAGTCTGCGCGCACGCAAATACTTACATACCTCCATCGTACCACACTGAAAGATGCGTGCAGTTCTGAGTTCGATGCCATCGATAGTTAGCGACGTGACAGCAAAGTATGTACATACTTCTATAGTCGATTGTACGAGGTGGTATTTGGCGACCATGCTATTTCTCTGCACAACTATACCTACGCATATATTAATTATGAAATGATTATTCAATTTGTGTAATGTTCGACGTGTGAATATCTGAGTATCTAAATATATTGGCCCGCTTTTGTGAAAACAAACTAATCTTCAGGTTACATGCAACAATAATCAACACATAATAAAATTTCATAATAAAATTTAATCTATTACTTTTCTATTTTTGTACAAGAAAACTAAAGTATCGACATTTTCAGGTAATAAACGCGTTCATCTTTCAGTGTGATGCGATGGAGGTATAAAAACTAAGCAATCGCAAAATTAATCGTGGCAAACCAATTTAAATATACGTGCACACGTGTAATACAAATACACGGGTATCCGTGAACAGAAATACACGGGTATGCGTGTATTAAAAATTACATGAATTGAAGTTCAGATACGTTTACTACACGTGTACACGTGTATGTAAATACACGTGAAATAGGGACCTCTAATATACACATATATTTTGCTCTTTATAATTTAAACATTTAATTGAATACCTGTAATACATCGTCGACAGCTTTTCTTGAAATATGCTGGGCATTAGAAGGTTGAATAAACATGCATTTCATAAAATCTAATAACAACTTTAAAGTGGGAAGTTGTTCCTGTAAAGTACAATTTCCCTGCAAATTATAATTCGTACATTATTTTAATAATACAAAGAGATTTAAATGATACACATACCAGCAGCAAGTTCTTGTTAACGCAGATCCCAATTTCGGAATAATACTGTAATAACTTTGCTGTAAAGATATATATCGTTTTTAAAATTAAACGCACCATATTTATGATACCCTTATTCAATGGCAATACAGCTACAACCTTCTAAAGTAGGTCCTTTTAATTTTTGTAATGTAGCTGCTATCGAGGAAGATTGTTCGCACAAGAGCCAAGACAGTAATGAAATTCGATTCTGCCCTTTCAGAATTGTTAATTCTACATTTTTAACTGTTGCAGTTGTAATTTTGGGATAACGTATCTGCACTAAAGTGTTATAAATATCAGATATCGTTTCTTCAGTATCATCCATCGTTAAAAATTGTTCAGCAACTTTATTAATCAAATTGTTCTTTATATTAATTTTAATTCTAAATATTTAACTATGATTATTGTGATTTCTTACGGTACTTGATATAATTGATTATCGAAAGAAATACTACGATCGCGCAATTATATTCAACGTGTAAGTATAAGGTCAGTTATTTCGCTGTTATTTCAGTTTTCGAATGATTTAAATATAATCATTAACTATACAATTCGGTCAGACGGGAGACGCGACAATAATAATATTACTAAAGGTGCGTTTTAACGTGACACTGATAGCGAATTCGGAATCTCGCACTGACTCTGAGCTGGTGCCAGAAAATGACTTGAATTGGTTGATTCTTATAAAGTTATCTTCGTCTCTATCGTAAACAACTAATCCAACTTATCTGGTACCCGCACAGAGTCAGTGCGAGATACCGAATTCGCTATAAAATCATGACATTCGCTAACGTTACATTGTATTACAGCGTGAATCAAATGTTAGAACATCGTCACGGTTCGTTAAAATAAATATTCTAGTTTCCTTTATAAATATGATTGGGAAAGTAGATTACTTGTTTTCATTCTAATACTTTTGAATCTTAATTTAAATAAAATAATTTCTTAATGCTACTATATAAAAATTGTTATCTTAGAAAATTCTTTTTAATAAAAAATAATACTCTCTTGAATATATGTAGCTTATTTTTTAATTGGTAAATTAATACGATCATCTTATCGATATTAGCAATATCGATACTTTTTTAATAATATATTTCATATATCGATAATGAACGAAAAAATATATATCGATAAGCATTATCGATAGTTGGGACCAATATCGCACATCACTAACTGAGAATACCGCCCATAAGGAAGTGTTGCGATCCTCGCCCTAGCGGTGTATAGCGTAAGTTCTTGAGGGGCTTGATTGGGGGGTTGATTGGTTGGACGTCGCTAGTAATCCTCTTAGTAGTGATCGGAAACTGTGTCCGCGTTTTCTATTGGTCAACGCCATTGCTCTCCTAAACCGGAAATAGAGAGAGCAAGTAAATAAGATCTACCAATTGGAAAATACTGTGAGAACGCCATCTACTAAAGTAAGCTCTGTAATCAGGTTAATTGCGTTAAGGACTGGTGTCACACAAGTATTGAAATAGTGCAATAATGTTTTTGTCATTAAATAGTCTGTTAAATATTACAAAATCGATCATCAAACAGTCGAAATTCCCAATAATGCCAATTACATGTGGCAGCTAAACCCGATTAGACTGCTTTAATTTTCGCCACCAGATTGCGTAACGGAAATAAGAAAATGCCAATTGGATTCCACAACATTGAGCGAAAAGTGGGATCAGCAGCAGACTTCATTTAATACTGAGGCGTGTGATCTTTGAACTAAGGAGGGCAGTATTCTTTCAAAGTGTGCCCGCCGATTTGTGACTTCCGCTATAGGACAAAATGGTGGACACATTTTCCGATCACTATCCAGAGGATGACCAGACGTCACGGCGTCATCGCGCACATGCGTGGCGTTCGCCCACCGCTAAATAACTTACAGCGTACATCATTTCCGCCCCACGCTGTATGATACAGATGAGTTTGTAGCATTTATAAAAACAATATTCTCATTTGTGCAAAATATTGGTATTTTTCATTTGATAAATAGCAATGGCGCGATTATACTAATGGGCAATACTTTCAAGCCGGTATACCGCGGTATTTTGATTCCTCATATGTGCCATCGAAGAGTTAATACGATTTAAATTTTGCGAATAACTTCACACGATAAAGCAGATTGGCAAATATTTTTATAAATACTTTTGTAGATTTGTATGAAGTAATTACTTACATACCATATTACTTACCTATACATATACGTGCAAGCTTTTTTTAAAATCTCATGTGCCTGCATACACACGATGCACACGTCGCCAGTGATTAATCGCTCCGAACTCTGCGCCAGTGTGTAAAATTATCTAAAACTTATCAAAATTAAAATATGTGACAAAACTTTATTAATTTTGGAAATTCATTGTCAGTCAAACACATTCAAAGGCAATGACTGTTTGTAAGATGATTTAAACATTAAAACTTGAGTAATTACCCACATAGCACAGAGACGTCTTAAACACGTCAATTGTACGTCAGTTTGAATCTGGGCGGCTTTAGGGCGTCTTTAGACATCTGTGTGCTATCTGGGTACATAGGCATTAGAATGCTGAATAAATGCGATAAGTGTGTAGAGATAAAAAAGGAATTGAAACTGTCGTGCTTTTATATATTCAAGAAATAAATAGCTTATACAACATGTACATACAACCAATCTTAATGTCGCAATATTTTTATCCAAGGTCAAAATATATTCTTCCTGCTTAAATGCCCACACGCGTTAGGAATGACTTTTGATTCTCAGTCATTCTCAGTGTCCCCAGTACTTTAGTCGCGTGTGTAATAGAAATTATTCGAAATATTTAAAAACTATTTTATTAGTTTAATAATCTATTTTGTGTTTAGATCAAATATGTTAAACGAATATTCATATTTATTTTGGAACTAACGGAACTGCCAAAGAATTGCATATATCCTGCGTCTTAGGGGTACGAATTCGATTAAATGACTATTTATTGCAATGCGCATCTAATATATAAAATAAATCCGTAATAAATGTGTGTCAGCATATTTCGTTACAACCAAATAGTTGTATGTTAACTAGCTACTTCAATTTATTCGCATTCTTAACGACATTGTACTGTATATCTTAATGTGTGTGTAATTAGTCTCTTCTTTGTCATATAGGTTATGTCATAAAATATTTATTTCTCGTATCTGAGAGAGAGAGAGAGAGAGAGAGAGTGGGGGTGAAAAACGTTTCTTCTTAAAAAATGATAAGTTACTCAGTGACGTGTAAAACTACATACAGTGGGGGCATACAATAATTCTGACCATAGTAAGATTAAAAATCGTACGCCCAAGTATAAGTCGCAACATGTCTGTTCAATTATCAGCGGCATACTTCAATAACAGAATTGCAATCAAATTACTGAAGCTGAGTGTATCATCCGTCAATGCGAAAGCGAAACTATCCACAAGGGGAAAAACACATTATGATACTTTGAAAGTATCACCGAATGCTACTCATAATGAAATAAAATCTGCGTATTATAAATTAACGTTGCAATATCATCCCGATAAAAATAAAAGTGATTCTGCAAGGGAGATGTTCCAAGACATTTCTAACGCATACGAGGTGATTGGTAATTATCAGACTCGCAAGCAATATGATAGAAGTATCGCAGTCAAATACGGAAATGTAAATCAGATGCAGAGGCCAACAGCAACGGATA
Source organism: Andrena cerasifolii (assembly GCF_050908995.1). NCBI lineage: Eukaryota > Metazoa > Arthropoda > Insecta > Hymenoptera > Andrenidae > Andrena > Andrena cerasifolii. The sequence continues at coordinate 11,712,801 of NC_135118.1, read as the reverse complement.
GTGGAACTGCTTCTCCGTCCTCTCAAGTCCATTATGATTTTGACGAATGGACACGTGCGCATTATAGTTCTGCGTTCAAAACTACTCAGAAAAAGAAATATGTATATAAAATGTATACTCAAGCGGAAAAACAAGCAATAAAATTAGATAAACAAAACAGACACTCGGGTATACTAGCTATTGTAATATGCACTTGCTTAATTACTATTATGCACATATCTGATAGGAGAAAGCACACTGATATAGCATTAGATGAAAAACGCGATTGACGTAGAATTATACCTTTAGCAAAATTGTTTCTAATTTGGATGAAATATTATTAGCACTACTGTAAGTAAGAATATTCTTGTGTAAATTAAAATACATGCTGTATTTTATTAAATTATAACTGAAAACATTAAATCAGAGAGTCAATTTTAATGTATAATCTTTTCTGTTTAGATGGATTAAAAAATTAATTTTCGTATAGAAACTTTCATTATTTATTTACGAAGTAACAATAACAACTATGTTTAATATTTACTTCGGAATATTAGTAAACTGTGTTTGAAAATGAATTTGTACGATATTACAAACGTGCATTTATTTAACATCTAAAGTCACATATCTCTATAAAAAAATAGAAACTAACAATGAAGATCCATAGGTAGGGCCGTTCCTGGCGGGGATACAGAAGGTGCCCCCGCACCTGGGCGGGCAAACTTAAGGGCGGCCGCAGGCCGTTTATTATATGTAATGTTTTGACTAATAAGAATATATAATCGAAACTCTTTTGCACGATAACTGTTTAAAATTATGTATATATATATAGATATAAAAGTAAACACTGCATGTCAAATTCTTAATTAAAAAATATTAAATTAATAAGGGCGGCAATATTGTTTTTACACCTGGGCGGCCGAAACCCAGGAACGTTTTTCCATGGCTGTTTTTCTCATTTTTCAATGGGCTGTGCAAAACACGTTTTTGGTGCGAAATAGAATCCCGTTATAACTCCTTCCCAGTGTATAATTTTTAAAAGAAATTAGAAAGAACAATGAGTAGTGACATATTCAGTACACAGTTTTTCTTAATTTAGGCTCATAGTAGTGTTAAGGAGTCATTCTGGTAATCATGCCGCAAAATTCGGCAGCATTCAGGCTCTTTTTTTCTGTTTGAATACAATGAATAACAATGTCAAACTTCTTTTTTCATTTATTAATCTACTTATAATGTATACGGAACAATTGTTTAAATACACTTTTAATTGTGTCTTTTCAATGTTATCTGGAGTTCAAAATCGCGCCTTTGAAAAGACGGCGGTAGTGATTTCCGCTCACAGACTCATCTGAAACAAAAAAACCCAGCTGATTCTTAATCATTATGAGTCCCGCTATCGCAGGTGCCAGAATTATCCACGTAAGTCAAAATTTAACAAAATTGCGCGCATTCGAACTTCACGTTTCGAAATTTTCCATTCTTACTTGAAGTTTGAATGCGCGCAATTTTGTTAAATTTTGACTTACGCGGCTAATTCTGATACTTGCGATAGCGATACTCATAATGATTAAGAATCTGCTTGGTTTTTTTTGTTTCAGATGAGTCTGTGAGCGGAAATCACTCCCGCCGTCTTTTCAAAGCCGCGATTTTGAACTCCAGATAACATTGAAAAAACACAATTAAAAGTGTATTTAAACAATTGCTCCGTGTACATTATGAGTAGATTAATAAATGAAAAAAAAATTGAGATTGTTATTGTATTCACTGAGAAAAAAAGCCTGAATGTTACCGAATTTTGCGGCGTGATTACCAGAATGACCCGTCAGCTGGATAAATACTTATTCTTGTCCAATCAATAATTTGGTATTCGTGAATTTTCACGATGTACCTACAACTACATTCGTATTGGCATTACCCATTTTGAATATTAAATATTTTACATAACACATTTATTACACATACAAAATGTACATAAATTTATCACCATAGCAACATAAAATTCTGTACACTGATTATAAATTCTTTTTACACTACCTTTCTATTGAAATCTCATAAATTTCTTATTGCTTACAATATTCTTATTTACCATACATGCTTTTAACTTCGTAGTAAGTGTTACTTCATTTAGATAAAGTAATATATGTTATATGCCCCAAAGTAAATGGACTATGTATAAAAACTGAACTTTAGTCTTTTAATTGAAGATTTCGTAAGCAACTAACTTAATATGGTCTGTAATGTGGTAAACCAGATGGCACAGGCATAGGCATCGACATAGGCCCGGTCGGGTAAGGAATAGAAGGTATTATCCCAGGGAAATTACTGGTAACAGGATATCCAAGACCCCCAGATGAGAAATGTGTCTTTCTTATTAACTCCTTCAATTTGTCTACTTTAACTTTGCGCAGATGCATCAGCTTTCGTCGCGACAGAAACTGCTCCAAAAATTCATCTACTTCCATGTCCCCAGCCAAAAATTTCTCTGCTATAGCCTGTGTATTGAAAATTTTAAAAATATTACTTGTCAAGGAAATTATATATTTAATGATTTCAATAATAGTAAATATTTCATTTATCACACCTCTGATTCTTCTTCGGTTTCAGCAGCAGTCGTTTGTAACAGATCTAATGCAGTCTCCGCAGTCATTTCCCCAGACTTTTCCTCTATAAATGTAGGGCACTAATTGAATTAAAATTGAAGTTTGTATATTAGTTTGCACAGATTACACAAACTTACTCAATTCGTCTAGCTTTTCCTTCACAGCTGTGCATAACCTACTTCCCTTCTCAGTAAGCTCTTTCAACATTTGCTTATCCTCTTGCAATTCTGGCTGTTTCGATAAATTAAACTCCGCCAAGGATCTATTGCTTGCCATTAGCACTTCCTTCTCAGTTTCCAAATCCTTGAACTGTTTTAATAAAAGAATTTTAATGCCATGAAATTAGAGTTGTAACTAAAGTAAATAAAGTTTATCACCTGTTTTATATCTTTTACGATATCTTCAAATTTCCCATCATTATTCAGTAACTCTTTAAGCTCGTCATTATTAAGGTGGGCAAGTAAACCCAGTGCTGCAGGCACATCAGGTTCTTGATTTGATTTGAACATTATTCAACAGTATTGAAGTCAACACAATTATGTTCAAATTTATAAACCAACTTTTTTTTCTGAATATAGAGAGTTTGTATTAAATTATTATATCATGCATAACGTTGACATTTTAAAACAATGGATCACTATGTAAGGTTATACAAAAGTACACAAATGCACGCATTCAGATCAGATGATTCGTTCCAATTGCCTTCGATTAGTGGTCAACAGTCAACTTCACATGGTTCATGGTTTGTCTTTCTTTCGGCGAACATGCAAGGTTACCAGGAATGGTCCTGTCACGCAAGTTGTCAATGGAGGCGGAACACGCCACGCATGCGCGTGATGACGCCGAGACATCAACCAATCGACGCCAAGGTTGGTTCCCCCTCCACTGGCAATCTTGTGTGACAGGATCATTCCTGGCAACCCTGCGAACATCGAACACGGACCACGGTTTACGCAGGTTTACGACTCTGGGTGCGTTCTGTTTCGCGCATTGAATGCATAGACTGCATAATTAGTGCAGATGGAAGTAATAAGCAGGTATGAAGTAGTAGAAAAGTGAAAGTTACAAATACGTACTTTCAGAAGCGGAAAAAAGAAATATCACACATATCTTCTGTTTTCTTGTAACCAATTTTTAACTGTGGTGTCCGCGTTTAGACGTATGCGCCTTGGATGATTTTCGATAACGCGTGAAAACAACTCGACGAAATTGCAGTTTTCTTCTGACAAGGACGAAAAATTAATATAAAATATCGCAAATGACTCCAGAGTCCACGGATGAACAATTTTAATTTTGGTGGTATAATGGTAATCTCGGATAGGCTGCGCCATGTTGCCGAAAATCGTGATTGGTCAGGATTGTACTGGATTACCACCAATCGCGTGCGTGCGTAGTTCTCGAACTGTCTCGAACACTCCGAGCTAAACCGTCGCAGTGCACAGGTACACGCAGAACAAGGAATTCAAAGTGATTGTACCACGTGTTGTACCTAGAAGCAGTGATAGAAGTTTACGAAGAAATCCAACATCTTTTAAACACCAAGAAGAGATACGTAATTATGAACAATTATAATTTCAAATTATCTCCTCCGCTGAAATCGGTATATATAAGACATGTCTTGCATGCTGCAGACGAGCGAGTTTTTTCGCGCGGGCATTTCTGTCGATTAAAGGTCGATTTACATTATCCGTTCAGAGACAAATATTGTTGTGGGTTATTGGATACGAATGTTTATATACAGCGTCGCGATCAGTTACAACATGTTACGCTTCGGGCATACGACGATCGACATTCTCGAAAAGAATGTTTTGACTGAAACGATACGTGACTGACGTTGTCGGAACGTGTTTGAACGGAGACTCGCGTGATATGTATTTAGTTCAGGCAGAATCTGAAAAATTCCTGTCGTTGCCGAATGTGAACTGATGGTATAAACACTACATCGTTATTTTGTGAACCGAAACGTTCCGTGTTTGAACGGATAATATAAATCGACCTTAAGACTAATAAAAGAAGAAAACGCAGGAGATAACGTTTAAAATGTTAAATTCCTCCGATAAAGTATAACGATGCGTCGTCGTCGACAACGCGATACATTCACGAATGCTTCTTGGCATCGCAGTTGTCCAAAGCCTGTCTTGTTCATGCCACGACGCAGTTCTCGCAAAGACTTTGTTTATAACACCCTCAAGTGCCGACTTTTCAATGTCTAAGTTGACGACCGCTAAGTGACCGTTTGGGAACTCGCTCGTCTGTCTCGGACCTAAGAGTGTCCCGTAATTTTTATCCTATCTTGCTGAAAATTGTACCAATGGATTGGTGAAGTTTTCTGGACGGAAATAACCCGAAACACGACATACATCGCACTAGTTTTAATGGTAACCAACTTGAATATATATTATCCTGAATAATCGGGGTAAGACGTACGAATTAAGATATTGTTAAAACTAGCCCCATTTGCCGTATTTTGGCTCATTATTGGTACTATTTCCAAAAATATGGAACGAAAATCATAGAAATCGAAATTTTTATGATTGGATAATACTAAATATATTTCGCGACCCAGTACCGGCCGTCCGATCATGTAAACGAAATGTTTTGCGTCCTGTGTCTTGTTGTTCAAGACCTGTTTCTTTATAATGTATTTCTCTACGTTCTTCAGTCGGGTATCGCATGTTGTAAGCCGTGTGTTGATAAATAAATAAATTTCTTCTTCTTCTTCTTCTACATATCTTTCTCCATACTTACTTATTTTTTCCTCTTTTCTTATTATTTCATGAGCTGTGTTGTACGATAGGTTTTTATATGTCATAGTTTTTTTTTTATAGCTGCTTCCCTTTGGTAGATTTGGCATTCTCTAGTCACACTTAGATGTTCTCCTTCGCAGTTAATGCATTTTGGTTTGTCTTCGCACCTTCCATGTGCCTCCCTCGTACAAACAAAGCATTTTCTTATCGTTGTTTTGCACCCTGCCTGAATATGCCCGAAACGAAGACATGCAAAGCATTGCTTCGCCGCTTCCACAAAAGGCTCAACTCGTAGCCAAACATGCCCCTATCCTATTAAGATTCTAGTCGGAAGGGAGTACCCCCTCATCTTTATTAATATAGCTTTCCCCTCTTCCTATATCGCCTTACCTTCCTCCTTTTTTCTTTTTTTTTAATCTTTCCAACGTAAATGTTCCTTGGTTTGGTGCTAGTTGTTTTTCTAGCTGTTCGATAGATCCTTCCCATTCATGGATAACTCCTTTGCTCTCCTTCCACCTTGGTGGAATGTATGATATATATCCCGCTGGCTTCAATCTAGATTCTTCCAGGATTCTGTTTGCGTCTTGTCTATTTTTGTATTTGACCTCGGCTCTGTTGAAACCCACCATCTTGAGGCTCTCGAACTTGATTCCTGTGTTCAATAAAATGTTATATATTGTAAGCCGTGTGTTGATAAATAGTGAAGTCGTAATCAGTGGCGGATTTAAGGAAAATGGCGCAGGTGGCAAACGTTACGAGAGGCACAATTTTGATTTGAATAAACATTTGGAATAACGAGTAAAAGTTAAAAAAATTATTTGTCATGTGTTTTATAAAGATTACTCGGATTAACTTTATTCGACGCACGACGAATAATTTTTTTATTCGATGAATAAAGTTAATTCTTTTATTCGTCGAGCGTTTCAACTTCAGTGTCGAAGAATGTTTTCAACTTTAACTTTACCTTTAACTTTGTTCAACCTGGTTGAGGCCTGGCCCGTCGCTTAAAATGTATAATACGTATTCATTCTATCTCTGAAGTAGTTGATTCAGTTGAGCTCCTAAGGCTAGCCAACCTACGAAATATTAATATTACGCTAATATTGTGAAAAAAGATATATATTTTATATAAAATTTGTGTAACTTATGTGCTTTGAATAATGAAAATTTATGTTCCTACTAACTACAGTAATTGTAATTGATATGGTCGCGTAAGACGAATGCAGGGTCAGTTCGACCCATAGCAACATTTCTATGGTAAACGGGTTTCACGAAAAAATTGAATATAAAATGAATGAACCCTACATAAATGGGTAATAAAAAAATACATAAAAACAAATATTCAAGTATATTTTATACATAAAATAGGTGCGTCTCCTGTATGATTTTTACAAATAATGTTACTGCAATTTAAGCATCTTATACTATATTTTGCCATTGCCGTCACAAATGTAACATCGTGATCGACTTTGTCAGAGTTGGATCAAAATGAGCCTGCCTTCGTTGTACGAGGGTTAATGCGAGTGACTCTATGTCGTGTTTTGCCTTATTGGTACTATTTTCAACAAGATATGATGGAAATTATGAAGATTGAAATTTTTGTCATTGAACGATAGATACTTAAATACATACTGCTTTGTAATATACGCGCCAGTCCCAGAGTCTCCGGTCGGCCCGATCCTCGGGCGGCCACTGAAGCTACCGCGGAAATTTTTCCGAAACGGTAACTTCAAACTTAAAGGCTACAGGTAAAAATTTGTCGCAGCAGGTTCCGGTGGAACTTACAAAAATCGGCAGACTCTCCGCTTTGAAATAAGCTTCAGATATTGATGTTCCGGTCATCCCTCGCGGAGATACAGCGAGTTGGAGAAAAAATGGAATTTGTACAATTTTTAAGCATATATTCGAAAGGACATCGTAGACTGAAATTTTAACCGAATCGAAAAAGTAAAAAATGCGCCTTAAAGAGGAAAACTGATCTTTCTATTGCTTTTTCATGAACGTTCTACGATGATTCTTCGCTTGCTAGAAGCAACTAAAGTAAAAAAACGGTTTTTGCTTCAAAGTTGAATAACTCGGCCAAAAAAAATCGCACATGAAATTTATTACTCTCTCTTTTAGACAGGAAAGTAGTCGCTTTCGACTGGTGTAAATAGAATTTATGTAAAAAAAATCATACTCCCCGTGGAACTTCTGCAAGTTGAAGAAATTTTTTTAAAAATGACCAAGTGTTCTTTATATCGTTATAACTTTGCCGAAAAGTAATACAGCTAAAATCTGCAGAAAAAAAAACAGCTGAAAGTAGGGATTCCACGCTTTCAAACCATATTTTCAAAATATCGATACGACTATTTTTTCCGGAGTTATGCCCATCTGAACTTGCCCCTATTTTTCGGGTTCCTAGATCCTGTAATTAATATGGGGGTGTATAAGGAAAAGTCAAATAGTACTATGAGAAATTGTGACGAAATCTACGGTTTAGTTAAATATTATTATTCATTTATTATTAATTTATTCGACGGACTAGAGCCCAATATACATAAATATTTGTAAGAACCCTTTGTAATACAATAATAACACACTTCGACAAAATTGGATTTATTTTCGGACTTGTAACATTCAATAGCCGTTTCTTATAGGTTTTCGTGCCCTGATAACGAATCCGCAAACCGTTTGTCGCCATCACTCTCAGTTTTTGAGAAATTCGATTTTGGAAAAAAACTGCAAATTTTCGCCATTGGACATCTTTTGTGTCGAAACGGTAAAATATTTATTCGGTTGCTCGTCGCGTCAAATTATTCTATGAACCCTCCCGAATACAACGATATAAGTTATTATTGCATTATAAACATTTAAATATGTTTAAACATCAATTAAAGGGAAAAGGACACCCGCAGTGCACCCATTTTTGAAGATATCTTTGAATTTATTTTCAAAACCAAAGGTCTAGGAGAAAATCTGACTATTCCACGCGATTTAGCAGACATTTTTCCATCGAAAAGCGTCAACAGAAGTGGTAAGTCACGTTTTGTTTTCATCACAGAAGCGAAATAGTTTGGTAAAAACGCGCGGTGTCGACAGTGGTAGTCACGCGCGTTAACCCGCGAGAAGGCGCGAAGGAAACCTCCGTGTGCGCCCTCTCGCGGGTTAAGCGGCAGTGAATCGTGCGCCGCGGTTGCGGCTATTGAATATTACAAGCCCAGATGGCTGTCGAACTGTATAATACGACTGATACGAACGTATATGCGTAAAATGACGTAACGCTGACAGTTTTAAATATTAAAGATTTGAAGAGTGGGCTGCAGGGGATACGATTTTTGCATGATTCTGTAGAAGAAGGTGTGCTGACAATATTCCAATTGGTTAAAACGTGGAACTCGATGGAGCTTCAAAGATATTGCTTGTCAGTTTTAAAGAACTTTGACAATTTTCTTTATTTCATTGAGCATTACTTTTTTAATACATTATGAACAGTAATTTTTAGTTAACGGTGTTAATTCTTAACGCAAAAGAATGCTCTTCATTCTAGAAAAAAAAAACAGAAAATATTAAACAGGGTTGTCAAGGCATCTCTAAGCAGGAAGCAGTTTTTTCTGGTGAAAAATGCTATCTTTAAAATGTCCAACATTAAGTGTTCGTCCCAATTACAATTTTTATTAAATTTTATTAATATTTTCAGTTTCGGGACTGTTGGACATTTAGGAAGTAGTATACATTTGGTAGATTTCGATAGGAGAAAGTTCATTTTTGGGCTAAATGTCACCTACTACCCTCATTTCGACCACTATGCGCCAGCACCATGGACCATGTGATACGTATTTGAGGAGGGGGGGGAGCACCATTTATTGGTTGCATTTTACGCATGCTCCGTCCGTACCGCTAATTATGAAAAAGTGTTTGCTACGGATTGGTACATACAGATGTTTAATTGTAAGTATATAACGAAATGATTATTCACGAATATAAATTGTAAAAATAATGAAAATTGAAGAGAAATATGCATCTATAATTATTAAAGTATGAGGTGAATACGCACTGCATACCACACCACGAGAAACGCTTCAAATATGGCTGCCACTATTCCTGCTTGCGACGCGACAAACGTTCATCGTTACACATCACTGCGCATGTGCGAAGCAGCAGCCAATAGAAAGAAGGCGTATGTTACTTCGTCGCTCCTCCCGCATGGATATCACCACCGCAACTATTCATCCGTCTCTATATTCCTATGTCCATGGCCAGCACTCACGCGCCTCGCTGAGTTTCGGGGCCTTCGACGCTTGAGACCAGAGGGACCATAGGGTAGATGTCCCAATTGCTGTGCCCTGTCCCAATTACCGTGCCGCTAGATCCTTATCGGAAACGGTAAGGAATACGTGCTTTACAGAAGTGAATAAATTGATAATTATCATGATTTGCATTTATGTAAAGTGTTTATTATATCATAAAAGGTTTCTATTTTTATGAAAAAATAGCAAAATGAGCACTTTTGAAACGTTTTCGTATTTTTAAAGTAAATCCGGTAATTGGGACAGGAATTTAATGCTTGTCCCTATTATCGTGCCCCTCGAATCCCACTGGCTCCCTCTGTAACTGCTAAACCTAACCTTACTTTCGTTTCTCAGAACGGGTGAACAGAAATTTATATTTGCATATTTTGCTTTGGTAATGAAAAGGTCATATTAAAATTATATAAAAACACCTCTCGTAGAGCAAAAAATGTTTTGAACAGTTCAAAGTTCAAAGACATAACCTAACCGCGGGAACGCTATTCAAAAAAGTATTTTTATTTCAATTAAAAAAATATGAAAAATTAAAATTTTCAACCCGAGAAAAATGCCTTAATAAAGAGAAAAGTTCAAAACACCAATATAAATTTTCACCAATCAAAATTAACGTAAGGGAAGTCAGTAATTAATTCCTTCGCGAGCAAGTCGGCGTCATAGCACGGTAATTGGGACATCTACCCTACTTATAATGTCGCGCACTAAGCAGCGACAAATCTCGAATTCTGCATTTCTAATCAGATCTTTGCAAAAGTGATGTCAATTAATTCCTTATGTTTTCCCGGTGAAATTAGCCCCAAAACGATACAATTCGGACCATAATTAAGGAACTTACGTGAAAAATTGATTTGCATAATTTAAAATTAACTTCGTTAAGTAGTCAGATTTACAAGACATTTGACATGATTTTAATTGGGGAATATAAAATTTATTTAATATAAAATGTATTAAAAATATATTAAACATATATTTGGTTCGGATGGAGGTCGTTATGTCTGGAGAAAACCTAACTCAGAAATAAATACTAAAAAATTATAAAAAAAAATAAAACCGACTTCAAAATATTAAAAATGCACTAAAAAATAAAAAAAATAATTTTTCACTTATTTAATCTAACTCTCGTATTTTTGAAGGCGATGCCAGATTTACACAGTGCAAATGATGAGGCGCCGACTTAAAAAGTGTGAGAGTCCTAGATTAAATAAGGGAAAAAATTATTTTTTATTTTTTAGTGCATTTTTATTATTTTGAAGTCGGTTTTAATTTTTTTTTAAATTTTTTATTTTTAACTTTTTAATTTTATATATATTCACACAACATGTTGAGGAGATATGCGCGTATGTACATAAAATAATAATAATTAGGTGACAATAGTCTTTATTATTAACCGGAACTGGCAAAATATTGGGCCAATGTTGATGCAGTGTAGGATGAGACCACCGAGACATCGGCCTCATTCGAATAAAAAAAAAAGTCATCAAAATCAGTCCATATGCTGAGGAGTTATGCGGGGACAACCATAAAAAAATATATACGGGTCGAATCTATAACCTCTTCCTTTTTTAAGCCGGTTAAAAATATACGTTCTACTGTCAAGTACTGCGGTGGTTCCGTGATGTTGTGGAGGTGAATGGTTGCAACCGGTACTGGAAATCTCGTTTTTATAGATGGCAGTTTAGATAAACATACACTTTTAAATATTTAAAAAAAAAACAATTTAGAAGAAAGTACTACCAAATTGGGATTATTGAAAATTTTTTATTTCCAGCAAGATAATGACCGCAAGCATACGGCCAGAGTTGTGCAAGAGTGGTTACTGTATAATATACCGCATGGGTTACACACACCCCCATAAAGTCTGGACATTAACCCCATCGAATATTTGTAGGCGGAAATCGGCACGAGATTAAAAAATTACAACACAACTTCGAAAGTCGTACTAAAACAAAAGATTTTAGAAGTATAGAATTCTATAAAAACTAAAATAACTGAAAAGCTAGTGCACAGCATGCGACAACGTCTCAAAAGCGTAATTCGAGCCAAAGGTGACCCAAATAAATATAAATATTAATTATATTAATTAATTAATTAATAAATCTATATATATATATATATATATATATATATATATATATATATATATATAATCAAATCAAATACCACTGATAATCACGATTTCTCTGGAACCACTGATCCAATGACCATGAAATTTGGTAGGTAGATTCCTCTTGGCCCCTAGGTGCTCGCTAAGAAATCCTTTTAAAAAACTCCCTCCCCTTCACCAAAAAAACATATATAATATAATGTATATACAGGTTATGTACGTTATGCGTCAGACCGGAGTGCGGTTTGCGCC